>NW_027466110.1:1457500-1835000 GCF_046127955.1 Nelusetta ayraudi | reverse complement strand
GCAGGAATGACCTGCGGTAGCTCCTTGTTGCACTGAGGGTGCAGCAGTCTGGAGCTGAAGGAGCTGCTCAGGCTCTACACCATGCGGTGCAGGCGGTGGGAGGTGTTGTCCATGATGGATGTCAGTTTAGGAGCAATTTCACAAAACAGTTTCCAGGTCAAATTTTTTTTGTGTGAGGGCGAGACAGTGGCGCAGTGGTTAGCGCTGCCGCTGCAGCCTCAAGAAAGTTGTGGGTTCGATTCTGGACTTGGAGCCTTTCTGTGTGGAGTTTGCATGTTGCGACTTGTCCACTCTGCCCTCGCCCTATGACAACTGGGCGAAGCTCCAACAGACCCCCGTGACCCTGAGTGCAGTGGGTATTGATAATGGAAGGGTGGATGATTTGTGTGATTCATTGATCAAAATCATCCTGTTTTCTGTCATACAGTGTTTTGTCTGTGTTCATTTGAATCATGACAGGCAGACAAAGACACAACGATGTTATCAATGCCGTAGATGACAGTGACTTTACGATACAAGTACAGCTTTATGGATCCCATTAACTTGAACTGGGATGATTTCAGCCGGCAAGCCAGGGGAAATCTGTATTCCGGCACCACCGGGAATTAGAATAATTCTAAATAAAAGAATGAAATGAAGAAGAAAAAATGCTACCAGAATGCAATCCAACTCTTGTGCACCTCTAAGTCGGTACACACGCGTCTAGCTGCTTTTCATACTTCATAAATGCAGAATGCGAGCTGCCGGGCAACCAGCAAAACACTCAAACACACACATGCCAGACAACTGAGCCGAGGGGAGCATTGGGGAGGCAGACATGGGCAGTGTGTGTGTGTGTGTGTGTGTGTGTGAGTGAGTGAGTGTGACTGCACATAAGCATGACCTGCATCAGTGACAGAGAGGACGTCCTCCTCTTTGGGAACTTGGTCTAATCTTGCTCTATTTTAACTCGTAGGCTAGATATGATTCAAAATGACACAATACAATCAAAATAGAGGCCATGAGTCATTGGTCACGGATGGAGTGGCTACTTCCTGTTTCAACAGACTCCTCACCTCTGTCAGTAAAACTGTTAAAAGTGTCAGAGACAAACATACTCAAGCAGGTAATGTGTAAATGAGGCTAAACCTCCTGATATCCCAGGGAGGCCACAGGGCTCGACACACTAAGCCAACACCAATCACTCATTTCCGGTCTGTGCGCAGCAGATCTGCGCATAAATGGATATCAGCCAGGGCCTGGGGGTCTTTGACAGTTATGGGGCCTTGGCCCCGCCCCCTCCTACTCCCCCTCCCCCTGGCAGCGACATTCCCACTCGACGCTTTATCGCCACTAGAGGGAGCAAGAGGACAGCAGGACGGCGGCCTCTGAGCCGGGACGCTGCGTCGATTCTGTGACGTATCAGCGCTACTCCGCAGGAAGTGGACTGCTCAATACTCTGACTATTATTTTTTCAGATTAAATGTTAAGAGGCTAAATGTCACAACTGCTTCCGTCTGGTATCTGATCTGAGAGAACATGATTATTCACGACTCTTGTCTCCATCCATCAGATTGCTCGACTATATGGACTGGATTTCATCCAGCTGTGCTGAGCGAAGCAGCTGGTTTAGGTTGAGTTTTCATATCTTCTTTTGGACATGTTCACTTCTTCGTTTTTTTAATCTCGTTTTGTTATATGTTTAGTTTTTATGATACTATACGTTAAGATTTAGTTCAACTTATTGGAATATCATCTATTTTTTTGGTGGTGATTCTTAAAATTAATTTTATGAATTTGTCAAAACGAGCGATTGTGCTCAATGAATGGTTTTAGGTATATTTAATTGTTTGCATAGCAGGTCAGTTTCCCAGTATTTTCAAAAAGTTGTGATCAAAAAAAAGGGGGGGGGACGGGATGAATATAATTTAATGGACCTTCTTTTATTTTCTCATTCAAGGAGAGAAATCACGAAACAAATCAAAAACTTTACAAAAAAAAAAAAATGTTTTGTTTCACGACTGTTGCTCTTGTAAGTTTTTGTAAGTCAAGTACATGACAATACTGCTGCTGTCACGGCCTCCTCCCCCGCCCAGCCAGCTAGCGGGCCACAACCAGGACAATCACCCACACCTGCGTCTCTGTCCCCCAGCAATCAGCCCTCACCTGTTTCCCAAACACATACACTGCCAGATCGCTCTGGGCGATGCGAGACTTCCCAGGCAGCACTAAACCCTCACACCGTCACAATTGAGCCAGACAGTGACTTCCTACTTCCGTGATGATGTTTTTCTTTTCTATCTTTTTTTTTTTTTTTTTTTTTTTGGGGGGGGGGGGGGGGGTATTAGTTATTGTTTCCATTACCATTCTCGTCATTATCAACATCCATCCATTCATCCATCAACACGATGTTCCAGCAGCCCGGGCTATGGTCGCGTCCTTGCATATGTGAAGACAATATTCTTGACATGACGTCACGTCCATACAGACAAAGCCCCCCCCCCCCCCCTTTTTTTTTTTTTTTTTTTTTTTTATTATTATTTTATTTTATAACATGGCTCTGATGACGTAGTACCCCCACCATATCCCCAAACATGCGTTATTTCCGCACTGTGGTCGATGCTCCTCTCACAGGTTTGCGTATTTATTGCTCCACTCGCTAAGCCACGCCCACCTGACTAAACCGCCTTCCTCCTCTCCATCACATCCCCACTAGGAATCACTTCAGTCATTTATTTATCCTTTTTTTCCCCCAGCTCCCCCCTCTTCTCTTCCGCACACACTCCTCCTCCTCCATCCCCGTCACATGGGCTGTGGGTGCAGCGCAAGCCTGGCTGCGGCTGCCCTCAGCGCCATGGGGATCTGACTGAGAGCCTGCAGTAGTCACAGCGAAGAGGAGGAGAAGAAGAAGAAGAAGAAGAAGAAGAAGAAGATTCCTGCGTCTTTCTGCCCGCGACATCCGTGAGTGGTGGAGGGGAATCCGGACACCATGCAGCCACAGCTGGGTCCGTGGCGGGCTGTGCTGCTCCTCCTGGCCGTCACCTGGCAGCCCGGAGCCTCGGACAGATTCGGTAAGGTGGTCCTGATGGTGGAGAGGGCGATGCTGTGTCGCTTTCTCACCTCCGGGGGGTGGGGGGGGACTGTGACAGTCATGTGTTGAGAGTCATCTGTTGTTTATTGGTTTGTTTGTATTATTCGTGGCTTTGAAGGGACTTGACTCGTTTGTCTGTCTGTGTTAGTGTGTGCCCGCGCCGGGTTGTCCTTAATGAAGTGCAGCCACAGACTGAGCTGGTGGAGATGGCTGTGGAGTGTGCAACTGAGTGGAAGGGTGGCTGGTTCGCAAGCACACCGAGTCGGCTGTGTGTTTTCAATTTTTCCAGCGGCTCTTCTGGACTCTCCAAACATGCGTGCAAACACGCATCTTAGATTGTTACCTCTTAGACTGTTGTGTATTCATTAGAAAATGTTTTATGTTGTTGCAAGATGAATAATTGTGGCACAAATAGAGAAAAACATCATTTTTATTTTGTGCTGTTGGATAAAGTAGACCAGAAACATATCAAACCGGTTTAAACAATTTCTTGGATATGGAATATAAGGGGAGGAAGGGGGGGGGGGATATATGGAATAATGGAATATCAAGAACTGATGGAGAATGTGGTGATGTGTCATCTGTCGCAGTTCACATTTCACCCTCGCAGCCACAGGAAAACATGGCAGCGACACCAGCGCTGCTCTCGCTGCTCTGCTCCTGATGTTATTGACCGAGGCAGCGATATTAGTTCCAGCCGGATGGCTCCAGATTGATTGCTGCTTAATACGGACAGGAGCGGGGGGAATCTGCCAGGTGACGGGTCAGAACACTTTAGCTGATGATCGGCACAAGGATGCAACAAGTGAACTGTAAGATTGAACTTCCACACAGGGAGACGTGATCGTGTTTTGCCCACACGGTGTCAATATGGATGAAAAATGAAGATAAAAAAGATCACATTTCATCCTGTGAGAGGAACAAATGTATATTAGAGATTGGACTGTTGAAATAAGAAACGACTGCTGACAGAATTAGAAATTTTCTGAAAGTCCTGAAAATAAAATGACCATATTTGCAGAGCTATTATTCAGAAGACGACTTACCCAACAAGACTTAACCAAATTTTTCCCGCTTTTTGAACAGCTTGTCACTGGAAAGGGCCCATTGTGTAGAAATAATTTATTAATAGACAAGGGCTACTGGGGAGGAAAATAGGCTCAGTGGGTAGCCAAGCTGTACTTGTGCTAATGTACTTGTGATTTCAGCACCGTGGAGAAAGAAGGCAAAAAAAAAACCCAGCAGTGTTACTTCCCTCCGTTGTTTCCCTCTCTGTTCCTTCACACATTCATCCACCCATCTGCTCATCTGATTAGCCATCCATGCATATGGCCAACCTCAAACACACACACACAAAAAAAAAAACACACACGCAATATGAAGCCGATGTCACGGCGGTCGAGCGTTTGTGCTGTTTGTGTCCCGATGTGGTGACAATCCCTGTTTAACCAGGTGTCCCCCCCCCCCCCCCAAATCCCTCCCAAAAAAAACAGTGCAATTTGTTCGTGCCTTCTTGTGACACAGAACAACTGTATGAGCAGACGCACCAGGTGCAAAGTTTCACAAATGTGATGGATTCATTTCATGCATCCATCTGCGACAGAGGCCCAAAGAAGAAGAAGAGTGAGAAAAAGAAGGGATGTTCCATTCTGTCAGTAAGGTGGCGAGCGATTTGTCATGAACCCAAAATGAGAAAATCAGAAATATCTTTTGACATCTTCTTCTATATTTGGATAAACTCACTGGCTGCTTTATATAGTCAAATGTTCATATAAATTCAAATAGCTCGCGGCTATCTTGAGGCCTCACAGAGAACGAGAAGAATATATCCAGTGAGCATATAGTCAGAGTGCCTTGTCGATTTCAGGGGTCAGAGGTCGTAATGGCCGGACTGGTTGGAGACCAGTGAAAGGCAACAGGAACTCAAATAAGCACTGGTTGCAACCGAGGTCTGCAGAACAGCATCTGTGAACTCACAGCACCACCGTGAAGCTGCAGTGTAACTACAGTCAGTCTGTTTCCGTCTTGGCCTTTGCTGTTGTATTTTGCCCTTCTTTCGTTGTTACAGAACTGTTGTCGGTTTGACCTCAGTGCACTGCGTGCGCAATTTCAGTGACAATCACAGCAATCCAGCTGCATCGCAAGGCTACTGGAGCTGCGTTTCCATAACAGTTTTTTTCAAAGTAAAAGCAACAGTTCTAAAATTTCGAGAAAGTACAATTGCGATTTGCTGGTGTTTCCATTGAATGGCGTGAAGTGCAAAAGCCATAATTCTCATCATCAATTACGTTTGCTTTTGTCTGTTTATGTTTGTTTGTGGTTGTGGTCGTTATATTTTTCTCTTTGATTACTTGTAAAAGATATTCCGTCGTCGTCACTTCAAGTGAACTGGTCATGTGACCCTGTACGTACGTACGTACACGTATGTCCGGTGACGTGTTAATGCGAAAAAAGTGTTTCCATGACAGTTTTGCAATTTACCTCGATATCAATGAAAAACCACCTGATGAGAGCGTAAAAACCTTTTAGCCATATTTGAGAGGCTTTCGAAGTTTATGTGTTTTTTATTGCGATATTGGGTTTCAAGCAAGTTTGAAGTGAAAAAAAATCTAATTCTTGATTTCTGTCACATTTGTTGTTCTACCAGTGGAGCCGTCTGATAGGCTGTGTCCACCGTGGGAGCCTGCTAAAGCCCCCAAACCTGACACCTATATTTACTCTTCCCGCTGGACATGAATTTGCATGAGGCTGCAGTCAGGCCATATCAGTGTGCACACACACGCGTGTTCACACACTCCTCCTGCACAGAGTCGAGTCCAGACCTTCAGGACAGATCTGCCTGCAAAAAAAAAAAAAAAAAAATGTAAAAGTTAAAATTTCCACACTGGTTCTTCACTGTGGGAGAAGAGAGTGCGCGTGTGTTGTGTCAAAAGTGACGGTGAGTCACTGGAGGCGTCGAGGCTCTGCGTCACTCCGCACGTCCTTGCGACTGCTTCTCGCCCCGGCAGCGTTCCACCCGGGTTCCACCCATGTTCCTGTTGTTTACTTTGCAGAGCCCCGGACCTGAACCCTGATTCACACCTCGCCGTCTGGACTTTTAGTCTTCGGCCCTTAAATCTGGTGACAGGGTTGCAGGGAGCAGTGCTGAGTTGATCTGAAGAGGCTCCCAGACGGAAGAGCTCAGCTGGTGGAGTCTCACGCGCGAACGCCTGCTTCCTCCAGGCTTGTCTTCCACTCCCTGAATAGCCGGCATGAGAAAGATGTGAGCTGAAATAAGACCCGAGAAGAACAGGGTCTGACGACAATGTCGTTTGCGCTACGATTTCTGACCGTGACGTGCAAATCTTCACTCATGTCCAAAGATTTCTTCATGGCCACTGAGCTCAACAAATAGTTTTGCACTCATATTTATGAAAGACTGTTCCTCTAGATTGGATGCAGATGTGCATCTTGTAGTCTGACAGATCATCGTTGGTCCTCACGTGTGTCTCGACAGCATTGAAATGAAAAACAAAAAAAAAGTGTGTGTCCATAATTTGCTGTCGATATCACACAGACGGTCTTTGTCTTTCTTCCTCAGGTTGCCTGTTTGAGTCAAAGCTGTGCACGAGGAATCAGTACTGCTCAGACGGTGAGTACCCACACACACACACCCACACACACACACACACACACACACACACACACACACACACACACACACTCACACACACTCACTATTTTTCAGAAGACATGCCAACGCCAAAGAGACCTGAACCGACAGTAGGAATACATTTTTCCTCCTCTGTGCGGGTCTCCATCCCTCACCTGCCCTCTTCTGCTTTTCTTCATTTCTCCCGAAGCCCCTCCCCTGCCCTCGCTGTCTCCATGGCAACACTGACATCACAGTGAGGTCAACTCCCCCACAGTTGTTGTGTGCTAATACAGCGATGAGTCACTGGCACACGCGCGCGCAGACACACTCTTACGCACCTCTCCCCGAAATATGGCACTTTGCTCCGCCGTTGGACAGAATACATGATTGTTCGCCACCGCCACTCGTGGGCTCCTGACGTGATTTCAACGGTTTGGTCCAACTGGCAGAATGAAAAAACGGCATTTTGTGCATAGCGTGGAATCCTTAAGCCTGCTTCAAGCTGTGTAAATCTCCGTGTTTGAGAGGGACCAACAATAAAGTGGCGCTGACCCAGTTTGACAGCGGGAGGGATGTAAATAAGCGAGTCGCCAGAGACCCTCGCTGCCTCAGTCTCACCTGCTGGTCTGCTGGTGAACATTGTACTTATGATTAGAGCAATAGGTTGGTGTTAAAGGATCGTTAAAGCTCCCTGACACGTCTTGAATGAAATAAAAATAAAAAATAGATAAATAACTAAATAGAAAGATACCAGCGTCACTGCCTGGAAGTTAAAGCACCTCATCCATATTTTTACTTTATGTTACTATCACGTAAAATTCTCCAATAAAATTGTACAACAATCATTTTTATGTTGTTTTTTTTTTCTCTTGCTTTTTCTTTTGTTTATCGCGTCAGATGGAAATACAGACAGAACGGTGGGGCGGCTATTGATCCGGCTGCTTCGTTCTGTTTACTTTGCGCTGCGGGCCTGCTGTTCTCTGACGCAACCAGAAGGTTAATGGGAGCATCACTATCGCTCACGTCCCTCCCTTTTTAAAACAAGTCTTATTGGCTACTCAGTGCAACTTCAGCCTCGGGCTCTTTTCAAATTAACATTGGGAGAAGAAAAGGAACAGTTTATCAAATGTTTACATTTCGTTGCCTGCTGTTTTCTATTTGTTTTTGTTTTTTTTAAAGGATTTTTTTTGGCACGTTGTGGATGTGTTTTAGTACCTGCACATGATCGGTCTGGCTTTGCTGTTTTGACGCACACCATTTTGCATTTGCCAAAGTCAAAGCTGTGGCCTGAACTCTCTTATAAAGATGAGTTCTTGATTGGTTTCAGGATTTCTTTGTCACTGGGTGCACAATATTGGGAGAGAAAAAACAGCAATACACCACCTCTGTTCCAGCAACACTTTTTTACTCTGTCCTCTGTCAAGAGTCGCAGGGTGAACTTGGATCATCGCTCAAGATCAAACAGTTGTCTGCATTTCCTACCTTGCACGTGCTAGACACTACATTTACATCGTATATCGTACAGCGTTTGTCGTCTTTATGCTCCAAACTCTGTCCCGTCTGTGAAAAATTCCAATTCATCCAATTTTGCTGCTCGTCATATTTAAAGGCTCATCATGTTTTAAGGCGGGATAATTCTGCCGTGACCGTAAATACAAAGACAAACCCAAAAACATAAACGAATGTTCGAGAAACAGTCCGATGGAACCGTGCAGCTTCTGCCTTCCTGCCATTCATCTCTCGCTACCTCCACCCTCCCTCGTCTCCCTCCTCCACCCTCCTCCTACCTGTCATGTTGATTCACCGCCAGCCACTGACTGTGCAGATACGACCTTTGTCCGTCCGATGCATCATACCGCGCTGACAAGCAACACTAACTTCATAATGGGGCAAAATGTGTGGAGAATTGTCTTGTTTTTCTGTCCGCTCGGTGGTGAAAAAATATTTGCCGCTGCTGACCTTTTCCGGGAGGGAAAAAAAGAAACTGCATGAGTCAATATTGAGTGTTTCTTACAGGAGCAAGGGTCAGATTTTTAACGAGGCTAAAACCGCAAAGGACTTGACTCATTTTAGCACTTTTTTCCTCATTAAGGGGTCTGAAAAAGTGCGATTTGAATAAAAATAGCCCGTTGTTCGTCCTGCGTTGGGTGGGGGCCGAAATGGACAATTCTGGCTGAGTAATTCCCAGTCGTTTGGACACTAAGCGTTAGAAAGCAACAGTTTGTCCGGGCGAATTGGTTTTTCGTGAGCCATTGAAAGGCTGCGGTGACTCATCGGAGCATCGGATTACTCATAGGCTGCTGCATTTTATCTTCATTCTCATCATGAAGCACTCGTCGCAAGCGTTATTCCTGAGCAGTATCTCTGCGTTTGAACAGATTTTTTTTCACAATGAAAAACAGCGCAGTTTTAAAGTTCCACCTCCTCAGCAGTCTTGACGTAATTCATTGCTTAACAAGAAGAGACTTCTTTCTGCCTGGTGCCGAAGGGCCTGCAGCTATTTCTCATTCATGTTTTCCAAAGAGGATCCTGCCTACCTTGCAGCTTATGATTAATGCATCGAATTATGTCGGTTCGATTTGTACTCAAAGTCCCGGCTGTGTGTGATTCTTTTTCTCTTTTTCTTTTTTCATTATAAGCCTGCAGTTTTTGAAATTCAACTCCAAGCAGATTGACCATTTGTCACCAATTTGAATGCAAATCTCTTGTCAAGATGTTTGTAGTAAAGTAGTAAATGGCTAAATGTGGGTTCAGTATTCAGTTCTCGGTAGGAGGTTCATGTTCTGTGGCTCAAACTGTGTTTCCACAGACTGAGAGAAAGCCAGTTCTGGTTCTTTACTGGTTTTCACCCCTGACTTGGATGTGTTTGGGGGGTATGTTTTGAATCCTCAGATGGGCTGTTCGGTCAGTGTCTGACCTCCAAGCAGGACAGAGTTCGGTACCAGCTGTCGGTTCCAGTTCTGAAGAGGATGCAGGAAGTGCTTAAAGAGCTCATGCTACAAGGTAATACACCAAAATCCAAGACATTCCTTCACCCTTATGAAAGATTTTTGTTTTATTTTTTTTTTATCTTTGTCTTCATTCATTTGATCACCTAGCTCATCTTCAGGGAACCAGACACACCATGGTGCTGTTTTTTTTTTTTTTAAATTCAAGCCTCCTTTTTTTTGTTTTGCTGATGTCTTCAGCCAATATGTATCATTTAAATTCCTAGAAATTATTTCCATTATTTCACCTGCATCCTCCACTTTCCAACAAATGTTTTCAAGCAGTTTTGCCCTATGTGATGGTAACCTTGCTCACTTGAGATGCCGCCTTTGTTTCCACCTCCTGCCACACATACAAGCGTCTTCACAGGGAGCCGAAGTGTACCATTTTATTTTCCAGGAGGCTATAAACAAAGGGCTAATTATGCTGTTTTGTTTTTATTGTGCATATTTCTGGTTGATTTCCGGATGCTTGGTGGCCTGACCTCAGAAAACGAAAACAGCACAGAACTTTGTGCGACCTTAAATTTCGCTCTGTTTTAAATAATCGAGTTAACTCGATCAAGGGAAGCTCTAATCATTCAGACTCGCCTCTGTCTTCCGAAACAACGTCTGGAGTGTTGTTGCCTTCAGCCCACACACTTAACTAACTCATTCATCAGTGCAGCAGCTACAAACAACGCAGAGATAAACAGTATTGATTTGAGAAGACACTTTCTTTCAATCTCAGCATCTGTGGCTTCCTTTAATTGCTGGCCTGTGTGTGTGTGTGTGTGTGTGTGTGTGTGTGTGTGTGTGTGTGTGTGTATGTGTGTGTGTGTGCAGGTTTTTCCTGGCATGATGACATCACGCATTACATTTTGTCAAAGGAGCTGAAGAGAATTCCTCACACCACCGATGCCCCAAAACCCAACTCCTCCTCCTCCTCCTCTTCCTCCTCCTCCTCTTCCTCTCACTCATCTCAGTAAGTGCTTCAACACTTCCGCAGCTCAGTTTCACCAGTCGGCTTGTATTTCTCATCTATTCTCTTCTTCTTCTTCTTCTTCTTCGCCTTGCCAGATCCAAACAGCGCAACCCGCACCACAGGCCCATGTTGGGGTCGGCGCCACCTGTTGTGAACTTTGTGGACGACATGATTGTGGAGCCTCCTCAGTCCTCCATGCGCATGCAGGCAGTAGCTGTGGACCCGCACACATACCGCCAGGTAAACAAACACACACACACACAAAAAAAAAAACAACGGAAAATCGCAAAAGTAATTACAATTCATAAAAGCGGTGATAAAGAAAATCTTATCAAATTACAAACCAATTTCTTTACTACCTCAGTTTTTTAAGTTTCTTGAAAAAGTGTTCACAAAGAGACTTGGCTTACTAAGTGACCATCAGGATGGATTTAGGAATAATCGTTCAACATCGTTAGCGCTTATGGAATTAGTAGAAAATGTTGCAACTAACTTAGATAATAAATTATTAACAATATGGAATAAGAGTTGTAGCATTATGTTGGTTAAAAAGTTATTTAAGTGATTTATATCAATATGTGAAAATCAATCATCAATCACACTTGAAAAGAGTAATTTGTGGAGTTCCTCAAATTATTTATTTTTGTTTGTACAGTAACTGATAGTTTGAAATTTGTCAGGTTTGCTGATGATACAAATTTATTTTGTTCTGGTGGGAGTTTGAACTCCCTTACATAAAACAAAGCACATACTTGATAAAAAAAAAAAAAACTGCCTACATATATGCTATTTTCCCTTCTGATATGATCTACTGTGTAGAAATTTCGAGAAACACCTGTAAAACAAACTTGGATTCATTAATAAAACTCCAAAAAAGAGCAATCAGGACTGTGTGCATCTCCCTGCAGGACAGTTATGAAGATGAAGTGGAGAGATCCCTCATTGGGCCTGGAGGTGCTTATGCCCGCCCCTCCTCCAGAGCCCAGTCCAATCACAGGGAGCAGGAGCGTGAACGGCAGCTGCTGCAGGAAGCCCTGTCTCTCTACCTGGCGTCCCCTCAGCCCTCGTACCGCCGCCGAGGCAGCAGCACCGCCGCCACTGCTGCCATGGCTCCCGCAGGTGATCTGGAGCTTTTGCCACATGGTGAAACGTTGATTTGTGCAAAATGTTTAATAAAAAAAATCTAATATATTTCTTTCACACTATGAACAGGTGCGCCTTACTATGACTACAATGTGCTGGAGATGGACTATGAAGACTACACCCCGCAGGGGAGAACTAGCGCCGCTGGCAAACAACACTACCACCACCAACAGCAGCAGCAGCAGCATCGGCAACAACAGCCGCAGCAGCAGCAGCAACATCAGCCGCAACTGCAGAATAAAAAAGTTTCTCAGGACTTCAGCACCTTGTATGGTAATGAAAATGGCGGGGGAGTGTGTTCAGAGATGACTCACTGGACGTCTCATTCTTTCAGAGCGTATTCCTCGTTCTCTTTTTTCTCTGCATCGGATGACGCTAATGCCGATGCTAACTCTGCCAACCTGTGTGCCCAGATGAAGGCCTGCTGCGAAGGATACTGAGGGTCTTGCAGCAATATCGGACCGAGCCCCGAGAGATCAGCCAGGAGCAGCTGTACACGCTGGCACTCTTTCTGCAGCTCCTGCACGACCAGGAGAAAACAGGTGACCTGGCACGCCACAGGGAATATTTCAGAAATTCCTTCAGAAAGTTCTCACTCTTCTATTGTCTGCTTAAAAGCTCAAAGAAAATACCTGCAAAAGTGAGGTAAAACGTGAAAAGGGGATCACAAGGATCTCATCGAGGGAGATGAATCAGACGAGTCACTACTGGCTCATCCAGGTCCTTAGCTTTCCATGCTGGTGCGATGGGTCACTGACCCGCTGTTTGATGCAGTGGGTAAATAAAGTATTGGAACATGAAAAAGAAGTTCAAATAGATGCATCGCAACTCGCCGGAAGCTGGCCAGTTAAAACTTACTGGGTGTACTTACAGGTTTCTCTCGAGATGTGAGCGACAACACTCGCCAGATTTCTGCGTTAGAATTTGTCAATTTATCATTTAAGATCTGTCTCTCTCGCCACAGATCTGGCTGCTGGGAAAGACCTACAGAAAGAGGTAGCGCAGCATCGTCTCCTCCTCCGCCCGCCGCTCTCGCAGGGACTTGCTCGCTTTCACTGTCGCCTCCTCCGTCCTTGCAGATGCAGCAGTTCAAAAGTGACATCTTGCCCCATAAGCCTGAGAAGGCCGCTGCTGTTCCCGGTCCTCCCGATGCTCCTCCTGCGTCCTCCTCCTCCTCCTCCTCGTCCTCTTCCTCCTCTTCCTCCTACTCCTCCTTAACCACATCGGTAAAAGCCACTGCTCCGACGAGGAAGGACGCTCTCCCAGCTTCGGCCTTTCAGCCTCCGCAAGCGGCTCCTGCTGCAGAAGCTGGACAGGCTGTGAAGGAGCAGGGGCTGCCGCTGGCGGAGGGCACGGGGGGCAAAGAGCAGTATGGGTACATTGTGACCAACCAAAGGTGAGCCGTGTGAAATATGAGCAAAGAAAACCCCAAAAAAACCACGAAGCCCATATGTCAAGAAAAGGCTCAGTGAAAGTGATCTCTCCTGCAGTCGTCTGAGTTTGTATGACGGAGTGAAGCTGTTGGACCTCCTGGCTGATAAAATTCACCTGACCACCAGCAGTTTCATCAACATCAGGTAGCGCAGACCCCCCCCCCCCCCACGTCTGAGTCAGCAGCTGCTTTCCCTGGTTGCTTTATGGCTTAACGAACGTGTGTGTGTGTGTGTGTGTGTGTGTGTCTCTTTCCCCCTGGCTCTGTGTTGGAAGCGTGCTGGGTCCCGCCCTGACGTTCCGAATCCGCCAGAATGAGCACAACATGACGGCGGCAGAGGTGGCTGCAAAAGCCGGTAGGCCTCGGGACTGAACGCATGCAAACAATGCACAGCAACACTGACCACTTCTGCATTTCTCATTATTTGCCGCCATCGCACTTATGGGTCACAAAGGTTTGAAAAACGTAGTTCAAAAAGTTGGGGGAACAAAATGCCAGACTGTCATGCATGATGTTGTGAGAATGTAATGTTACTGGCAGCTAATATCAGGCAGTGTTAACTACTTTGCTAACATTAGCTGTTTGTAATGCAGAAGAACAGGATTGTAATTCCGAGATCTTTGCTCCCAACAGTTACCGAGCAGAACTTTCTGGAGTCTGAGACCGGCCTGAAAATCATCCAGACTGGCGTGGGAGAGGTAAAAGTTCTTATTTTTAACCACTACTTATCAGTCAGGGAACGGCATACACAACATATGAAGTGACAAGTTAATATATAAAGGAATAAAAGCTACTCGGTGGAACATCAAAGGTTGTGATGATAAAAACCATTTTAATTTTTAGGGTCCCATAAACGGCTTAGTAATTCTCACATTGGAGGACAAAGGTCGATGAGTGTGTGTCCTATTGCCTTTATCTAAATACTTGCGATGAAAACAGTCGCTGCTAGACAGCGCGCAGGGGTGAGGCCCTGAAACTTGTGTTGGACCTGAAGGGAAAATAGCTAAACCAATTCAGCGAGCCTGAACCTGAAGGTTGGGGTGTGTGGGGGGAGGGGGGGGTGGTATTTCGCTTGTTGCCATGGTGCTTTATCTTCCTCGCGCACCCTGACTGCGTCTCCCAGATCCCAGGTGCTATGGCAACACTCACTAGTGTCATTAACCTCCTTGTTCTCTGTTTGCACACACAGTCTGAATACTATCCTGCCTACTTATATAATAATTTATTTCTGTCTCATATGTGACAGTATTTTAGAAAATTGAGACTGCAGTTTTGTTTTCTTTATCGATCAGTGTGTATTTCATGCATTCAACAAACAGCAGACAGATCAAATTTTTTGCAATAGTAAAAAAAAATTGCCATGAGAGACAGAGATCACTATCAAAGGATGAGTGTGCATTAGCTACACAGAGAGGGTGTGTCTTTGTGAACAGAGATAACACAGTGTGTGAGTGATGAGGTTGTTTGCACTCCTCCTCTTCTTCATGAAGACGAGGAGGAACCGCATCATGCTCGACTGACCGCCGCACATTATGCGTTCTTGACGGGCGCCCTGCCCCCTCTGGTGCCGCTCACCGAGCCAGACCACGGCATTGTGTCACGTGCAGTGATGCAGAAGCGAGTGCGTGCGCGGTTCTCTGGATTTCACGGCTTCTCCTCCTTGTCTGTGTCACGGCAGAGGACAGACGCACGGGGTCTCCCGCAGGTGACCAAGGTGTCCGAGGGCTCCAGCCGTACCGTCATCACCCTCGTTTCCATAGCAGTCGTGGTGCTGGTCTTGGCCATGGCCGGCGCTTGTCTCAAGCATTACACACAACAGGTGTCCAATGGGAAACTTGGGCTGGGACCGGAGGGAGGAGCCGAAACACACTTTGACTACCAGGTGAGGCTGTGTGGGGAGACTCAAACTCTACAAGGGATTTTGTTTGTTTGCTCCTACCTCAGAGTGGTATTATCACTAAAAATCCCAATGTTTTTATTTCTAGAGGGCAGCATAGTTAGCCCTCTGTTTGCAGCCTCCTCCAGCAAAACTTGGTTTTAGCTTCCTGCTGAACTGATGCTTTTTGTTTTTAACTTTAACGACTGTAACTCACCTGGGAATCACCTGAAGTTCTCTTTGTGACATCACAAAGGGCAAAATTACCCAGGGCTGTGTACCTTAGCACACACAGAAAAGTCTATTTTCTGGCAAGGCTATAAAAACAAAATACATACAGAATGTTTACAAAAAAAAAATCTGCATACAATAGGACCTACAATAAAATCTTCATTTATGGTTATACACCAAAAGATTTGTCGATCTATATTGTTAATTATCACAGAGGTGACTTCATATTAAAGCTATGTTTTGATTCTTGCTAACAAAAAATGCCGGAATGTCACAAAAATATGACGTCGCTGTCAGCGAGTATCAGGCAGCAGCCTTAACGACTTGTCCAAATGTCAAAAGAGTCCCGAAAAATGCATTATATGACTTTACATTACACATTCAGATACAGTCAATCTTTACTAGAATCTTTAATGAATAACTGCAACATCATTTCTGTCCCCACCCCCTCTTTGTCCAGGAGCTCTGTCGACAGCACATGGCCTCCAAGTCGGGCCTGTGCCGCCAGGACTGCATGGCCGGGGGCAGCATGGCAGGCTCGGTCATGCCAGGCGGTGGCGCCGGCGGCCGGAGGGGCACCGACACGTCCCGCGTGAGCAGCGTCTCCTCGCAGTTCAGCGACGGGCCGCAGCACAGCCCGTCCTCCACCCACAGCTCCACGCCCTCCTGGAGCGAAGAGCCGGCGCAGTCCAACATGGACATCTCCACTGGTCACATGATACTGGTGAGTGAGTGAGTGAGTGAGTGAGTGAGTGAGTGAGTGCGTGCGTGTCTGCTCTTGGGTCATCTTGCTGCCACCACCATCGGTCACCGAGGGAAAATAAATCGCAGTACACATGATTATCTAAGCAGAAATTAAAAATAAAAACATTTAAAACAACGCTACTGCTGCCTATAGTACGGCTTATCAATATGACTCTCCGTCAGCCACCAAAGGTGGCGCTCTCGAGGTCGAAGGGAGACACTTTGCATCAACCAATCAAATGAGTATGGAGCGTGGTCGGGGGGAAAAAAAAATCTCACTTCCCGCTGCTGGCACACCAGGTTGGATATCCGTGGCGATGCTAAGCGATGCTAACCGCGTGTCTGTGTCCCAGGCCTACATGGAGGACCACCTGCGCAACAAGGACCGGCTGCAGAAGGAGTGGGAGGCTCTGTGCTCCTACCAGGCTGATCCCAGTTCGGTGGCGGTGGCTCAGCACCTGGGCAACTTGGACAAGAACCGACACGCCGAGTCGCTCCCCTGTCAGTTCACCCATGTGTCGCTTTTTTTTTTTGGTTCGACCCCATTTTCTTTAGGACTGAGGAAGGCTCATGCTAAAACACCAGTTGCTAATGAACCTTTTGTGATGTCACTAAGGGCACTGGTAAACACTTCCCGGTCAGTGTTAATTTCCTTTCGCCTTTGTCCAAATGTGGAAGATGCCAGGAAGTATCAGTTTTAGCAGGTGGCTAAATGCCCCCCCCCCCCCCTTCCCCCCAAGAGGCTGTAAAACAGCGGGCTAAATGTCATCCTTGCTGGGGAAGTCCAGGATGATTGGATTTTTGAATTTATGAGTTTAATTTGGGACCTTTTTTTTTTTTTTTTTCAAATCTACAAGTCTAAAAATGATAGTTAAAAGCTCTTTTCTCTATTCTTTACCATCGTAACAAAATTCATTTTCATAAGTCACAAGGCCACTTGCACAATCAAATTGGCTGTAACTGCACAATGCAGACGTATGGACAAACATCCACTGACTGAATGGGGACTCTCGTCTTGTCTGTGTTGCAGACGACCACTCCCGCGTGAAGCTGAAGTCCGAAGTGAACGTGGCTAAAAAAGACTACATCAACGCCAGCTTCATCGTAAGAAGCCTGCAGACGACACGCAGAGCGTTGATTTTCCTCCAGTTAGAGGGGGGGGCGGGGGAGGGGTGGTGTTTGAGATGACTGGTGGACAATCTGGAGACTGTGAAAAGTTGTTGTAGGCAGTTCTGTCTGCGCCTGTCCCCCCCTCCCCACCACACACACACACACACACACACACACACACACACACACACACACACACACAAACACTCACAAGTGCATCCTGTGTTTACAGTCTTCTTATTGGCTCCCTGTCAGTCATTGCTCTCTCTGTTTTTTTGTTGGTTTTTTTCTTCCTCTGCTACCCCCAGTTTGATCACGACCCTCGTCAGCCGGCTTACATCGCCACCCAGGGACCCCTGGCTCACACTGTGGCTGATTTCTGGCAGGTCAGCACATCAGAGCTCTCTTCTTTCTTTGCAGTCGTGGACACACTTGAAAAAAATAGTAAATTTAAAATAGGAACCAAGCATGCTGATAAATAAATAAATAAATAAATAAATGGAAAGATGCAAAGTCTGAATTATTTTTTTTTAAAACAATGTCATCAAACTTGTGAGTTTGCCACATTGCAATATCTTCATGAGCACAAGCAGATGTGCAGGCAGACGACTGTTGTGCTGCATTGTAGCGTTGCCTGCCCTAGAAGTACCACTGCGTGCGTGTCTGCAGAAAGAGATTTGAACTGAAGCTCCCCTCTGCAGATGGTGTGGGAGAACGGCTGCACGGTGATCGTGATGATGACGGCGCTGGTGGAAGACGGAGAGAAGCAGTGCGAGCGATACTGGCCCGACGAGGGCTCGTCGCTCTACCACATCTACGAGGTTCCTTCCCCCGCTGCAGCTTTTTTCATTTTCATGAATGAGCAAGAAAAAAAAAAGTGCAACACTTCTCCTGCCGGGCGATTTAATCCCAGCATCCCTCAGAGGAAAAAACCTGAACTGTCTTCATTACGGATTTTCTTTATTGCCTGCAATTTCATTTCATCGGTACAGATACATCGTTTTCTTAGCATCATCTTTTTTCCTTCTCGAAATTATTTTCAGCCCAGTGTGCAAACGTCTTAAAGTTTATTAACCTTGAAACGGCTGAAAAGATCTCACAAAGAAAAAAACATCACATTAGCCGGTTAGAGATAAGACAGTCAAAGCAATGTCTCTACCTACTGGCACATAATGTTACTGCTGTTTTTCTCACAGTGCAAATAATTCAAGAGTAACGTCTCACTAACTATATTATATTATATTATATTATATCATATTATATTATATTATATTATACTACATTATATCATAACTGCAGTACTCCTGTCTGTGTTGCTCAGGTGAACCTGGTGTCGGAGCACATCTGGTGCAAGGACTTCCTGGTGCGCAGCTTCTACCTGAAGAATGTCAACACGCAGGAGACCAGGACCCTGACGCAGTTCCACCTGCTGAGCTGGCCGACTGACGGCATCCCCACCTCCACCCGACCACTGCTGGACTTCCGCAGGTGAAAACGCACACACACACACACACACACACCCACACCCACACACACGCACGCTTAACCTCCCTCCCCTCCACCATGCCGCCTCCATCACGTCCATTTCTTTGCCACCTCCTCCCTCCCACCGTCTCTCTCTCTCTCTCTCTCTCTCTCTCTCTCTCTCTCTCTCTCTCTGTCTCTGTCTCGCTCTGTCCCTCTCTCTTCCTGGACTGCAGGTTAAATCGGTTTGTCTTTTAACATCTCCCAGTGTCATTTTTGCGGTTTGCAGCTAGTACTCTGGCTCCAGTTGCATAGTCACAAAAATGAGCATTGGCAGGTGTGGCTGGCTGCTGCGAGGGGGTGGGGGGGCAGTGACTCTGGGGCTTCTTCCTCACGCTCTCTCTCTCCTGTCTTGTTTTTTAGCACTCTGCCAGCATCACTGTCTCCTGTTGATTCACGCAGATCACAGATCTTCTCTGTGTTTGTCTCCGTCCTCCTCGCTGATCTCATTCCGCCCATTTTCAAACCTTCTCTGCCGTCACACGCTCCGCCCTCTGATAACTGCCTCCACTTGACCCACAACTGATACACTTCCACACCTTTTAGAGAGAACCGTTAAAAAAGGTACCGTGCAATGAAACCAAAGTGCGGCAAAGAAGAAAAAAAAAATCCAATTCAGCATGTTGTTGTGTGTTTTCTCTGTTTATCTTTCTTCTCCGGTCTCTCTCTGCTGATCAGAAAGGTGAATAAATGCTACAGAGGTCGCTCCTGCCCAGTCATTGTCCACTGCAGGTAAAAAAAAGAAAAAGAAAAGAAAAAAGAACTGCAGGAAAAAGAAAATGTGCACAAGTCTAATGTGACGCAGCGTGATGAAGAAAGTGTTTCATGTCATTCATTCCCTCAGTGATGGAACAAGCAGGACCGGCTCGTACATACTCATCGACATGGTATTGAACCGAATGGCAAAGGGTGAGGCTCACTCACTCACTCACTCACTCACTCACTCACTCACTCACTCACACGAAACACAATGAATCACAACATACTGTGTTTAGCTCAGTATGGCCACTAGAGGGCGACCGTCAAAACAATTGGACTGATTACTGAAAACTCAACTCATCCTTCTATCTTTTAATGGTAACGGTAAATACAGGGATCATTCATCATTGCATCCTGAGTATAATTCCCTTTGGAACAACAAGAGGCTCAAGCGTCTCCCATCTTGTTCACTTCTTTCCAGGTGTGAAGGAGATCGACATCGCTGCCACCCTTGAGCACATCCGGGACCAGAGACCAGGCTTGGTTTGCACCAAGGTACCGTCACTGCTGAGAGCGTGTCTGTTTGCTGCTTTTCAGCGCAAAACTTTGACCGATCCACGATCTGACTGTTGTGTTTTATTCCACCCTGCCTCACTCGCCCTCTCCTCCTCCTCGTCCTCCTCGTCCTCCTCCTCCTCTCTGAGCAGGACCAGTTTGAGTTTGCGCTGACGGCGGTCGCCGAGGAGGTGAACGCCATCCTGAAAGCTCTGCCACAGTGAGCTCGTACGGACGGACAATATGGCCATCACTGTAAATAAGAAGCGGCTCCACCACACCGGGAGTACTGCTCTTGTTCCCAGCATGCAGTATTTCACCATCTACTCATTCTCTCTGGGTTCTTTTTCTTTTCTTTTCTTTTTTTTGAACCTACAACATTCTGGGATTTCAGTTTTGTTATAGTATATGGCGCTGTGTACGTATGAATGGAAAATACATTTCACCCACCGGTGTGGTATAAATTTCATCTTTGCAGTTTCAACTAATTGGACCATGAAAGGGAAACAGGGTGTTCCATAAAGAAAGAAAAACAAACTTGTGTGAATCCCTTTGAAGTTTTGTCTTCTTGACTGCTTGGAGACAAAATACCAAAACACTCTTTAGTGGTTGCAACGATGGTAATTATGTAGTAAGTTTTTCTTTAGTCTTTCAGCTGTCATGGCCACAGATAAAGGTGGTTTCCAGGAAAAAGCAAATACAGGATAGTTATTGATGGTTATTTTATTTCCAATTTTACCAGACTCTCAGAAACCCCCAACCAGAGAACTGATTTTACTCTCTACTCCACTGGGGTTGACTGCAAACACCCAGTTCCAGTGTGTGTGTGTGTGTGTGTGTGTGTGTGTGTGTGTGTGTGTGTGTGTGTGTGTGTGTTGATTACTTACAGATCATTTCTTTTTAGGAGGCTTGTGTTTGCCTTGACCACATGATTGTTCTCCTTCAGCATTGGTCCTTTGCGCAACAGATGCTGTACATGACCGACAGAGTGCAACCCCCGATCCCCCCCTCCCAGTTGCATCTCTTTGCACACTAATTTTGGTTCAGGTGTACTTTTATTGTCTCAGTCCATGTGCGGCCTTGTGGCTTCTGTAAATATTTCACTCTGATCATTGTGTTTATTTCATGTAGCAGACATAAAATACCTATAAAAATGTATTTTTGACTTGACCTAAATAAATTTGTGACGTGACGCAGCAACAGAGACTAATGTATGTCTTTTCAAAAACAAATGTCAGTACAAAGCACTTTCTTTACATTGTAAAATTGCTTATGTTTTTTTTCCCCCAATAATTTTAAACACTTTTTTAAAAATACTGCAATAGTTGTCAGCTAATACTGAAATGTTAGACTTGCGCAACAATGCCCCCATAGGGCATCTGTTGAACTGCCATTTTTTACCAATAAAACTGAAGCATCAATCTTAACATTCGCTCTTACAAAGACCATGTAGCACAAATAATTAAGAGTTATCAGCAGGAAATGCTTTATTTTCTCTGGTTGTCAAAGCATTTGTTTTAAATATGACTTAATTAAATTAAAAGGAGTCATCTCAGACATTGTCAGTCAGTGCACAAATGATTAGAGCTACGTAATTATCTTTCAAAGAGAGCAACGTTTCCAGTTTTTCACTTCCAGAACAAGCTACATTGTGCAAGCTCACACACGCACACACACACACACACACACACACACACACACACACACACACTGCCAGCCAAACAGTCAAACGGGCCATTGTACACAGTAACAATCTGCGCGTTTACAACTTTTTGCAATTTGCAATTGTTAATCTTTTGTCTACCCATTAAAAGAAGGTAGGTAGGTAGGAGCCATGTTGATGTTAGAGATAAAGTAGAAGTGCATCATGGGGAATTGACCTTTGACCTGCAAGAACAGACGCAAAAGGACATGTTACCCTTTTGTGTTCAGGGCAAAAATACTACAGGATTCACTTGCTGGGATTGTGTGTGAAAGGAGAGGTTGGGTCTAATCTGAGGTACAGTGAGGTGCTGGTGGGGACAGGGAGTGGCGACAGGACCGTGTTTGGTGGTTGAGGTTCACACTGGTTCTTTACCTCAGCGCAGGGCTAGGGCACATAGCAGCAAGAGCCAATCTGGTTAGCTTGTGAAGGCCTCGAAGTCTGAGTCTGAAACAGGAAGCAGGAAGTAGGATACTGATTAACATCTAAGGTCTTTGATTGGGCACAAAAATATCTGCCAAGCTATAATATTTCAAAAGCATATGCATGAACGTGAAATTTTGATGGAGAAAACTGGAAGCTGCAGAATGAGACACGAAGGGCTGAGCGTGGAGGATGCCGAGGTGAGCAGGGAGGTCAGGGCAGAAAAGTTTAAATTGCATTAATACATTAATTGTTTTAAGCACGTGAAGACAGAGTATTGAAAAGCTGAACCAGTCAATAGCTTGGATATTATACTGAGAGAAAATAAAATGTGAGAGATTCCATTTGCCCTTCACGTCTTTATTCTTTATTTTTGTTTCAAAACTCTAAAATCGACAAAAAAACAAATGGCACTTCAATATATTACAAAAAAAAAAAATACAAGCAAATATTAGGAGTCGCTCCTTTCCTTTACTATTTGTTTAATAAGTAAAAGGACACAACTAAATCAAAATTGTTCATTCTGGTTCTTTCAGTCAAGCTTGTTAGCCAGTGACGCTCCACAGTGCAGAGTGAAGAAACATTTGTTGCTGCGTCGCAAATTAAAAATAACACAAATATACGACACTGTCAGCACAAGTGAAAAAAAAAAAAAAAAAAGAGTCGCCATTCAGTTCAGCGTCCCCAGTAATTAGTGGCGTGTTGCTCAGTGACACCTGTGTACCACGGTAGCAATGCAGCATCAGTGTCAGTGTCTAAATAGCTTGAATTAGTGTCAACATTAGAATGCAGTCAAACTCAATCACCTTGGCTGTGAAACAACCTGAAAACACTGCCCAAGTACCCTTTCCTACGTACTCCTAGCACTTCTATTCCACCGCCACTGAAAAGCTGCCCTTGTGCTGGAGCTACAATGAAGGCCCTGCCTTGTGGAAACGTGTTATTTTTATCTAAACAGCCTGTAATTGAAGTCAATGCGTGACACTGCAAAGGGCCCCTTTGAGCTGGAGGTGTGTCTCAGACAGACGACTGGTTCGGTTCAGCCGTGCAGGCCGGGCGCTAATTACAAGATGAGGCCCTGCTGTGTTTCTGCTGCTATATAAAGTCGCTCGGTGGCTAACAGATAGATCACAACCGTCCTCTCTACATCAAACTAAGCGTTTCCTTTTTTAAAAGAAGAAGAAGAAAAAAGGCACATTTCCACTGTACTGTAGCTTTAACCCGCTGAATTAGTCAGCCTTTTAAGTCTTCAAGTCAGGGGTCACCAACACGGTGCCCGCGGGCACCAGGTACCCGGCGAGGACCCCACGAGTCACGGCGCCACACCAGGCCTGGCATAGGTACTACATCATTTTCAGTCGTTTCCAGCATTTCCACGTAAACGGGAAAATCTTTACGCTTTTTTTTTTTTCGAGAGCGTTTTCGAAAATGTGCGGTTTCAAAAAATTAAAAATCTGTCTCCGTGTAAATGGCCCCTTAGTGTGCTGCATCTAAAATACAGACATTCAAAGTGACTGATGCTGAGCAAATAGAATGAAATTAATATCCTGGAACTATCCTCCCTTTATTTTCTGCTTTATGACATTTGCAAAGCAACTTAGACTTGGTGCTGCTTGTCAAACTCTTACGTATTGAACACTGAATCATTTCTCTCGAGGCTCAAACTGCAGCACTTTCAGACTCACTGCCTTGGGACTTTGCTTGACCAGGGTCAAATTGCTAACAGATTCTTAGTCGAAAAAAAAAAACAAAAACGAAAAAACAAAACAGGACCTCTGACCATCAGACGTCAGTTGATACGGGCAGACTTCGACCCCTTCTTAATCTTAATCCCATCACCGCTAACCTACTAACCCACTAACCATCCAGGCACGCTACGCTTTCTGCATCTCCTGGCTTTGTTCAATGACTGCTCAAAAGTGACGCGCGACAAACTTTTGATTATCTTGAAATTAGGGGAAGGCATCTGTAAACTTTTCATCAGGTTTACGGGTCGTCTCGTAAACCTGAGACTTCAGCGCTAGGACGTCGGCATATCTGAGGCACTGTATAGCGGGAGACGTCAGGCCGATCACGTTACAATACATTTGGCAAGGCAACACTCAGTTAAGTATTGATAATAAGGCATCCCAGAGACACACACACACCCACACACACACCATTAACAAACACTGCAACCGCACTTCTTTTTTTTCTTCGCCCTGCCTTCGCTGTTTTGCACGACGCATTCGAACTCCTGCTCGCTGCTGAGCTGCGTTTTGCTGGAGGTTGTGGGCGACTCGGAGGAGGAGCCTGGCTCCCCGCTCGCGTTCCCCACCTCCTCCTTCTTCTCCTCCTTCTCCACCTCCTTCTCAATTCTCCCTCCTGGCCCTAAGTTCACTCTGTACCGCTTCTCGTCATTTTTCTCCTCCGAGACAACTCTCTCATTCCCACCGACATTCTCCGTGGTAATCTCAACCACCCTGCTCTTTTTGTGGACAGCAGCTTTGTATCTCTTGGCTCCGCCCCCACCCAGAGCACCTGCTATCAGGTCGGTGGCGGCTGCCCTCTGCTGGGCTTCCATCTCCGACAGACTGCACGCCAGCGCCATCTGCAGGTCTTCGTCCTCCTCGTCCTCCTCGCTGCCCGTGGCGTAGCTGAAGAAGGGGGCGGAGCTGAACGAGCGGTGGGTGGACCCCGGCTGGGTGGCGGCCCGGTGTCTGTCAGGCTCCGCCGCCGATCTGTTGTGGATCGATGGCTTCTGAGGCTGCGGCGGAGGCTGCGGCGGCGGGTTGGTCTTTCCCTCCCGTCGGCTCAGCTCCAGCGCCAGGGCGATCTGGTCCTCCACACCTGGGAACGACAACACGGCGCCGCAGGAAAATCACTAAGGCAAATCAGATTCCTTCTCAAATCCAATTTTTAGGGCTGACTGTCCACGCTGTTTTTAGCAAGTGTCCAAATGGGTTCTGGCTCTGTTCAGACTGGGCCACGTTATTGACCGATGACATGTGATTTGTGACTGTTCAGACTGCAAAACAACCATCCGGTTTCAATCTGGATGGGCTAAAACTCGGATTTTGGCAGGCAGTCTGAGCGCGGCTCATGTGCGTCGTCCTTCCAGGATGCCGCTATTCCAAAATTCAAAGGTGGCATCCGACTGCTGGATTCCTTTGAGAGAGAGCGCCGCTTGTTGTTTACGAGACGCTGAGAAGCAGGATGCTTGTTTGAAAGTGTTTGATCTGAGAAAAGATCAAATACAAGAAGAAAAAAAGGATCAATTACTTTTTCATGTCAGCGTCTGTGAGCTCTTACCATTAATGAGGACAGTCTTTAAGACTCCGTCCTCCTCAATCTCTACTCTTTCCTGCCCGTTCTCCTTCGTCCTGTGGGCAAGAACCATGCAGAAACATATATGATTGCTGAAATATTATATGTCCAAAACACAGACATGCACAATAAATACTGAACATTTTCTATTTGCCCAACGCTGCCATTACATTGTAAAAGTTCTACAAAAAAAGTTATTACGTACGTACTTCTTGGTGGTGGTGCGCTTGCCATTTACGATGCGAGTGGAGGTAGAGACGGACTTAAAGTTGCCCATCCCTCCCCCTCCCAGACTTTCCATCCCATCCAGGCCGCCAAAAGAGGACGAAAAGGAGGTGAATTCAACTAAAAGAGAAAAAAAATGATTTGGAGAAAATGAAATCAAATTTGTTTCTTTTTCTGAAAAAGTGATTTTGAAAGTAAATACACTGTGGTTCGGTGGCCACCAAACCGTATGTTAAAGCATGTATCATAGAACTGCCTGTTCAATGATAAACAGCTTCGCTGTAGACAGTGTGAGTGTTCACCTCCTGCCGAGGGAAAGGAGAAGAAACGACTCGGCCCAAGTCGAGAGGATGACCCACCAAAGGATGAGAAGTCATCTGAAAGAGAGAAGGAATGGAAAGGGTGAGACTTCCTGGCACACTGAACTCCCACTGCTGTCTTGAATTAGAACTGCAGCACAGACAGGACTAATACAAATGAAACTAAAAGTGATACTGGAAAACACGTGAGTTACTTACCAAAGAAGCTGGCGAAGGGATCCTGACCACCAAAGAACTCTCTGAACACCTCATCTGGACTGCGGAATGTGTAACTGAATCCTGGGAAATCTGATGAATAGTCTGAGCTGGTGGACCCTGGGAATTAAAGTCATTAGGGTCAGAGGAACCAGAGTGACCAAAAGGGGAAAGGAAGTATAAGAATATCTCTTTGCAGCTGTTTTTTTTTAATTTAGTTATTTATTTATTTATCTACCTGTGTGTCTCACTCTGTCACTTCCATATCTGTCATAGGCATCACGCTTACTCGCTGTAACGTAAGATCACAGGACATTGGAGGATCAGAAAAAAGGCAGCAAAATACAATAAATCAATTCTTATTACTACTCTTACAATTAAACCTTCCAGAATATCTTTTGATTTTGTTGTTCTAAAACTGTCTGTTACAGATTCAATATGTGTAGAGCGTTCTGAAGTGGCTGACTCAGCAGTGTCCGTGCAGGTTTAACTACCAGCTATGACACAAACATTTATTTATGTGCATGCATATTCAAAAAGAAACACTGCACACGCTTACTGTCTGAAAGGACTTCATAGGCCTCGGCCAACTCTTTGAATTTTCTCTCCGCTTCCTCTTTGTTGTCCGGGTTTTTGTCTGGGTGCCATTTCAGCGCCAGTTTCCTGTAACTAATGACAAACAGTGATGTTAAAAACGTATATTTCAAAAACACCCATTCAGCAGCCGGTCTAAGGTACACGTCTTAAGGATTTATTTAAAGAATACTTGAACACTTCTTGATACTTACGCTTTCTTGATGTCATCCTGGGAGGCTGTTTTGGGGACTCCCAGTATGCCATAGTAATCCACCATGCCGCTTGCTGTTTCTCTTCACAGGGACACTCCTGCAAGGAAAAGAGAATTGAGCTCTCCTCTGAGAACTAACGCCAGTCTAGACTGAGCACTCTCGTGTTTGTCTCCTCCTGTAAAGCAAAGAGAAACCCGATATCGCTGAAATCCTAAAAAGGAAAACAAACATTCGCTTTTTGTCTGATAAACAGGCACTCTCAGTGGTAGGGAAGGAAAGGAATGCGTTATGTCACCTCAGAAAGTTTAACACTCTACAGACCGGAACCTTGTCAAGTGTGCGTTATGGTCATGTTTCAGTTCCTATTTTGGAATGGAGGCATTCATTAATGGATGATTCACCTCCGACCACACTTTCACTTTCTTCACCTGCCTGAACCTCTACATCTGCTACTTGTATCTGTTGATGTTGTTTAAGATAAAACACTGTTAAATAAGCAAATCTTATCAGCTCCTCTGTGTTAATATGACTGCATTTATAGGTATTCAATAACGTAATTCTTCATCAGACTGTCACATTGGTAGTGTTTCATTGTTTCAGCTGACACGTGATTGTTACCGACCGCCTCATGGATTCGAAAATTGAGTGCATTAAAATGAATTTGTAATACACTCAATAAGCGGAAACTCCAATAAATTTCAACAGCACCTGCAGAACTACAGCATGGGTTTATTGTCCTCGAGGATTTAGCTTAACAACACGGTCCAAAATCCTGTCATCTCTCTATCATCGATTGGAGGGGGGGGTGATTGATGGGCCCTGGCTTAGTCGTTTTAAATGTATCTAAACAAACACTTAGTAAACACACACAAGCTTATTCGTCAAGTATGATGTGCAGGCTGTAGGCAAGTGTCTTACAAGTATTTTTTTTTAATTATTATTCTTTTGCAAATGCAGCAAATGAAGAGTGCCCTTAAAAAATATTGTAGTGACTTAATGGGAATATTGGAACACGTCTGTCAACAGTCCCGTTTTAGCAGCATGCTAACCACCGTTTAAATCATATTACCAGACAGTCACGCTGCTCCAGGGTATTTCCAAAGTGCCCTGAAATAACTAAAATTAACTTTCTTAACCCACTCGGGAACAGACATGCGCTCACGCCAGTATTACTACTATGTTATTTCTAGCTGCAAGGCATCTGACAACTGCTGCGGACCAAACACAGCGGGCCTACACAAACTTGTACGGCCCGGTGCCACTTTGTTGTCTCTCGGCGACTGCTGCGCACATTCACTCGTGTACCGTTAGTTTACCGTTTACCGTTACACGACGCGATATCCACTGTCGGTAGGTTAGACTGTCGTAATTCAAACGGTGAGTGTGTGGGTGTGTTTAACTGTAGCTGGTGCGGTAACCGGGCACCGCCACCGTTCGAGTCCTCAGCCTACTCACCGGTCAGCTCAGCTGTTGGTTCGCGGCCCGGAGAAGCGACAACGACCGGGTCGATGTGACGCACCCACAGCCCCTCCTAATCCGCCGCTACGTGACCAGTCACCCGGGGAGTCTCCCCACCAGTCCCCACGGTGCTTCCTTCCTCCCTCCAGAGACAAACAGCGCTTCGGCAGCGGCTGGCGGGGCTCTAGATTGTGGCGGAGTGACACAGCCCTGCGGAGTCCGTCCCGCGGTGCCCGCAAACCGGGTGTGTGTGTGTGTGTATGTATGTATGGTGGGGCACTTGGCGGACTGTGTGAGCTCTCGTTACCAGCCGTGTGCGGCAGCGGGTAAAGCCGCCGCGCTGCTACGTCACTGTCAGCTGTGGGGCAGGGAAGGAATGGAGCGTCGAGAACATGCCAGTGTTTTGTGGAGGGGGGGTGGACTGGCAGCCGCAGCCCGACGGCCATGAAACGCCTGTTGCTCTACGATAACGCCGCGCAGCCGGGCGGGCGGTAGCAGCAGAGGTTCTGAAAGAAGCCGAGGAAATGACCGCCGAGGACGACCGTTTACCTGGGACGCGTGACCCAATAACATTAGGTCCACCTACTCTACTCAGGTCATATTAATGGCAAGTTGTTCTTATTACAAATGTTTGCGTCAGCACACGATGTCTTGTGACTCGTCGAATCAATCAATCAATCAATCAATCAATCACCTGGTGAATCAGTAACTGGAACATCATGTTTTAGCTGACATGGTGTCTTGGACCACGCCATTTATGTCATCGCTTGCCGGTATTTTTGCATCCATCTAGTGGCTGATGGAGTGCACTGCAGGGAAATCGCCAAAGTCCGAATAAGTCAGTGAGGTAAAAAAAAATAAAATAAAATACATTAGTTTAAAGTCATGTGCTGATTAGTTTCTCTGTATTCTGACATTAAAGTCAAAACTAATTTGCATCAACGGACCATGCACATTGTAACAGCACTGATGGATGTAGTAGACTGAACGGCAAAGCCATTTTATGAACCTGAAGCCCATCGGTCACACCATCTAACATCCAAATTCCTTCCCCAGCTAGAAAAGTCATTAGTCACCCACCTTTCCTTCTAAACCCGTCAATCCTGTCAGTTTTTATGTTGTATTGCATAACTCTAAATGTGGTGAAATAAAAACAAGTCTTACAAACCGCTGCATTTTAGCCCAAAGCCTTTGAATCTTTTGTCAGTCAAACATAGCAAGTATGTAAAATTTATTAGAGTTGCTCATTGTAATGGATAGTTTTCTTTTTTAGGCTCGATGAACCATTTATTCCACTGTATATTTTGGCTGGCTCATGATTAGGTCAAGGGCAAAACCAAAGCCTTACATGCTAGCAATTCAAAATACCTGGCTACTGAAACAGAAATGATCACAAAGTCATAAAGGCTCAGGAGACCATTTTATTGACGGCACTGTTTAATCATCACCACAGGTTATCAGGCTTTTCTGGGAATGTGTTGCATCTCGATAACACTTGGAATGGATGATGAAAGAGCTCATGCAGCATTTGGGTCTTTAATATTCTTCTCCCTCTTCATCCTCGTCTCCAACGCTGTCAGTGCCAACCTCCTCGTAATCCTTCTCCAGGGCCGCCATATCCTCTCTGGCCTCTGAGAACTCTCCCTCCTCCATTCCCTCTCCAACATACCAGTGGACGAAGGCTCTCTTGGCGTACATCAGGTCGAACTTGTGGTCAAGACGGGCCCAGGCCTCGGCGATGGCTGTGGTGTTGCTCAGCATGCACACGGCCCTCTGCACTTTGGCCAGGTCTCCTCCAGGAACCACAGTGGGAGGCTGGTAGTTGATGCCCACCTTGAAGCCTGTGGGACACCAGTCCACAAACTGGATGGTGCGCTTGGTCTTGATGGCGGCGATGGCAGAGTTGACGTCTTTGGGTACGACGTCACCGCGATACAGCAGACAGCAGGCCATGTATTTACCGTGGCGGGGGTCGCACTTCACCATCTGATTGGCTGGCTCAAAGCAGGCGTTGGTGATGTCAGCAACTGACAGCTGCTCGTGGTAGGCTTTCTCTGCGGAGATGACCGGGGCGTAGGTGGCCAGAGGGAAGTGGATGCGAGGGTAGGGCACCAAGTTGGTCTGGAACTCTGTCAGGTCCACATTCAGGGCTCCGTCAAAGCGAAGGGAGGCCGTGATGGAGGAGACGATCTGACCGATGAGACGGTTCAGGTTGGTGTAAGACGGACGCTCGATGTCCAGGTTCCTGCGGCAGATGTCGTAGATGGCCTCATTGTCCACCATGAAGGCACAGTCAGAGTGCTCCAGGGTGGTGTGGGTGGTCAGGATGGAGTTGTAAGGCTCCACCACTGCTGTGGAGACCTGAGGTGCTGGATACACAGCAAACTCAAGCTTTGATTTCTTCCCGTAGTCAACAGAGAGTCTCTCCATCAGCAGGGAGGTAAAACCGGAACCAGTGCCTCCACCGAAGGAGTGGAAGATGAGGAACCCTTGAAGGCCAGTGCACTGATCAGCCTGAAATAATAAATAAAAAAAATACATAAAAATATTTAACATGCTAAAGTATTAGGTGGCTTATTCCAAGGTAAATGCAATGATACGAATCCTGGTCCTTTTTGTTAGATGTGTTTCACTTGAAGTGTATTCTCTCACCAGTTTACGAGTCCTGTCCAAAACCAGATCAATGATCTCTTTTCCAATGGTGTAGTGTCCACGAGCGTAGTTGTTGGCAGCATCCTCTTTTCCTGTGATCAGCTGCTCGGGGTGGAACAGTTGCCGGTAGGTTCCTGTGCGCACCTCGTCTGCGGATCAATGGGCATTAGACAAGACTGAGGCAACCGTCTTTGTGAAAGAACATTTAATGTAATTCAGTGTTAAAGTGTCTCCTTTGTTAGAGCGTGTCTAATCTTTTGCAAATCAGACTTGGAAAAGTCTTCTCAGTTTGGTTGGTGGATTTTGACGTTATGTTGCTTGATGCATTTGTTTGATTGTAAAACTTGATTTCGATGTTCATGCAGCGATGGCACACAACTCACCAATCACAGTGGGCTCCAGGTCAACAAAGATGGCTCTGGGAACGTGCTTCCCTGCTCCTGTCTCACTGAAGAACGTGTTGAAGGAGTCGTCGCCGCCTCCAATGGTCTTGTCACTTGGCATCTGGCCATCAGGCTGGATCCCATGTTCCAGACAGTAAAGCTCCCAGCAGGCATTGCCCATTTGGGCTCCGGCTTGGCCGACATGCATAGAAATACACTCACGCTGTCGACAAGGGAGAAAGAGAGGGGCTTCGTTAAAGCCTGACATCTGATCTTTAGATTTAGATTTAGATATATATATTTTTTTAACACTGCTTTCATCTTCCAGGAAGCTGAAATACACTTTTACTGCAAAGCCCTGGAATGTTATTTGAAAATCGTTCATAGTCAAACCATCTGTATGCAGTTGATCTGCACATATCTGGATGAGCTGCTCCTTACGGACCATTGCGCAACCAATCCTTACTGGCAATGAGGGAGGGAGTAAGGCCCATATTTTATCACTGTAACCACAAAGTGCACGCTGCCTCGTGCTACAGGCTTTCACCTCCAACTGTCTCAGCAAGTGGCGGATTGCCATCCGTTTAAGCTCAAGATGGTGAAATTGTTTTTATTTAGGATTAAAAGAATAATACTTTTGATATGTCCTGTGGTGCCAATGCTTTTAGAATACCATGGCCATGTTAGGTATGATGTTGGCTCTCAGTTCATTACATATGTTGAAAAAAAAAAGAAAGTTCTGTAAGCAGTGGGGATAATGGCAGAGCTTTTCTCCCTCTCCCCTCTGAAGCATGACAAGGCAGCATTTGCAGGCTTAGCTGCAAGACCGACTAAAGTCAACTTCATGAGTCATACCAGACGAGAGCCAAGTGAGATCAAATATGGATTGAACTGCGCAACAGAAAAATGTGGTTTTGAAAAAGAAAGGAAAACCTCCCCCTTATCCTGTGAGTTTCCTCTATGAAGAAGATTAGCACAAAGGCATTATGTGGCAGGCAGGAAGGCCATGCTTCAAGAAGCCGAAAAAAAAAAAAAAAAAAAAAAAATCCGCCACCCTGTATATCTTCCCTCTCCTCATGCCCCCCCCCCCCCTTTCTGTGTCTCTCCTCCCCCATCCTGTCCAACTGCACAATTCTGTGGAACAGTCAGCCCCCGCCCTACCACCAGCCCCACCCCGCCCCCCCCACACCCATCTCTCCTAAACCAAAAACTTGTAACAGCTGCATAATGGCTGAGACAGCCAGTCCAGCGGGCCTGGGCCTGACCACTCCTTTTTCCTCCTCTTCTGTCTGCCCATTTCCATGCTTGAACCCCCCCCCCAGTTCCTTCTTGCCGAGACTGCCGTGCGCTTCTTTGTTCAAATTACACGCTAAAGACAATGCTCCTTTACAATATGATAGCAGCTGTTTTTTGTGCAGATGTAAGGTCATCAAACAAAGAATGAAAATGACAAAGCACATCTAAACGGAGTCGTTTGCCATCTGACCTACTTCATCTAAGAATGCAGAAATGACTTGTGGGCCATTGTAGCCATACAGCAAGTGTTCCGCATTTCCCTGAATTCCCACAGCAGACTTGGCCTGAAAGTTTCATTTTATAAACCTGACTCATGGGCTCCTTTTGTGCGCATAAGCGCATAACCTTCAGCCGGCAGTAGAGGGCCTGGCGAGCACAAAAGGCGCAGCGATTTAATCCGTGTAGCGATAAGAGGCTGCGACAAAGGGAGGCAGAATGAAAGCGAGGGCTAAAATTTTAGAGCTACGTCATCGGCAGTGCTGCTACTCACCATTTTGTCTGCTCGTCCCTTGACCGACGTTCAGGATTCAGACACTGGGCAAGAAATGCGGAAGGGAGGGAGAGCCGGCGTTTATATACACAGGCGGGCTGTGATGTGGAGGGGGCAGGTTTGAGTGCAAAGTACGCAGCTGCACAGCTCACTGGCAACAGGAAGCTGCAGCTCTTTTTTTCTTTTTTTTTCTCCCGGAGAGAAGGAGGGAAGGCTGTTCCCTTCAGTGTCATTTTATCTGCCACGGCTAGTTTGTTTTTCTCCTCCGTTTGACATTTAAAGGAGAGGCTTAAATAGCTCCTTATATTTTCTCATGGCATTCTCACTTGAGATGTTTTGTAGAAAGCGTTTATATAGTTGAATTACACTCATAAATCCAAGCTAGTTATGATTGCGAATGCATGGAGAATATACCGTGGCCGAGAGCTGCACACTCGCTACGAATTCACAAAGGCCACTGAGGACAACAAACCGAGTGACTGACCAAGCCTGTGGGATCGGTCCCTCTTTAAACCGAGAGATCGATGTATTTCCTCTGTATTAGTAGAGGTGGAAGAAGTCCAATAAAAGGGTACATTTCCCACGTCCGCAACATTATTACAAAATAACTGATATACGAAGGTAATGTTAGTGTGCTGGTATTTGTATTTTATTTTTGAATTGTGTTTTTCGTGCAAAGCTTGGCAACGGTCAAACCAAAGTAACGTTATCAGTGATAACGTTATCAGTGATAACGTTAGCCACGGCAACAACTTTCGATACCCCAGGGTTTGTGATTGTATTTAACGGAGGTTAGCGCAGTACAGAGGGGACACTGGGAGGTGGCGTGGATTTACGTAGCAAATGATAGCAGGGACTTTGGTTGTTGTTTGAGAGGGAGAGAGCCCGAGTGTACATATGATGCTAATTTGAGTTTGTCCTCTCTGTACTGTACTCGTTTGTCGTCTCTCTAACCACCATTAAATACAGTCACAACCTCCGGGTATAGAAAGTTGTTGCCGTGGCTAACGTTAGCAACACGGATAACAACTTTAGTTTGGCCGTTGCCAAAATTGGCACGAAAAACACAAATTTAAAAAAGTAAAATAAATACCAGCCCACTATCTTTAGCTACGTAGATGGGTTAATTAAAAAAAAAAAAAAATGTTGCTAAAGGGGAAGAGTGCTCCTTTATTCAACGTTTTCTAGGGTGGGTCAATCCCTCGGTTTGCCCCTAGTGGCCTGATGCACATCCGTTTTGTTTTGTAAATTTGCAACGTTTCTCTCTTGCAGCTCGTTTCTGTGTTTGCAGCGCGTTTGCAGCTCTCGGCCACCGTGAGTATACCATACAACCTGGGATAATGTAAAACCATAACAAAATACGTAACTGATTTGATTGGAACAAAACGGCATAACATACAATACGATCCTGGATGGTATAAGATGATACAATATGACGGGAGACAAAACACTACGCCACACAACATGGTACTACGTAATGCTCTACAACATGATATGGTGTGTTACAATGCGATATAATGCGATGCAATAGATAAAATATGATGTCATGCAGTACACTTAACTGTACCAAATAGGGAAATTTGTGTTGGGCTTCAGTGCTGAGAAATTGCAGTGCTGATGCTGTAAAAGATGACAGGTACAACGCAGCAATCAGATACAGACACAGTGCATGTCAATAACCTTTCTCCTTATAAATGTAATTTGAGGATTTTTAGCAGGAAATGAACAAGGACTGTGAGATGAGTGAATTATTGTGGTGATGTGCAACACACATCAATAACCTTCTAAAAGCAATAACCCACTATTTATTCAGTATTAAACTAAGAAAACCATTGAATTGTCTGTTTATATGATGTGGTTATGAGATAAGATGACACAAATGCTATTGTAGTGCGTGTGATTCCAGTTTAATCAGATAACTCCAAATACACAGAGTCATTACATTGGAAATGAAGCAACTAAAACATTAATGATTCTTAAAAAAAAAAAATCTGCTGAAGACTTGTTGCCATTTTTCAGTAGTGCTCCCGTTGATTTATACGTAAGTGGAATCTGAATGTTGCTGCAGACCACTGTTGGGGTATGAACTACATAAACAGCACTAGGCACAGACCGGGCCTGTTCTTTTCTCTGTCTCCCGCTCACAGAGTCACAGCTGAATAGTATATAGAAGCTGACATAGGAGCCCTTTCATAACTTACATTCCACATGGAGGGGATAGAGGGGGGAGGTGCACAAAGGGGAGGATTTTGTCAAAGTCTCCTGGTCTAACACAGCCCAGCAGAAAGGGGCCCACAGCAAGAGGAGTTAGCTTGGAATACAAGGGTTTTACCCTATGTAACGTTTTGTAAAATCCAGTCCAGATGTTTATATCTTTGATTGATTTTCTGACGGCCGTCATTATTTAGTGTGTGACTCAATCAATTACAGTACAAACTTAAATTTCATAGAGTAAAAGGTAACTTTCACCTCCACTCTTCTATTTTATTTCCCAAAGTGTGATTTAGTTAACTTATTCTGACAATTGAGATATTTTTTTGCTCCAAAAAAGTAAATGCCCTACTACCAATCTCTACAATCCAATATCCAAATAATTGCTTTTATAACTTTTGAACGCTTATGCAGACCTAATGTCGCTCAGTATTCTTCTCCTTCATCTTCGTCCCCAACACTGTCAGTGCCAACCTCCTTGTAATCCTTCTCCAGGGCCGCCATATCCTCTCTGGCCTCGGAGAACTCTCCCTCCTCCATTCCCTCTCCAACATACCAGTGGACGAAGGCTCTCTTGGCGTACATCAGGTCGAACTTGTGGTCAAGACGGGCCCAGGCCTCGGCGATGGCTGTGGTGTTGCTCAGCATGCACACGGCCCTCTGCACTTTGGCCAGGTCTCCTCCAGGAACCACAGTGGGAGGCTGGTAGTTGATGCCCACCTTGAAGCCTGTGGGACACCAGTCCACAAACTGGATGGTGCGCTTGGTCTTGATGGCGGCGATGGCAGAGTTGACGTCTTTGGGTACGACGTCACCACGATACAGCAGACAGCAGGCCATGTATTTACCGTGGCGGGGGTCGCACTTCACCATCTGATTGGCTGGCTCAAAGCAGGCGTTGGTGATGTCAGCAACTGACAGCTGCTCGTGGTAGGCTTTCTCTGCGGAGATGACCGGGGCGTAGGTGGCCAGAGGGAAGTGGATGCGAGGGTAGGGCACCAAGTTGGTCTGGAACTCTGTCAGGTCCACATTCAGGGCTCCGTCAAAGCGAAGGGAGGCCGTGATGGAGGAGACGATCTGACCGATGAGACGGTTCAGGTTGGTGTAAGACGGACGCTCGATGTCCAGGTTCCTGCGGCAGATGTCGTAGATGGCCTCATTGTCCACCATGAAGGCACAGTCAGAGTGCTCCAGGGTGGTGTGGGTGGTCAGGATGGAGTTGTAAGGCTCCACCACTGCTGTGGAGACCTGAGGTGCTGGATACACAGCAAACTCAAGCTTTGATTTCTTCCCGTAGTCAACAGAGAGTCTCTCCATCAGCAGGGAGGTAAAACCTGAACCAGTGCCTCCACCGAAGGAGTGGAAGATGAGGAACCCTTGAAGGCCAGTGCACTGATCAGCCTGTAAAACATTTTTTTCAAAAGCATAATACAAATAAATCACTAGCTCCTAAATAGCTGCCACAACCTCATCTTTTCTCACCAGTTTACGAGTTCTGTCCAGAACCATATCAATGATCTCTTTTCCAATGGTGTAGTGTCCACGGGCGTAGTTGTTGGCAGCATCCTCTTTTCCTGTGATCATCTGCTCAGGGTGAAACAGCTGTCGGTAGGTTCCTGTGCGCACCTCATCTGCAACATGACACCACCGTGAGTAAGACTCTTCATTCATTCCCCAAATTATCTACTTTTGCAATGAAGTGGTGATTTTCATTTAAGCTAAGGTGCAATTTTAGGCTTTATACTTACAAGTTATTACTCACCAATCACAGTGGGCTCTAGGTCAACATATATAGCTCTGGGAACGTGCTTCCCTGTGCCTGTCTCACTGAAGAACGTGTTAAAGGAGTTGTCACCACCTCCAATAGTTTTGTCAGTAGGAATCTGTCCATCAGGCTGGATCCCATGTTCCAGACAGTAAAGTTCCCAACATGCATTGCCAATCTGAGCCCCTGCTTGGCCCACATGGATGGAGATACATTCACGCTGCAGAGGGGAGGCAACACAGAAAATGACCAAGAATAATCAAAAATCAACCCGAATATCTAAAATTCATGACACATAAAATGCTAAAGGGGAAAGAAAATCCTTCTTACCATTGTCACTTTCTCCACTCCAACGTTCAGGTATCGGGAAGGAGACGTTGTGCTGAACGCAACTGCATCACTCTGAGTTTTTATACCTGCGGCGAGAGAAGACGTGTGACTTGATCTGAGTTGTAATCAGAGAAGCCGCAGATGAGATTGTGATAAGGTCATCCGCTTGACAGATATACGTGTAGTTCACAATGCAAAAAGGAGGTCACCACCCTGTTCATTGTGCGTGACTCTGATTGTTTTGTGCACATGCACCTCATATAATGAAAAGGGTTAGAAGTTAGTCCCTTACCTTAGAGCAGATGTTTTGGAGATAAAGCCAGAGGGGCCAGACTGAGACGTATTGGACATGTCCAGAGAAGGGACAGGGAATATATGGGTAGAAGGATACCACGGCTGGAGGAAGAGCAAAGAGGAGATTAATGCTTGTAGAGAGAGTGGACTTGAGGTAAGAAGAGAGGATGCAGAGGATAGGGTCAGATGGAAGTAGATGATTGGCTGTGGCTACCCATGAAGGTTACAGTACAGATCTGATCATTTGTTGCAATGTGACACATTGTACAACAATACCTAGTAACATAATGGTGACGGTCTCTGATAATTTGTCCATAATAAAAAGAAGTAAATACTAAATTTATCCACAATTTTTAAATGTGTACTTATTCAAATACATTTGTTTTCTACATAAATTCATTCAGTATCTACATTTATTTACTTCATGCCCTATAATTAGGGGAAATAAGATTATGATGGTGAGTGTTGACTATTATACACTATATCCTGCTCCTCCTTTCCTGTCAGTTCTGAGGCCCACTGGGAGAGTAAAGAAACCTAATCCATGTGAACCACCTCACGAGGCATTTGCCGACTACAGAGAGTAACGAACAACTCTCAGCTGGACAGACTTTATAGCCTTTAGATGTACACCAAAACAGTCAGCAGTGGACGGAGAGCATGGACGAGGAGAAAAAAAGAGGCAAAGCAAAAACAGGATCCTGTAACTAACTGAATCGATTGTTCAGTTTCTGTTTGGTATCTTTTATCCATCTCTTTCTGCAGGACAAACATGGAGCGATTCCTCAATTTCAAGGCCGAGAGGCACATCATTAATCTCTTTGATACTCAAAACCAGTCTAACCACTTTCTGCTGCTTCAGGCACCTTTCGTATAAAGGCTCCACTGTGTGTATGATACGCAGTTTAGCGCAAAATACACCATGTAGTAATACATCATTAATGCCATGCAGACATGCTGCCATTCAAAGTAATTTAATGAAGTGAGTTGGAGCTGTTTAGTTACTGGGAAAGTGAACGCCCTGGCTTTCTTTCACAGGTGTCCTCTGACTACAAGAGCACGCCCCACTGCTATTGTTTGTTTGAGCTTTGAACGCTCCACAGGTAGGTCTTTTCACTGCAGGATAATGATGGAGTAAGTTAAAAAATATATATATATATATATATATATGTATATATATATGTATGTATATTTTAAATGATAATGATGGTTAACGAGGAAAGGAGAGCATAAGAAAGAAAACGTATTTCTTGCGGGCCATGATTAACACGTTTTCTTTTCAAACATGGCAAGTCTTAGTACAAAGAGCTTTTGTAATTTTTAACCAACTCAATCAAATATATTTATTGTGACACTGAAATAATGATTCGACGACTAAATGAGTCACACGACCTTGTGACACCGTGTTGCTCGTCGAAGGAGCGAAGGTGAGACAATCACTACCTCTAGCGTCCATATAATGCAATGACAGTCAATCCAGCTAAATGGGCGAGATGGCCGACGCGTCAGTTGGTGTTAAGAAAAAAAAAGTGAACACACATACTTTAGCCTTAACGGTAGAAAAATAAAATAAAATATATACTTAAAGCATCGGCGGAAAAAAACATAACGATGTTGCACCTTTGTTGAATTGCACCATTGCATTCTTAGACTCGAAAGTATTTTTTATTTTTTATTTTAAATCTAAAGATACAATAAATATCCACATGCAACACTTGTGCTACATAAGCACTACTGTTACTTCAACTACAAAACGAATTTCTGCCACAATTTCTGTCTGCAACACAAGTGTCTCTGCAACTTTGTCCCCGTTTTTCCACGCTTTCATTTTAGGTACAGCGTTAGTTGAGTTCAACGATGACGCGTCAAAAGCAAAAGCGCCCCCGGCTGCAACAAACGCGAACTGCAGTGCACGCCGTGGCGCGCCGGCGTGTGCGCGCTCACGCCCGACAGTCGCATGGGCGTGCCTTGGTGCTGGTTAAATTGCCGCCGCTCCTCCTGCACCTGGTATTACTGGCTCACTGTGTCCACCTAAACGGCTGCTGTGAGTTGCTATAAATAGGCCTCAAAGCCTCCAACACACATTGATTGTTCCTCTGAAAGGAAGCCCGACACCAATAAGCAACTATGGTAAGTTTGTGGACGTATGCTTCTTTAAAGTGTGCTTCTCTCGTAAACTGTAACTTATGTGAATATTTATCAGGCTGTTTTTTTTTATTTTTTTTATTTTTTTTATTAAATGTTAAGGAGTGTGTCACTGTGCTGGGACTGCCCTCACTGGGCTGGCTGGGGACTATTCCAGATTTTCATCACATCACGAGAAAACAACCACGTATGGCATCTGATGGCATCAGGCCTACTGGCTGTGCAGACTGTCATAACTTTTTGATGCATTCCATAGTCACCCGCCGGGGTGTTGGCCACTGAACTGCTACACAAACAGACGCAGCCCCTGTCTTCTGTTAGCACAGTGCAGTATAAACAATGTTGTTGATAGCTGTGCTCAGAGTCCATATGAAGACCGTATGGTTTCCCTGTTTGCTGAGTCCACAACAGTTTTTTCGTGACCTGAGCAAAGGCTGTAAAATTCACTTCCTGAATTGTGAGTGTCGTTGAGGGATGAACCCGAATGTGTGATGTTTCTTTGCCCCTAAATTAGAAATGTACTGTTTCAAAACAAATCACGTAACTGGCAGGTGACTGGTAAACGTAAACGCCTGCTGCCTTGGTTTACCCAAGAGTCATCCGTGTGCACGATACAAATCAAGTTTGAACTTGAGCACGAAGCAAGCAAAAAGCTGAAGCATTTTTGTGTGAAGGTCAGACCCTTGTTGCATGAAGTGGTTTCTTGTGAGGTTGGTTCATAACAAGGAAATGCAAAAAAAAATAAAATGCAAGGACTATTAATGGATCCAATGTGTCTATTATTGAAAGAAGAATAATGTTTTTTTTTTCTTCATGCAATTGTTTTATTCAAATGTTAAAAAAAAAATAAAAAACATGTCTATATATTTTCCTTATTTTGTCAGATGTGCACATAGAGGCAGTAGGGAATGAGCATTTCCTATTCATTTCCAAGACCAACCAGAAGTATTTGGAAAGGTTTCTACCATGACCCTTAAAATCGGCCTGTGTTGCTCAGTCGATCAATCGATAAGAATAGAAATGGGTGGTAAACGAGCTCCAGCAAAGCATTTTGAACATGCTCTTAAAATGCTTGATTACTATGATTAAAATGATTCGCAAATCAATGACCCAACTTGTCCTCATATTGCTTTATGCCTCTAGAAGTGGAAAGCATTGGGGTAGGCGAGACATTAGTGGGACATCCTTTCGCCATGACTGCTGACCTGAAAAAGATTTTAATGAGATTACCGGCTGACTCTATTGTCTCTCTCACCCATTCTCGATCCAAGCAGTCTTGTGTTTCTCTCACCGTAACTGGTAATTGCTCATTCTTATCTTTTTTAATCACTAACCCATCTCAAGCTGCAGGTCGCAAAACGCAAATTCACCCTTCAGTTGTGCGGTATGCAGAGTAGACACACCCCGACAGGTTTTTTCAGTGGAGGGAAAAGTTTTTTTTCGTCGTGTGAATGCACCGCCCAGCACCCTGGATTAACTGCCGCTGACTCATACCTGTCATAGCAGAGCAACGGCAATGTGTAAAACATGGATGATCAGCACGTATGCGACTATAATTTTTCCTTCGGCAACATGTTTACACGTTGCTAATGAGGTGCAATGTTCAGCCTGACGGAAGCCACTATTTCCAGAAAGAGGCAGTCTTCGCTAGGAGGTGTCAAATTAGCTTCAGGGATCCAAAATAGCTGCCCCACAGAGCTCCGGCAGCCTGGAAACCAGGCCTGCACAGGGAGGGCCGGCGTTGCTGCTCGCAGCCTCCGGCAGTGCAGTAAAATAAATAAATAAATGAATAACTTCTTTGACAGAGCAGTGGATTTATTGGGATTTTAGTCTTGAGTTGTACAAGGTGTTCTCCGATACTTGCTGCTGCACATTCCTTGTCCAGTAGGGTGTTCTCTTGTCTGTCTGATCACTGAAAAGGGGGGGGGTTGGCTAATGGGGGCAGGATAAATATAGCGAGAGTGCAAGAGGCATAGTATTTCAAAGGTCAGCGTTGTGCATAAGGTAAAGAGCATGTAAGACAACCATAAGTATAGTAGTAGTAGTTGTAGTAGCAGATTGTCATCTGCTCACCAGACCAGTTCTTCACAGGGCACTGCTTGGAAAAGCCCAGTCGTAAAACTAAAGCATTCCATATGACTGTTTTCCATAAGTTGCTGGAGCATTCCTGCTGGCGCAAACTAGAAGTTGTGGCTGCTTCCCTGCTTCTCGCTTGCACCTCAACTTGTTGATGTCCGATTAAAATTTTAATCCCCTGTGTCTTCATAGAGGTGCTCAACTGTTGCTGTAATCCGCAACACATTAATTTTGTACAACGGAAGACCTCACAATCGGTCTTCATCGCTGACCTCGACACTGTTTACAGCTTTAACAGCGCTGGGTGATTATTTTCATCCACTGGGTCATCTTTACTCGGCTCTGTGAACTCGCCCGGGTGGTCACATGAGATCTGGTGACAGCTGCGTCTGTTTTGCTCGGACTTCGAACCTCTTTTCCTCATGTGTTTATACTGCCATCTAGTGTCTGTTAACAGAATTTAAGTTTTTCATGATTTGTCGTTTATTGTGTTTAATCCTTTTTTAAATACATCCGGTGATTTGTAAATACATCCGGTGTTTAGGGGGTCATCTGATTTTAAAAAGGAACTGTCAAAACAAGATGACAAAAGCATTTGAAATAAAACCGACCCTTTGCTGAACTACGAACTGAAACAGAAAATGTCCAATCCTGCGTTAGCAACCATGCAGAGGAGGTCACTTGCTCTTGTTCTGACTGGCCTAGCAATAGGGCTTTACACCAGGCATAGTAATGCATGTTTATTTTGAATACACGTTTTTAAATACTGTGCCAAAGGAATACAACCGTCCTCCACCCAGATCTCAGCTGGACCTCTCTTGTCTTTCAGCGTGAATGCATCTCTGTCCACGTGGGCCAGGCTGGTGTCCAGATGGGGAACGCCTGCTGGGAGCTCTACTGCCTGGAACATGGTATCCAGCCAGACGGCCAGATGCCGAGCCCGAAGGCTGTTGGAAGCCACGATGACTCCTTCACAACCTTCTTCAGTGAGACCGGGGCTGGGAAGTATGTTCCCAGGGCCATCTTTGTTGACCTGGAACCCACCGTCATTGGTATGAATCATCATGCTTGCAAACTTTTTGTTTATTATCCGGTATTTTTTAATGATATTTTTCCTTATTGAACAGTGGGTCAACTATTTTTCAATTGTCCAAAATAGCAGTATGAAATCCCCTTTAAACCAAGACCGCACGTATAAAGTTCTCAACTTTCAAACTTTGAGCGTTTCCTGTCAAAGACAATGTTGCAGTTGTTGGAACATGTCATGACAGTCAATCTTTCCTGGTTTCATACATTTATTTTTTTTTGCACTTTTCTCTGTAGACGAGGTGCGCACCGGATCCTACCGCCAGCTCTTCCACCCCGAACAGCTGATTTCGGGAAAGGAGGACGCAGCCAACAATTATGCCCGTGGACACTACACCATCGGCAAGGAGATTATCGACTCTGTCTTGGACAGAATCCGTAAACTGGTGAGCTAGTTGTGTGACTCGTGACAAAGGAAATTTGTTTGGTTTCTGATTTCTCAACTTTCACACCTGCAATCATTTCTCCTACTTGCAACAAAAGTGGTGACAAATGCATTTTGGAGTAAACCTTTTGACATTGTTCCAGTTTGAGTCTTTTCGCCAGGACCTAGTGTGTTTCCTGATGGTTTTGTCAAACATTTCCTTGTTTTCAGGCTGATCAGTGCACTGGCCTTCAAGGTTTCCTGGTCTTCCACTCCTTCGGTGGAGGCACTGGTTCCGGTTTTACCTCCCTGCTGATGGAGAGACTCTCTGTTGACTTCGGGAAGAAATCAAAGCTTGAGTTTGCTGTGTATCCAGCACCTCAGGTCTCCACAGCAGTGGTGGAGCCTTACAACTCCATCCTGACCACCCACACCACCCTGGAGCACTCTGACTGTGCCTTCATGGTGGACAATGAGGCCATCTACGACATCTGCCGCAGGAACCTGGACATCGAGCGTCCGTCTTACACCAACCTGAACCGCCTTATCAGTCAGATCGTCTCCTCCATCACAGCCTCCCTTCGCTTTGACGGAGCCCTGAATGTGGACCTGACAGAGTTCCAGACCAACTTGGTGCCCTACCCTCGCATCCACTTCCCTCTGGCCACCTATGCCCCGGTCATCTCCGCAGAAAAAGCCTACCACGAGCAGCTGTCAGTTGGTGAGATCACCAACGCCTGCTTTGAGCCAGCCAATCAGATGGTGAAGTGCGATCCTCGCCACGGTAAATACATGGCCTGCTGTCTGCTGTATCGCGGTGACGTCGTACCCAAAGACGTCAATGTGGCCATTGCTACCATCAAGACCAAGCGCACCATCCAGTTTGTGGACTGGTGTCCCACAGGCTTCAAGGTGGGCATCAACTACCAGCCTCCCACAGTGGTTCCTGGAGGAGACCTGGCCAAAGTGCAGAGGGCCGTGTGCATGCTGAGCAACACCACAGCCATCGCCGAGGCCTGGGCCCGTCTTGACCACAAGTTCGACCTGATGTACGCCAAGAGAGCCTTCGTCCACTGGTATGTTGGAGAGGGAATGGAGGAGGGAGAGTTCTCAGAGGCCAGAGAGGATATGGCGGCCCTGGAGAAGGATTACGAGGAGGTTGGCATTGATTCATTTGAGGAGGATGAAGAGGGAGAGGAATATTAGTCAGGCCATGTGTTTCTTTACTGCTCTTGTTTTAAATTATAACATCGGTCCAAGGTTGATGGGAATGTTTTAGAAATGGGACAAAATGTGTGCGTTGGTTTCATATTTATTTTTTTTAACTGGTTTTAAATCAAACTGCTGCTTGCCCTCCATTAAGTGCCCTTTGTGTAATTATGTTACTGCAGAGAGATTCTGGTTGAAACCTTGCTTGTTGCCCAATAAATGGAACCCAATCAAACATGTGTTCATTTTATTTCACATTAAAATGAATCTTTAAGGTTTGAAATATTAAAAACGTTATACATATTCTTGCCCACCCGCTTTATGCTACATTTGTGACCTTCCTTCACACAGAATCTGCACATTCTCCTTATGTTGTCGGCAGGATCCATGTAGCACTACGGGTGGGTCCATGGATTTCGCATTTGTGTGGCAGCCTGTGCGGAGCACGAGGACGTGCTTGTGAAAAGAGGGGGAGAGATGTGGCGGTCCTGTCACTATGCCTCCAATTGGTCATGCGCCCTGGCTACTTGGTCAAGGGGATATCCCTTTGGCTGACTGGTTAAGCGCGCATGGCGATTACCCGGGAGTCTGGGGTTCGAAGCCCGCCCGGGCCCTCTGCGCCTTGCTGCATTCTGATAATGTTAAAAAATCAAATAAAAGTGTGTTAAATGATAGTTCAACTGTGTATTGCAGCTATAGATAGATGTGTATATGCAGTATATGTTTGCACTTTATGTACAGTATGCTCAGTTTGAGTGACAGCTGACTGTTCTCAAACTGCCCCCGTTCTGGCGAGGCTGGTGTTTCAAACAGCAGGTAAGTCGCTCAGACTACATCGCGCAGCCAGAGAACAGACGCTCCACTCAGCCACAACCTGAAAGTCGGCACACAACATGTTGGGGGAATAAATGCTTTTTACTTTATTATAACGAGAACATGTAAAAACAACTTCCATATATTGTTCATTAAGCGATTTCACCTACGTACAAAGCTCCTTTATGTAACCCCTAAATGATAAACCTGTCGTTCTGTAACTTTTTGTATCCTCTACACCAAATATCACACAAACAGCTTTCCATCATAAGGTCTCACAAAAATATCAGTCATGGCCATTTTTATCTAATCTTTTTTTTATTTTAAAAATCGAACCAAATCCGAGAAAATGGTTATTAGACCCTTTTTTGTCAGTTTTCTATTTCATTTCCCAAAACAATTTAGACCAACAAACTATAGAAAATACATTTCCACGTTTACAACAGTATGACTTTTCTTTATTGACAGCCAGTAGTTTTGCAACCGACCTTGGCGGTCTCTGCTGGCCAAACGATTAATTACAGTTTTCTTTTTTTGGGGGGGGGGGTTCTTACGGTACTCTTGGAACCTTGCTGAAACCGGAAGCTCCGCCCATTTTTTGTGTGCAGTCAATGCACAGCGCATGCGAGTCACGGCAGGAATGCAGGTCTTGGCCGCCCACCCGTAGGTGGCCTTCACTTCACTTCACTCCACTTCACTTCTCTTCATTCGACTCCTCAACTTTAGTGTGCGGGTTATGGCGACACGCTGGGGAATATGCAGCGCAGGGAAAATCAGTCATGATTTCTCGGTTGCCTTGCGCACCCTGGATCCGCAACACCACCAGGTATTTTTCCAATCCATTTAAACCAAATGGGAAAACAGTTACAAAACAATTTTTTTTTTTTTTTTTGCATTATTATGTAAAAAAATGTTTTCATATATTATTCATTAAGCAAATTCACCTACGTTGTTGTTGGTTTAAATTGTCAAGAAACTTGCCTCTTTACTGTTACTGTGACAAGAGATGTGTCTCAATGTGGACATTAGTTAACACGTTTTTAACAATCAAAATCAAGTTCTTCTTCTGTACTCCCGAAAGAACAGTACTTTTTTTTTTTTTTTTGGCAAACTAGAATAAGCTCTGCAATAAGCTCTGAAGTGAACAGAACTCCATCTTTAAAATGACATTTACTTATTAGCCATATGGTGTTTGTTTATCCCCTGCCCCCGTTCTCCATCGGAAGACTGATATGAATTACTACAAGGTGAATAAATAACCTGTAATGTTTACCTAACGTGTCCGTTCATTACCAGATTGTGGCTGTCGCCGCAAGAGACCTGCAGCACGCTGAAGACTTTGCTAAGAGGCACAACATCCCTCGAGCCTATGGGAGTTATGATGAGCTGGCCAAGGATCCAGATATTGGTGAGCTCCTCCTTCAGCACACAGAGCACAGTGTCTGCACGTGATCCAGCTCAGATCAGCTTTTACTCATGTAAAATATATACAGGCCACCAAGTCAACTGTTAAAGTTCACCTGGGAACAGTCAATTATTTCCAGCTCTGGTTTATCCATTCACATGTTTAGGACAGGAAAAACCCAGTAGCGACTTTTCAGACCAGCCTCTCTAAGACCACAATCTGATTGTCTTAAACGTTGCTGAAATTGTAAATCTGTGATTTGAAAGTGCTTCTCGCAGCGTAAGTCTCTTTCTTTTCTCTCTGAAGACATTGTTTACATCGGCACCCTCCAGATCAACCACCTGGGTACTGGGAAGCTCTTCATGACGCACAAGAAGGGCGTTCTGATAGAGAAACCGCTGGCCATGAATTTGAGGGAGGTACAGGAGCTCATTGCTGTAGCCCAAGACAACAGTATGTTTCTCATGGAGGTAATATACAGCGGGTTCCCTCTCATCCAGGAACTCAGATTGTACTGGTTGTTCATTAGAAATGACCACTTTGGATTTCAACACAGCATCTGTCTTGATCATGATTGATGCAAAACTGTCCAATGCATTGTTTAAATTGACATCCAGTGTTTACTCTGGTTCTCTGCTACGACTTCCGTGTCTGCTTTCAGGCAGTGTGGACACGGTTCTTTCCCCTGTCGTGCGAGCTGAGGAGACTGCTGAGCCAAAGTGAAGTAGGCGACGTCCAGATCGTGAGGGCTGAAATTGGGAGTCCGCTCACCCATGTTCCCCGCTGTGTTGAGAAAAAACTGGGAGGAGGTGCGCTTCTGGTCGTGGGCATCTACTCTCTGAATTTTGTCTTTATGGTTTTTAATGGAGAGAAGCCAGAGTCTATCCAAGCCACAGGGCACTGCTTAGACACAGGTAAAGGTCTATTTTTTTTTTTTGCTGAATTGTTGAATTTAAAACAAACAAAAAAGTAATTCATTTTGTCATTGTCGCCGAGTTGTCTTATAGACTTAGCTGTGCTGCACAATACATGTAAATGTAAGACCCAAACACCTCCACTTTCGTTCTAGGTGTTGATGGAACGACAGTTTTAGTTCTTAAATTCTCAAGAAACAGGCTGGCCGTATGCACGTGCTCAGTCACCTCGAATTTGGCCTGTGATGCGGTTATTAGTGGGACCAAAGGAACCATTAAGGTAACCAAACATTGTAACTTGAAGCCTCTGTATGCCAGCAACTAAAGCAAAATACTGTACAATCCAACAGCTAATTAGCAAAATGCAAGAGAGCTTCAGTTTTTTTTTCACATTTGCACACAATATATGCTCATTGCAAAAGTTTGGAGCTGTTAAACAGATCACCTCACTGTCGTCACCTTATCATTAGCACTGAAACAGGTGCCAGTGTACCGCTTTATCATTTCCCTTTTCCACGGATGTTGCACTCAGTGCTCGTAATTTGGTGACAAGAGATGTGATTAACCAGAGTTCCAGTGTTGAGACCGGTGAGTTACGGGACATTTCCATTTACCCCAGATACCCCAAAAAATGTGGTGCCCCACCACATTGGTGGTGAATGGCACGGAGACAGAGTTCCCACTGCCTGAGCCTGACATGCCTCTGAACTACATAAATAGTGTGGGTCTGCGGTATGAGGCTGAGGAGGTCCGTAGCTGTTTGCTGAACGGTAAGAAAGGGCTCCGATGGAGTCTGGTGCAGATTTTCTCATATTCTGTTCATGAACAATGAGGCACTGTGGGACTGCTGTTCTCCTGCTAGGGTTGAAGGAGAGTCCAGTGATGCCGTGGGCTCACTCCAAACTGGTGGCAGAGACTGTGGACGAAGCCCGGAGACAGATGGGCGTGGCCTATGACCAGGATAACACCCAGTGATTCCTCCTCAGGAAACAGTGGCAGTACAGCTGGGAGAATCACTGCTTACTTGCTTGGTCATATCAAAGAGGGTGTCAATAAATAAGATAATACACACAAAACCAAAATCTTCATCGCATTGACTCCTTTAAGATGTAAAAAGTATTGTCTGTTCATAGAATAAACATGCAATTTCTAAATGCAATATTCATCTCATTACGTGTCAGGAAAAACAAACTTTGCTATCTACGGATGTCACAGCACCGTGGTATCAGCAGTAAATTGACGTCACAACTTCGGTTTGGTGTTCTCCTGGGTTTTTATCGGCCTACTGCAGGAACCTCGGCATGTTGGTCTCCTCTTCCTGCTTTATTGGTGGGAAGGAACTAGTTGCCTACCAGGTATTGTACAAAAATAATAATAAGAAAACACATTTTCAAACGAAGCAAATGTAAAATACTGATATTTTACATCGCCACGGTCGTCATGCTCCTCTGGTTCCCGGTTGCCCGGCAACAGCATGGACGCTTCTTCTCCCGTCCGGAAGTGCGTGGCTTGGAGGGGAAATATGGCGCAGAGAGCGGCGCACGTACCGCTGGTGTTTGGTGCCTCCGTCGGTGATTTCGTGGCACTGGTTTTTAGCATTCTCGTCAGTTCCGTTGCTTTCGAACCAGCCGGCTCCGACAGCGTGTTCAGTGCGAGTCACACCGCCACCGCGTCCGTCGCTGCCGCCCGAGATCTGCGGTAAGTCCACAGATGCCCGGAGCAGCTAACGTGGCTAGCCTATGCTAACAGCACTTTCACTACTCTCACGACACTACCTTAATTTTCTATGCCGAATTAAGCTTGGTCGTCATTGTTGTTTTGTTTTGATAATGCATTGCACACATGTCTCAGTTTTTTTATTTATCACATTACAAAATTAGATTATATTACCCCGTTCTCTTGATAAACTGCCATACGTGTAGAAATCCAGTAGATGGCAGTCAAGTTCACCTTGACAAAACGAGACCAAAAAGGGGTAAGAAAAAAATAATTGTCATGATTTGACAACCTTGCTTACAGTACACAACTAAAGGTACAGCCGACAGTGGGATGTTGTGGGGCTCAGTCATAGATTTTGTCAAAGTTATCACATACAAAAGATACATGCATCAATTGAAAACAATCCCCCCCCCCCCCCCCCCCCCTCCATAGGTACCTTTTGTATGATGTGAACCCCCCTGAGGGTTTTAATCTGCGCAGAGATGTCTACATCCGCATGGCCTCCCTGGTGAAGACCCTGAGGAAGGATGGAGGGGATTGGGTGCTGGTTCTGCCTCCGTGGGGTCGCCTCTACCACTGGCAGAGCCCCAACATCTACCAGACCCGCATCCCCTGGGGAGAGTTCTTCAGCCTCACCAGCCTGCAGGCCAATGTGCCCGTCATCGAGTACGAGGAGTTCGTTGCTGGTCAGCAATCAAACACATTTTTTTGCCCCACTCCTTTATCATATACTGATTGTTTTTTCCAAATGTGCAGTGATGACTGATTGTTTAAGTTTTTTCCATTTATAACAGCAAAATACCAAATCAGTATGTGTCGTCGTTGTTGTTTTTTCTTTTGGGTTTAGAGAATGGAGGCCCTTTCATCGACCAGGTCCTGGTGCTGCAGAACTATGCTGAGGGTTGGACCGATGGCAAGTGGGAGGAAAAAGTTGATGAACGGCCTTGCATTGAGAAGTTCCAGTACTCCAAAGATAAGCAGGGTTATTATAGGTAGGGAAGCAAAGGGGAGTCACGCACCACAACAGCCATTTCAAACCATATCTTATCAATCTCAAATGTCACTATTCTTAATTTTTATTAATGTTCTTTTGTTCTGAGTGAATACTGTTTCCATAATGCAAACGTTCTCTAAGGTAGTTCTCACAAAACGCTTCCCTTTGTTGATTCAGTGATTACAGAGTGTTTTTTTGTTGAATGTCCTGCAGCTTCTCTTTTGGCTCACACATCTCCCTTTGCTTTTGTCATCCCATGTCTCACTTTTCTGGTTTGTGTGTCTCCGAAAGGGGCTGGTTTTGGGGCTTCGAGGAGACGCGGGCTCGAAATGTAACCTGCATATCGGCTCAGGGCCACGCCTCCATCGTGGCGCCTGTTCTGCAGAAAAACATCACATTCACGTAAGTCCGCAAGATAAATCATGTCAGCATGTGTAATGTTCATTTTTAAGTATTGGGCCATCGTCTGCAATGCAACTTTTGAGTTGCAGCATCCTCTGGTAAACAGCAGAGGCCGCCAGACTGCATTATTGAAAACCATGATTTAAAAAAATGACCAGACATTTTACAATAGTCGGCACCTGATTTGGCTTGGCTGTATTTTGCAGGTCAGTTATGTTGGACCGAGCTGAGACTCTCCTCCATGATCATTATGCTGGCAAAGATTACTGGGATGTGAGTGGAGTAATGGAGCAATACTTCAGTTTTCTCATGTTCATTCATTATGTTAGATTGTATGTATGTATATTGTATATATGCATATGTATGTGTGTGCGTATGTGTATATATATATGTATATGTGTATATATTTGTGTGTGTATACATTGTATATGAATGTATGTATGTATGTACATATGTGTGTGTGTGTATATATGTATATGTATACATATGTATGTGTATATATGTATATGTATATATATATATATATATATATATATATATATATATATATATATATATATATATATATATATATACACGTGTATCTATGTTTGTACTGACAATTCTGTGACTTTATCTTGTCTGCAACTCAATGTCTCTGTCTGTTTGATTGTAAATTCTTATTTTTTGTGCAGACCAGACGCAGCATGGTTTTTGCAAAACACCTGCGACTCATGGGAGACAAGTTCAGGGCCAAGTACCTGAACTCCACTGACAACCAAGACCAAACCATTTACAGCGAGGACTGGACTCGCATGAAAGTGAGTCTCTGAAAATAAGCCATCGGTCATTGAAAAAGCACGGTTAAATACCAATTACACAGCATTGACTGTAGGGGGGATTCAGCAACAGTCTTGAGACGCATGATATGTTACTATTAAAACTTATCAGGAATTTGACCTTGGCTTTTTTCTCAGGCCAAGCTTGGCTCAGCTAAGGGTGGTCCATATCTGGGGGTCCACCTACGCAGGAAGGACTTCATCTGGGGCCACAGAGAGGATGTACCGAGTCTCAAGGGCGCCATCAAAAAAATCCGCAGCTTGATGAAGAAGCACAAACTGGACAAAGTGTTTGTTGCAACAGATTCAGATGGGGAAGGTAATGACTCACCCAGAATGGATTTGCATTGGAAATTGGGGGCATTCTGTTTTTCTGTGAATTTTGTCCTTTAGTATGGTTGCATTTTCTCAAAATCCACTGTCCGTGTCTGAACAAGTACAGCCAGATGATCATTTGGTCAATTCTGGTGACTGCATTGTGAAAAAAGTGCCCTTTTCCTGGTATAATTTTTCAAAAATCTTTTCAAACTCTCAAATGTTGCAGAACTGAAGGAACTGACAAGGTTGTTGCCAGAAATGGTGCGTTTCGAGACATCGTCAGAGGACCTGGAGCTGCTCAAAGATGGCGGGGTGGCCATCATCGACCAGTGGATATGTGCACACGCAAGGTAACGCATGTCTGACAGTGGCGGTCCTGTCACTATGCCTCCTCCAATTGATCATGCGCCCTGGCTACTTGGCCAAGGGGATATCCCTTTGGCCGAATGGTTAAGCCCGGGAGTCTGGGGTTTGAAGCCCGCCCGGGCCCTCTGCGCCTTGCCACGCATGCATCATGTGCCAGTCAGTTGTTTTGTATCTGTATTGGAACATCATGCTCGAATGTGGAATTGCGCCGTCAGTCATACAGCACATTCTCATGTCCAGCCATTTGCAGCATATACTTGAAATATTTGAAACTTGTGTTATTTTTATTTGAAAACTTTTATTTTATTTTATAAAAAAGTCCCCAAATAAAATGTAGCAATGTTTTTCGAACTATATGTGTCTAAGTGGAGTTACTAGAAATGCAGAAAGTCCTTCCATCCTTCCATTATCCTGTTTTTAGAAGTGCTAAAACAGCCAGTTCTGGAAATCAGGGCAGTGATACATCACTGATACATCTTCCACGCTCGCAAGGTAAAACTAACTGTTTTTGGCTGGAGTCTTTTTTTTTTCCTTTCTCTTTTTATTATTTCTCTTTTTTTGATAGTTCACTGTGACAGACGACTTTACTGCTCCACTGCTGTCCTGAATGATGAGCAACTTGTCAGTCTAGCTAGTCGGGTGTCACATAAAACTTTATTTGGTAAAGAGTTGATCAGGTGTCGAGAGACGTCGTCCTTTCTAATTGAAATGATGATTGCAGAGTCTTCATCGGGACGTCGGTGTCGACCTTCTCTTTCCGGATCCACGAGGAGAGGGAGATCCTGGGCTTCGACCCCAAAACCACATACAATCGCTTCTGTGGAGACGCTGAGAAGGAGTGCGAACAGCCCACACACTGGAAAATTGTTTACTAATGTGACGTCTGATGTTTGTCGCGCACACATGCACACAGAGACAAACACACACAAGTGCATTCACGTGGATGAAATCAACAAGGCATTTTAAATGTTTCAAGCTCGAGGTTGGAGGTTTGTGCAATAGGGTCGCTGCGTGGTGACCACTGTGACTGAACCTTGCGCTGGCAAGAAAGGATGTTTTTCTCAGCAATTTTGAACATCTTCGTATGCTATGTGTTGACTGTGGAGTCTGACTGGTGGAGTACAAAATTTCACATTGACCTTTAAAATCAGCCTCACTGCTGAGGGAAGAAAAAGCAACAACTAAAAGTTTTATTTTATTTTATTTTATTTTATTGACAGTGTGGTTTGTTGTATGGTGTCCATCATCTGATGGTGAAATATTTATGTATGAAATAGAATTCATTTGATTTCACGTTGTAAATGCTGATTAGTGGTGGGGGATGATTATTTGCTCTCGATCTTATTTTTGTGGACAAGGCGCTGCTTGAGCAGGTGCTGCTCTTCCTCAAGTTTGTTTTTGTTTGTTTTTTTACAAAGTAGAAAAACAAATTAACTTCACCAGACTTGGACTCAAGACAGCACATTCATACTCGATGCCGGTATTGTTCTTGCTTGCATAATTTAGTTGTGCCAAAATGGTGCTCACCACAGTATTATATTGCAAAGAAATTCGTGAGATGATTCTAAGTTTTTCCGTGTATTTTGTAATCCTGTATTTTGACCTAATTTCAATTTAGAGATGCATCGTGCATCAATGTAAGGTCAAATATTGTGACAATTTTTGAGCATATTGTGTCCATAGCTGTTTTGGTCTTGTTTTCCCACTGTCATATTCTTATATTTTCTGAGTGCTGGAGTCTGTTACCTAAGAGACTTGACTCTTTTACTCTTTAACTTGAATGGTTCATTCATCACAGATCTGTGTTGAATTAGAAATGTTTATTTCATCTTTTTTGGTGCGGTGGTTTCTGCTGTTGCCTCACAGCAAGACAGTTGTGGGTTTGATCCCAGGACCGTTCTGTGTGGAGTTTGCATGTCGTCTCTGTGTCTGCGTGGGTTTGCTCCGCGCTGTCCGGCTTCCTCCCGCAGTCCAAACACATGCATGTGAGGCCAATTGGAAACTCTAAGTTGTCCGCAGGTGTGTGTGTATGTGTGAATGGTTGAATGTCTTTGTCTTTCTATGTGGCCCTGCGATGAACTGGTGACCTGTCCAGGGTGTCGGCCAGCCTTTAACCCATGACAGTTGGGAGAGGCTCCAGCGAAGTGAGGAAAGAAGAAGAAGAAGGATGGATGGATGGATGGATGAAAGGAACTGAGATGAGCCACTGTGTCTCCTCCAAATTAGCCAGCCACTCGGTTATCTTGTTTTGTTTTTCTTCACTTTGTTTTAAATCAATACGTGAATAAAACAGAAACCCTTGAGATGTTTCCTCAGCACGATCATTGTTTACCATTAGTTAACGCAGCTTTAAATATTACAGCTATTGTCAGATGATGAATTACCTTTCCCCCCCCTCTCTCTCACTATTATACATTATTTAAATCATCAACATGAGTTGCTTGGCAACCCCAGAAGATGATATCTATTAATTTTGTTTCGCTCTTTTAAGACCTGACGTGCATCCTCTGTCACCTCGGACCTCTCCCTCCGCTCTGCGTCACTGTCATCCCCCCCCCCCCCCCCTGCCTGAGACTCGATCCTTCCAAGTACAACTGCGATCCTGATGGATCCACGTGACGGTTGTTTGGCATTTTTCCTGCAGGGTCACAGAAACACTAAAAATATTTTTAAACGAGCTCTTCGGCCAGTAATTCAAACCACCGAGGAATGTCAACAGTTAAAGGTATAGGAAAAAAAAAGGTGAGAAAATCGGCGCCTCTGCTCTGCACTGCTCTGCTCTGCTCTGCACTGCGGGGGTTGGGATGGGGAGGAGAAGTCACCTATTCCTCTGACAGGTGGAGCTTGTCTCAGTCTCGCACCTCTCGCTCCGACACTTCGTACCACCGCCGCACTCGCAGTTTTGGGGATTTAAAAAAAAAAACACGTCACCTTTTCTTCCCCGCTTCTCTGTTGGATTCCATCCCCGACCCATGGAAAGGGCATCGTGCTAACAGCGCCATGTCCGAGCCGACGAGCCCGCCAGCTGCTGTCGCCTTACAAACCAGTCGATCGCATTAAGTAGAAGAAGAAGAAGGAGGAGGAGGAGGAGGAGAAGAAGAAGACGCACGCAGGTATCTTTTTTCATGATCATTTCCATCATTTAATATTTGCACAAGTGCGCGGTGGGGGAGGATTGATGAGAACTTTTAAACACTGTGGGGAAAACAAGTTTATTAGTGTCCTGAAGAAGTCTGATTATGTTAACATTGAATTGTCTTCTGTTGTTTCTCTCACAAACTCGAGTGAAAAACATTTGTAGAGTTGTGGATTTTGTAAATAAATATCATTTTTTCAATTCTACTCACACCGCCAGCTTCACAATATCCACTTTCTTCTTCCGCGCCACTCATTTCACCCCCCCACAGTTCTGTTTGGATGGTTAAATCCTTAGTCAGTTATCCAGCCGACAACTTCTTCTCCCTCCTCGGTTAATGTGTGACTCTTTCTCCTGCCTGTAGAAACCTGCCGTGTCCTTCACCCCGGCCTCCCCCAGTGATGGCTTTCTTCAAACAGCTCAAACTCCTTCTCTGGAAGAACTGGCTGACCATCATCAGGCAGCCAGTAAGTGAATAATAATAATAATAATAATAATAATGATAATAATAATAATGATAATAATAATAATAATAATAATAATAATAATAATAATAATAATAATAATAATAATAATAATACTACTACTACTACTAATAGATTTAGTCATTGTGTTACTTTTATCATTTTAAGTTAAAGATTATCGAAAAAAATCTTTGCAGCCACGACAGGTCCATGTTCCTCGCTGAAGTGTGTCTTATTTCTCGCTGCAGCTTTGGTCTTTGACTCTGATCATCTGGCCTTTGATCATCTTCATCATCATTGCCGTGACCCGCACCCAGTTCCCCCCCATCACTGCAGACACATGTAAGTTAAAAAAACAAAACAAAACAAAAACCAAACCAAACAGAGCTAAACTAACAAAAATACAGTCAAAAATGTCCATTACATGGTGGAGGAGGACAACAACACAATATGTTAACTTCTTAAAAAAAAAACAAAAAAACAAATACGCTCACACATATCAACCTTTTCAGGTTTTCCCATCGTGGCATGTTTTGCATATTTTAGTCGGATTTGTGTGTAGTTAAGAACACGGGTGGGGCAGGGTTTGTTGAAGCCTTTTGTTAGAAAGTCCAGTTGGTAACTCTGGTTTGACTGAGGCATTTGTTTTGTTCTTCTGTTCTTGGATTAGACTTCACAATTCATTCTTCCTAAACTCCTTTATCAGTTTAGAGTGCCTTCTTAGAATTTTGTTGCTCATTTTTTTTTTTTTTTAATGTCCAAAGGCTGTCAGCAGTTTGTATCGCTGACTTGATCTCGCGGAAAAACAAATATTTGATTTGATATTTGATTCAACACAATTCCAACTTCATTTTTCATTCTGCTCGATATTTTTGACAATTCCCCCTCGTGGTTGTTCTTCGCTGTTTGTGCCTGTTTGTGCAGGATCAACGAAAGCTGTGGCTCCTACATGTGATTCTATAGCCATCACGCTGTCTCTTTAAAAACGCCAACTGAGAGGCTCTGCTTCTGCACTGCATCCTCATACTCCAGAATAAAAACCACACCAATTAACACAAATTAATACTCAAATTTTGCATTCCCACGTGACTGACTCAACTGGGATATTTGTTTAACTCGCCACTATTGGGAAAAATGGCTGCCTGGGAGTGGAGCCTTCCCCTTTCTTTGTTTGCCGTGTTTTTTCTTTACTTCTTATTTTTCAATATGTATTTACGGGAACACACATAAGGGAAGTATAAAGGACTTCACGTTACATAAGCCACGTGCGTCGGCCTTCGTGCCGCCATGAGTGACCGCGCATCAATGGTTGTGTTGACTGTCAAAAAAAGAAGAAAATAAGGGAGGGGTGGTAACTGGTGAGTGTTTCCAACGCAAATACAATGCAAATATGCACAAGCCTTTTGTCCCTTAGCGATTTTGGTCCGTCGACAAATCAGTTGCGACCACACCAAAGCGTACCTGGTGACGTAGGTCCAAATCATTTTTGAGGAAACTCAACCTTTATGCTTTTAAACTGTAGCCAGTGTAACTTCTTTTCGCTGGCAGTAACCTGAAACCCCCCAGTGTGTATTATTAAGTTCCCCAGTGAATACGAACAACAGGACCAGCGCCTCTGAAAGGCTGTGTGCTGGTTTGTTGGTTTCCATTCACTGTAAACTGGGAATAAGCACAGGGGCGATGAACCACACCCAAAAGACAAAAAGAAAAACTGGGCAGTCTCGTCTGGGCGAAAGAAAGTGAATAATATAATACAATACAATATAATATAATATAATATAATATAATATAATATAATATGTATGTCATGTCTTCCTAATTAGCTGAATCCTGTTGTGGCGCAATGTTTGCAGGCATAAAAGTTAAAAAGTAACAGCTACATGTGATGGGTGTCTCGTTCAAACATTTGCCTGACTGCGTTGAACACTCATTGCTCAAACTCTGCATTTTCTTCCCGGCAAATGAAGTGTTTGCCAGACGTTCCCGTAGTCTGTGTCTTTATGTTGGTGGTGGATAAAGGTCACAGGCCTGAGGGTTGACTGGAAACCTGATCGTCACTGTTGTTGCATCTTTTTGTCTGGGGACAATTTCTAGATTATGAGGAGAAACAAAGTTAAAAAGAAAGAATGATATCACCTAGACTTCCCCCTGATGTAAAAGTCTCATATGATGCAAAACTGACTTATATTTTCTATTCAACTTAAAACATTTTTTTTACCAGCCTTTGCTTTGTTTGCTTGCAACGCTTCTCAGAAACCCTCCTTTTCTTTCCCGGCACCTTGTTTCTGCCCCATTCTAAAAGGAGGCCAAAACTAAATGTGTTATTGACAGACTGTCAACACAAGGCTAAGACTGATAAGAGGAAGAGAAAGGAGGGAAGAAAAGGAGAATGTGATAGGAGACGGGTCCAAAATGGAAATTAAGGAACTGAAAATATGCACCACATGGGTCCTTAAAGTGATGACAACAAGAGTTCATAGTTCTGCAGACATTAAAAAACGTCCTCTTGAAATGAATATCTGTTAATGCCTACTTCATTCAGGCCTTTTCCCTGTTTGCAGCCGGTACAACGGTGCCTGTATGACCAACCGGGATTTTGAAACAGTTGCCGTCCAAAAGTGTACCACTTTCTTTGTCACGTGACCTCCAGGTTATGCGGGAGCCCGGAACCTGCCCAGCACCGGATTCTTCCCTTTCCTCCAAACGCTGATGTGCACCACGGACAGCAACTGCCACAGCACGCCGAGGTCCAAGTACCCCACGGCGCCACAGCGTTCTCATGCAAGGAGTGCGAGGTATCTCCGGTTCATTTCCGGTTTCTTTGTTCTGATCTGAAAGTCTGCCCACACACTGCAATAGACTTTGACCTCTCACATCCTCTTGTTGGCTGATTGCCGTCTGATTGAACGAAAGAGAGAGTTCTTGAGTCATGAACGAGAGACAGACACACCTCAGAACAACATGGTCACATGACGCCGGAGGGTGTTCAGTCAAATGTACCGTAATAACGACAAACACAATATGGTAAGAACGCTGGGGTGGGGTGGGGAAAAAAAATTTCAGCGGTCTTTCATCACATCTGATTAACCAGGTGACTGATTGCGACCACTCTGTCAGCAGCTGAGCATACATAATTGTCAGATTTCTTTTCTTTTTTTTTTTTTTTAAAAAGTAGTCCCTCCCTCCTACCCGCTTCTTGTCACTGCTCTGCAGTGAATCAGAAAAGGTGAAGGGCTGTTTGCTTTGCATTTGTTGCTTCAAAGTGTTGTTTACACTGCTGGTGTTTGAGAAAGAGAAGAAATATGAACCACAGTGAACCCGTTTGCCCAGCCTTGTACTGCTGATGAGTGATGGCCTGAGCAAAAATCATCAGCACAACCACTACCTGTCACCTACTATCTCTCTCTCTCTCTTTCATTCTTTCTTTCTTTCTTTCTTTCTTTCTTTTTTTCTTTCTTTCTTTCTTTCTTTCTTGTTGAGGCACTTTTGTTTTGCCCAAATTTCAAAAATATTCTGGCCTATGCTTTGATTGGCTCTCCAAAATAGAGCTTCACCAGAGCAAAAAAAAGAAAACTATGTATGTATACATCTATTTAAATTATATTGACTGGATGTCAAAAAAAAAGACCAGGGGATAGAGTCAGGCTGAGAGGCTCTCAGGCAATAAAACATGGCCACCAAGTGTTGGGCGATGGGTGGATGTCTGTAAGATGAGAACGGTTACTCCAGAGGGGAAAGGCCTGCTGGTGGAAAAACACTGGCGGCTCGTTTTCTGCTGCAAAGGAATGTTGATTGAAGGTGAGGAACTGGGTAAGCTGATGTCCGGCGGTTGCGCTGCCGGCTGCGTCTTCTGCAGATGTCTCCCAATGGGACTGGAGGGACAGGTTGCACGGAATGAGAGGAGCGATGCTTTTAAAATCGTTAGAGATCTTATCTTATGGACATGTATTTGAATTGCAGGTCGAGCCCCGTGAACATTTCCCTGTTTGCAAGAGTCTTCGACGGGGATCTGGCTCTGTTCCAAGAAGGCCAGGACACCGGTGACCCCGCACGTGTGGTTGACGTTTTGCGGAAACTTTTAGGTAGGGGTCCCCCCCCCGCATTACCAATGAAAGTTGCACGGACGCTTCGCAGAGCAGCAGCGGTCCCTCAAGCATGACGACGTTGGCTCTTGTCCTGCCGTTTTATTTGACCTCAAAATTCTCTCTTCAACTGCCACACGTGCGATGTGTTCTTGTGTTCAAGGTTCGGGGCACAAGGTTCAGGCTCACAATGCGTCGTCCATGTACGCCAACGCAAACCACACGCTGTGGGAACAGGTCGGTGCCGTTCACAATTTGCCGCATAAAAATGACGCAGAATGGGGGAAAAAAATGGTTCCGTCCAGCCCATTTCCCTCGTTTGGCCTGTTCTGTACCGCGGCCTGCTGCCCATTCTAAAGCCTCTGCACTTTGACAGACACTTTCATACATATCCGTTATGTGTATTCACACAAGAGGGGTGACAAACAGGTGGGGTCGTAGCAGATTTTTCATTTTGGGAGTCAAGTGAATGATTTATTTTTGCAGTTTTCTCAGTTTGCCGGTTCCTACTTGGGCTTTTGTCGATTTCTTTTCTTATCGGCCAATTTCCTTCTCAGGAGGCCCTGCAGGAAATGATGGGCTCCCTGCACCTGTTGAGAAGGATGACCTGCAGCATCGCCCTGCCCCTGGTCAATGTCACGACCCCCAGCCCGCTCGCCTATGCCATGGTCACCTTCTGCAAGTCCAACAACACCGTGACCGAGGCCGCCCTCCACGCACTCGACCAGGTACCGTTCACCGAAACGCACTCGCGGTGGCCCTCGCAGCCGTCGCTGAAACCGTGAGCGACTCTCAACAGGTGCTGACGGAGCTCATGCTGACGGAGCCGGAGCAGATGAGCGCGCTGGGCGGCGCCGCCGTGCTGGTGTTCGACCAGCTGCAGAAGGAGACGTCGGTGTGGGAAAGCCTCCTGGCACTGCCTCGGCTCTTCACTTTCGACTCCGCCGAGCACCTGCTGGACACCGCAACGGACCTCCTCACCAACTTAAAGCGGTAAAAAGTCTTGCGAGGTCCACAGCCGCTTGGCATACAGCACGCGTCTTGAAATATTCTGAGGACAGGCTCATTTTGTTTTCTCAGCGTTCACACATGATCCAACTGGATCCATTGCTTTTCTAAGGTGTTGTTGCAGCAAGAACAGGCACGGCAATTGTAAAAAATAGAAATTATACCAGGGACAATAATAGAATTAGAAAGCATTCTAATTTTTATGATGTACCTTAAAAAAATAGCCAAGTTGATTATAATGGTGGAGAAAGGTGTCATCACACGGAAAAATCAACCTTTTTTTTTGAACAGCCGTTAGCTTTTTATTTTGTAAGCCTTGAAGGCCATTTGTAAACAATGTTGTGGTTGATCCCACTTGATCCAGCTGTGATGTCACAAAAGCCTCAGCCTGGGCATGTTCTTCATACAAATACACAGTAAATGCTTAATATTATTAATAAAATAAAAGGTGGTTTACTTTTACTGATTTTATCATACAAAAGGAAAGAATATATGTATTTATGAGTTCATTTGAAATGTTACACATTAGGCCTTTAAAATGAAAACAATCACGTTCGTACACATTTTTTTAAATTTATTATTTATTGTATACTCATGTAAGTGTCATTGCTGTTAGTGCCCATGTGTGCAAATCATTTTCATGTGAAGCGCATTGCCTTGTAAATGAAGTTTATAATTCATCCCCAGCTAAAGTCTCACGGTTTGACTTGAAGGACTGGAAACAGCAGGCGCGGCATTGTCTCATCATCGGTTCTGTCGAGTGTTTACCGCACACATCATGTCTCCCCCCCCCCCAACACCCTGTGATCTCTCCAGGGTTTTGTCTGTCATCGAGAACAATTTCCCGCAAGTCAACGGTTCCCTCTCATCTGTGCACACACCGCTGGCCGGAAGCATCAGCCTGCTCAACTATTTGCAAAACTGGCCGGGAAAAAGTAACTAAAACACAAAACTCAAGCAAACGCTATATATTTATCAAAGAACAAAGCAGCTTGTCAGATTTGCTCACATTTAATGATCAGGAAGGATGTTGCAGATTAATGTTCTGGCCAACGGTAGAAACATGACGGTACAATGTGGCTGCCTCCTTTCTGCGACTATTAACAGATGTCATAACTGGTGACTTCATTCAATGAAAAAAAAAAATGAGTTGAACTCATTTATATTTGTATATGTACTTAAAAAAAAAAACTATTACACATTGCTACAACTTTTTTTTTTTTTTTCAATAAAATGCATCACTGATCTATTTACACAACAGTAAAACTACGGGGTGAGTTCCCTTGAGAGAGTCAGGGTTTTTTCACCTTTCACATGGTCACACCCGAGAAATGTGACCAGGTGGGTTTTGTGGCTGTACGCCATCAGGGTATAACATGTGATCTGATTGTGCTTAGATGTGACTATTTCCCTGGGAGATGTCATCATGTCACACAATGACTCACTGATGAGCGTGTGGAAAGAGCTCCTCCAGTACCAGATACCCCTGGACAAGGTACATTTCACAACCACGCGCATCCTCCCCACCCGCCTGAAGACTTCAGTACAATTCCAAAAATGTTTTTCTTCTTAGTCAACTTCTAAGGAATAACATAACACCAAAGCCACTTGACAAACTGGTTTTATTCCATCCGTGACTCACGTTTGCGTTCTAGCCTGTCTCGATAAACCACATTTGAAATCTTGCATTTTAACACTATGGCAAAGCAAAAGCAAAAGTCAGGGTTTAATTCCCAGCAGGGCTTTTTGCTCATTTTTGTCCTTTTAAGCTCACCTTGCTCCTCCTGTACACCAAACACAGGCAGTCTCAGTCAGTTTAGCTCTAACTTAACACTCTCAGTCACTCGCAACTGAGTCCGTTTAGTTCCAACATGCGACTCATTAATTTCTGATTGTGGTCATTTTAGTTCCTTGCTAGGAAATGTGTTTGACCGTTACTGACTGAGTCTGTCTTTAGGCCGTGGTCCTGATCCTGGACAAAGACATGGTCCAGGGGTACTTGTGCGACTACAGCAGCAGCGGGAGCGGCAGCAGAAGTATGTTGCTGACGGCTGCGTGCAGCGCGGGAATAGTTGATACGCTCCTGGACTGGATCAGCCCCGAGCTGCTGGCTAAACAGGTAGATTGGGATGTCGCGAATGTTGTGATCATGATACGAACAAATGGCCGACAGGCATTAAACAAAAAGGTGCTGGCGATACCGTCCCTGGTCAGGTCCTTCCACGTGCCCAGTGTTTTTCTATCTCTCCTTCTTGTTCTCCCCTAAGTGTCCCCTTCGCGGCTAATTACATTCAAAGTAATAAGCCCGGGCCGCACGAAAGCTACAGGCCATGGCAACGGACAAACCTCATCTCCCAGGTCGCACCTGGGGAGCAGACACCTGAAAGAAATCCAATTAGTGCGGGCTCCCTGCAAGACATGTTGTTAAAGAGACAGGTCGCCATCAGGAGCCGTTAGCTAACCCCATTGTCACTTTGTGCACGGGCTCGGCCCCCACTGCCTGCTGGCCAGTTTACCGGCGAATGATGACGTGTCATCTCTCACTAATTTAGAATAGTCATTGCCGCTGGTAAAGTTGTGTCGAGTCTTGAAATAGCATCATCATAGGCATGGTATTAAAGGCCCAGTCTGTCAGGTTTAGCACCATTGGATCGTATGGGAGCGTATTCCAAACAATGTTAACATTAACATTAATTCTTTGTTTTAGGTTGTTCCATGTTATCTTGGGTACAAACAACAACAACAAATATTCTTTCTTCGTCAATTTTCCATTAATAGATTGCTTTTTGCATTGTTACACACCGTGCCTTTTCGTAAATTTTGGACCTGACGAAAGCCTTTTGTGGTTGCAGTCCTAGAAAATAAACTGTGCCCCAACTTATTCAAAAGGCACAGCAAATTAGATGAATAGCTTTTCAGGGGAAAAAGTGATGGAAACAAAAAAAAAAATCAAACAAATTGAGTTGAAATTGAATCCAACCAAAGACATGTTTTTTTGTTTGTTTTGTTTTTTTATTCCTCATGTAGCCTCCCTCCATTGATCTTCCTTTTTTGTTTCTAGACTGTCCTGGCGTGGAGCAAGCACGTTGCTTACAAAGATTTGCTGTTCGCCAAGACGCTGCTGCACGGCCTGACGGGTTTCGGGTTCCCGAACGGGAGTTCCGAACACTGGAGGGCCAGGCGCAGCGAGGACGCACAACCTCAGAACATTGACGAGGCGCTGTAAGTGAAGAGTGACAGCAGGGAGTCTTCATTTGGATTGTTTAATTCAGCCAAAAAAAAAACAACTCCAAATGGCGCAAATAATGATGGCGTTAGGATTTCTGAAGACAGAGTTATGGATCGTCCAATTTACACACAAACAATTTTCCCTGATAAGCTTATAAAGAATAAACGTAATTCTATTTCTAAATGTTTTTAATCAGACAAAAATTCCAAAACACAAATCAGGAACCTTGTTCTGCCGTCACAGGTTTTTAGAGGTCGGCACGGTGCTGATGGGGATTGTGAAAATGGTGCCTGAGCTCAAAATGGTCGCGCAGCAGATCCTCAATGTCGGCTTTCAGTCCATGGAGTTTGCGACCCTGACTCTCCAAACCGTCGAAGGTAAGCGACAACTAATGAGCCTCGGTGAGTGTTGATTCATCATTATCACCACAGTTACACCAAGACATTCTCGTCCTCACGTTTGTCGGCGTTAACTTGGAATTTATTGAAACAACAACCGCTCCGAGCTGAAAGGTCAGGCATTAACCAGGCATAATGCACTCGCTCTTGAGAGGCACGGCTTGTTATTTGTCATAATACTGCCACAGTCACCGGTGTCGTCTCCCTGCGGGGGCCGCGTGTCATGTGACCTTGAGGTGAATAGAGCGACTGCGACCCGCCCATTCTCAGGGGGGAATTATCTAAAGCAAAGTGGGACCGAGGGACTCGGCATACGGGAAAGGAACACGTGCGCGCACACACCCACACACCCACACACTCGCACACAAAAACACTCTCACGCACCTGTTTATTAAACCTCCACTGTGCCGTGTGACACAAAAGCACACATGAAAGAAGAAGAAAAAAGGAAAAGACAAGAAAGACAAACGATGGACTTAATTTCTGGCAAACACTTACCGATAAACCAGAAACACATAGTGAAACTTACGACGTACTTAGATAATTAAAAAAGTCAAATAAAAGGTGAAAAATGTGGCTCCATCATGTCTGATTTGGTGATAACATCAAGAAACCTGCTGATGTGGAATGGATTCAGCCTTTTACAAAAACAAAATTTTATTTTTTTCTTAAATCTGATTTTCCAACTGTATACATGTGAGCATGTGAGCCCCGGCAGAGATTCTTGTCAACAGGTGACGTTACTGGAGTGCGATCCTAATCTTTCGCCACCGCTCTGTCCCGGCTGTCTTCTGTTCTTCTGACCAGACACGGCGATGACAGCGCTGGCAGATGTCAATCAGCTCCAGCAGACTTATCTGACGCTGCTGACGAACCAGACACAGTCCCTCGCTTGGATGACTCGCCTCGTGGACGGCGCGATGAACGCGATCAACCTGGTACAGCTGCAAAAACTGGTCTCGTGGCGTGGCAGAGGACCGCTGTTGTTTTTTGTTGTGCGCTGTGTGATCTCCAAGCGAGGCAGCATCACACACACACACACACACACACACACACACACAATACGGGCAGGGATTACTTGGTTGGCAGCGGGGCGGAGCTTAGACGAGGTCATTAAAGTTGACTCTATCTATTCCTGCTTGCCAAATCCAAAGACAACACACATACATAGGCGTATTGTCAATTCGTAAAACAAGCACAGCCAGGGAAGTTTTTCATGTGCTTGTCATTTACTGTTGTTTTCACACCAGATCAGAACCTTGACACTGTCTCTGAACACGGATGTGATGCTTTTGGCTGACACTTCTGCTGAGTCAGTGTCCAAGATACTAGCAGCTGGTGATGACAGAAGTAAAAATAAATATATTAAATTGAGTTTTCTTCATTTTCTGTTTTCAGTTTTCTTAATTTGTTTAAATAATCCAAGGGTTCTTGAGAAGTCTTGCCAATCAGCAATGTCTTGGTTCTTTTGTCGAGCAGACAATTTCTGTCAATTTTCAAAGTGTGTCTGTGGTTCTTTCGGCTCAGCCAATCAGAGACCACACCTGTTATTCTGCTGTGGTGCGTCATACCAGATCAACCATTAAGAGTTTTTTTTATTTATTTAATGAAGGTTTGAAAACCTTCAAAGTTGACTTTACATTTTTTGTGGCTTTTTTTGAACTGCAGGATTTTTAACTGTAGCATTGACTTGTTTCAGCACCGTCTTTCTCTGTTACTCCAGATTCTTTATTTGTCACTTTGGCTCTGAGAAGTATGGATATTGTGAAGATGAGTTTGCAACTTGGATGTTGACTGTTGCAGAGGCTTAATGTTCTCCTCTCTACAAGGAGAAAAGAATCATTCAAAATGATTCCCAAGCATCTGAAAATTACTCGTTGGGGGTTTTGCCCTCTTGTTCAACAATATACAGTAGATGACTTTTTTTTTTTTTTGAATTGCCACTTGTTTCACCAGAGTCTGACATCTGGATCTTTAACCTGCGAGGAAATCCTTGATCCCTTCGAGTGGCTCTTAAACCAATCAAGCATTAAACCTGAGGTGTTGAAATCTGCCATTTGTCAGAATGTATCGCTGGAGCACGTCTTGCTGGCCAAGTTTCAGCCATTGGTTCAGAAGGTAAAAAGTCACATTTATTTAACTTGGCTTAGTTTCTAATGTATTCTCTTTGACTGATCCTGCAAGAATGTTTTTTTTTGTTTGTTTTTTTAACGCAATGTGATTTCTTGATATTCACGCATCATTAATTCTCTGAAAAGCATGCGCTAAGAGATAACCGCCCACTGGTTTTGTCGATCCTGTGCTGCCAATATGACAACGCAACACGTGAGAGATGTGGATTCTTGAAAAACAACTCTTGTTTTGCTTAATGTTCCGGCAGGCACTCGAATTTAACAAGACCTTTGTGGGCCTGGCGGGCCGCAACGCAACGCTTCCCATGATTCTCTCTGAGTGGCACAAAGTCCACAGGAGGGGTTTGCAGCTTGTGGCACTTTGGCAAAGTTTGACTGAAAAGCTGGGCGAGGCGTACTGGCATAACTGGTTGGTCAACAGCAGCCAAGCTCTCGGGACTCTTCAACAAAGGTGATGACAATATGTATATTTCTACAGTGTGAAAGTCAAACAGAGTGTCACCTGACACGAAGAATGAGTGTAGGCTGTCATATCTAGTCACATCATTTTTTCCAGCGGTCTTAAAATGAAACATGTCACATACACTTGACATGAAACACAAAAGTTTCAGCCTCAGAAATGTAAATTAGTTTGCACACAATGTTGTTTTTCACTCTGTCATGTTTACCTTTAAAATTAACTGTTGAAGACATTTTTTTCTTTCTTCTTTGCTCTCAGTCTTTTCCTATCCCTGGTTAATTTTGGAGAAAGGTTGGAGGCAACTCCGCTGTGGCCACAGGTTCGGGTATATTTCCAGATGGTTAACTGGATTTTGAACTACTGGATCGACGACACGAGTCAGCCCTGTGAGTTTGATCTGTCTTATCTCCTCTCGGGCTTTCTCTTTGCTGAAAAAAAAAAAGAAAAAAAAAAGTTTTGCAATAAGATAAAAAATGATTCAACACAAACGTACCGAGACAGTCCACGTATAAATGCATACTTTCCACTTTCAGGTACTGTTAACATCTTCACAGGAAACCTTGTTTGCAACACTGATTTCAACTGGCCAGAGTTTGTTCAGATTTCGTTGCGCACGTTGATGTCACCCACCGAACACATGCTGGTTGAGTAAGTTGAAATAATAATAACAACGTGGCTGAAAGAAACTTGTTGATCTTTAATCCGTAAATACGGAGGGGCAGCCCTCAACTCAAGCAACTTATTTAGCCCTCTGAATAATTACCTGAGTTTCAGCTTCCCACTGAAAACGGTGTACTTTCTGTGACTCTTTGCATGGGAAGAAATAAATATAAAGAAATAGAATAATTTCTCATGAGTGAGGGAAGAAAGGTGGTAAAATGAGGCAAGGGTCCTTTTCGATGAATAAAACTGAATCAAACACCCATTTGTAAGAAGTGAGAGTGTTGCTAAGCTGCATCTGAGAAGACTGTCTCCCAACTAGACTATGGCAAAAGACTTTCTGTGAGCTAAATTAAAAATAAAATCAACAATAATCTCAGTGCGTTTTTAGGACAGTGCTATCTTTTTTGTTTATGTTTTTATTTGTATACATATAATGTGGTAACATTATGTTCTATTTTTCCATTTTCTTTCATGTTAAGTTCTCTCAAAGGAACTGTGAGTTTGTTGCAAAGTACGTATGGTTCAATATACAAACATCTGTTGGAATCATCTTTGAGTGGAGTAGACCTGATCCAAGATCCACTTGCTGCCTACCTCAAGAACCTGCTGCGTCAAGCGGATGCCTTTGTCAACAAACTCACGAAAATGCCTGATTATAACATCACCAACCCAGATATCATGCTTCCGCTGGTCAGCCAACTGCTGCAGTCCACAGGTTTGCAGCCGCTGACGCCTTTGCTCCTCGGCGACGGTCCCCTCAATGCCTCTGCGGTGATCGCGGTTGCCTCAAAAATCGGCAGGCTCAATCAGAAAATATTTGCCTTCAACGAGTCTGACCCCACAATGGCTGAACTTGAGCGGCTGATCTTTGGCTTTTTCTCCCTGGAGAGTAACCTCACCATTTCGCTGTCACACATCATGGGACACTCTGTGCTCACCTACTCAGAGTATTTCAACCCAGAGTACGTGGCCAAACTCAGAGAAATGCTCAAGCCTTTCACGGCACAAACCTCATCAGGCCTTGTGGAGGCCATCCTCAGCGCCATGGAGCTTTTAAACACAGTGCTGGACTCTGCAAACCCAAATGACATTGTTCTCAGCTACATACGGCAGATTCAAGATTTTGTGATGTCTCTGTACAAACTGCAAAGAATCCATCAACTACCCGGAGGGGTTGGCACCCAAGTAACTGACCTCCAGCTCATTACCAATGAATTCCTTGGCCTCCTGACGCCTGAGGGTCTCAAGAACCTGACTCAGGTCGGACCAGATGTGGCCCAGGACATTGTTATCCAAAAATTTTTGGCATTCCTACCACCGGTGCTCCAAGATGAAGCTCGTCGCTTTCTCCGGGATTTCAAAACTCTGCAGGCACAAGTGGCCCAATGTGCGGATGGCCCAAAATGTTTGTCTGGAATTTCAGAAGTCTTCACATTCATAGACCAGATCATAAACATGACGCTCTCAGCCGATGGTTACGTATCCATTAAGATAGTTGAGAGCAAATCTGTCCTAAGATCACAAGAGTATGAAGAGGTAGCATCGGCTGCTTTTCGGCTTCTGCTGTCGCAGCAGGATGCAGCACTCATGAAGACATTCCAAAACGTTCTTCGCTTCATCAGGCTTGTCACAGCTACACCAGATATCAGCGTGTCCACCATCCAGGATGCTCTCATGCAGTCAGATGTCACCATCGAGCAGCTCAACGACATCGCTGCACTTGCCGGATCGGCAGACGTGAAGGAACTGTTGTCGAGCATCATGGCAATCGTCAGCGTTCAAGAGTGTTTAGGAGACCAGAGCAATGCGGCCGTGACAGTCCACTGTGTTAACGAATTGATAAAAGGGATAGCACATTTCCTGACAAAAGTACCCGCCCTTCGCAATGAGACGCTCATCCTCTCCCTCATCCCCCAAATCATCAATGGCACAATCAGCCAGGTCATGCCAATTAACCCCAGTGAAGAACCCACTGTGGTTCTCGAGCAGATCCTCAAAACAACTCTGGCCAATGTCAAAGCAAGCCTCAAGCAGAGCCACCTGAACACCTCGGCCATATTGAATGAAGTCACAATGCTGGAAAATGTGATCCATCTTTTCCTCAACCAGACAGCGTTGAACAACAACATGACAGCAGACAACCAGTTACTCGCTCAGAGACAATATCTGGAGCTTATAAACTTTTACATTGAGCAGTTGGAGCACATCACAAGCAACAGCTCGGTCTCAGTGCTTCTCCAACCGGTTTTCTACGTGGCACAAATGCAAGTGACATTGCAGCTGGCACAGACAGACTTGTCCTTGTTTGTCAGCGGGCAGATTGAGCACCTCATGAGGAACCTGACTTTGCCGTTGGATGGCGAGGGGCTGAGGGCAGTTGGCTTGGCATCGCTTGAGATTTTCTACCAAATGTTTGAACTGACACTGAACAACTTGGAGGCGGTGAACGACACTCAACACCTCACGCCTTTCCTCAACTCAACCGTTCTGCATGCCATCAAGCATCAGGTGAAGATGTACGTTGGCCTCGTTGAGATGTGGATGAAACAACCGCAAATCCCGCTGGTCTTCACCAGTATGCTTCAGTGGGGAAATTCCTCACTGGTAAGCTTCTCCGACCCCATGCAAGATCTTCATCTCCTGCTGAAATCAGTGGGGACCATTCTCAGTGAGGACCAGCGGAGCTTCTTCTACATGATCAACAACATCACTGGGGCCCTGACTGAAGCGCTAATGGTGGCAGAGCAACCGGGCGGCCTGCAGAGCGACCGCTTCATCTACGCCGTGCTGAAAGCCGCCCAAACTGCCTTGCAGATCCTGTCTGCAGACCAGCCTGTCATCACTCCCCCAGTACAACAGAGCATCCTGGATGTCGTGCACAACTCGCTCAAGCTCATCCTCCAGCCAAACCCAAATTTCGATGTGCCGCGTAACATCAGCATTCACATACTGAAAAAGACGAAGTACATCATCCAGGAGACGCTGCCAGAGATGTTTGCCCAATACTTGGTACCAGGGATAAAAGTGCTAATAGCCTATTTTGACGTCCCCCAAACGGCAAGTGGACCAGACATATGGAATTACATGTGAGTGATGTCGCTTCATTTTTCATTACACTGCCACATTATTATATTTAATATCGCAGGAGCTAAAAATCAATAATTATGAACTGGTTTTAGGAAAAGATTACCAAATAAACTTTATTCCAACACTCCATCACTGCAGCACCTCATGCAACATTCAAACGAACAACTAAACTATTTGACTACTAGCAGTTAACTGAGTCCATCCCAAGTGATTGATTCAAAATGACCCTGGTTTGCAAAGGCAAAATAGCATGTGTAGTACTGAGAGCTTTCAGTCAGTACAGTATCAGTGCTATAAAACAGTGAAAGCATTTGTTTTATTTTACCCGTCCTCCTCCAAAAAAATGCTTTCTGCTTTATTTTACTATCAACTGATGAATCGAAAACATTGCTAAACAATGAAGCGTCACTTCGATTAACTTCTGTGGCACCCACTCAGACTGACATGAAATATGGACATGTTTTGTCTCATCAGAATTTTGAACGAGATGAAGACAGTTCAAAGCATCCTGCCGGCAAACAACTCAGCCCAGCTCTATCTCTCAGTCCTCATCAATGTGACTCACTTCATCCTGGAGTCCGGCCAAGGTAAGTGAGCTCCTCAGTTGCCCATGTAGGTGGACAAGTGGCTGAATCCCAATGAACCTCCTGGGAGTGGTGAACACACTCTGTGCACTCCATTATTCCAGCGCTAGCACCACCATGACAAACAGATGTAAATCCAGTCCAGTGATTTTCTTTTGTCTGGTGGTCGTCGGATTTTTCATTGTTCACATTTAACCCCCCACTCCCTTCAAAAACTGTTGGTGCAACTTTTCTTTTCAGGCAACAGGACTCTCTGGGAAATTTTTGAGACTGCATCAACAGACGATCTGCCTGTGATCTTTGGCCATGTAAGTAAAATACAGGATATGCTCACCACATTAAGTTATTTTTTCGATTTCTTTTGTAAGCTTTCATATGACTGACTTTTTCAGATATGTATTTTATATTGAACCACAGTAGAACTATTAACTTTGTTTCCTACAAATAACTTTCCACCCTTTTTTCCCCCCACCCAAGATGGGTCAACTCTTGAACATACTTCGGCCACTTCTCACTGGCCTCCCTCACTTTCCAACGGCCAGTTCGTCTCTGGAGGCCTTCGCTCATCTTGCTCCCGTCCTGGAGCAGCTGATGAGTGGGGATGCGGATCAAGACACGTGGAACAAGTGAGTTCCGTCGTAAGCTGCAGAACCTAAACGTCACTTTTGAACAGATTTTTTAAGTTCTACAGCTGCTTGACCCTAAAACCATGTGGTGTCCCCCCCCACTCGTCGCAGGCTTGAAAAGATGATTGAAGCCCTGCTGTCGACGCTCAGGGAAACAGAAGTGTTGGACGCCATCCCGTCTCTCATTCAAGTGCTTGAAAACTTCACTGGAAGTTTGGTGAAGGTGACGCACGCAGAGAACGGTAGGAGCAAACTCGATGCTGCTCTTGTCTCGCAACCGATGGCTAAAACGCGCGTTCTGTTCGCGTGGATATCTCGCAAACACGGCCAGACCCTCACCGTGTCTTCTGTCTTCCCTCCCTTCAGCGCTGCTGCTGAGCCTCCAGAGGCCCGTGATGACTCTGATGGTGGAAATGGCGACGCTTATCAACGCCACTCACGTCGACCTGTCTAAAGTTGTGGAAGGAATGCAGCGCGCCATTGAAGACACAGTGAAGGCGGTGCAGCAGGTTTGACCATTTTTTTCTACTGTCTCTGTCAGTGACTGTTCCTTGCTGTTGGGTGAGGGAATGTGGTGGCGGAGAGGAGGAGGGAGTGGACGGCCGCCCCGTTGTGCCTTTGGTCGTCACACTGTAGTCAAAAATAAGATGCAGGATGCCTGTCTGTCAACAGCCCCAGGACGAGGCAAAGATGCCCTTTGTGCAATTGAGTATTTTTCCACTTCACAGACGCACACAACCTTTTGTCTGGACACTTTGACAAAAAAACATACCTCGACGTCTGTGTGTGTGTGTGTGTGTGTCTATATGTGTGTGTGTGTGTGTGTGTCTTCACTCTGTACACATGTGGCAAACAGAAGGAAAGAGAAGGAGCTGTTGTAAATTGTCATTATTTCTCATTATGGATGCGCACGCATAATTGTACACATAATCCCCATAAAATTCTTATTATTCACCAAAACCTTTTTATTTTTTTAGTCCCGACGCAACTTCACTCAATTAATTAATTACCTTTATATTAAATAGGAACTGTGAGATATTTAGCACACTGTCTCCGCAAAGTGGAGTAAGGTCATTTTATCGAATGGATGGTAACAGACTTTTTATTTTATTGTGAGACAAAATATATTTTCAATATTACAATTGGAGACTAGCCATGTAAATGAGAAGAGAGTACATCTAATTGGATGCCAATAATGAGATTTCTTTCATCTCGAGTCGCGCCATAAACTTTAATGGCACACAGGACAGTATTTCCTATTCTCTATACACCTGGGACAAAACAGCCTGTCAGAGACAGACAATTGGACTTGTCTGTAGTGCAGAAACTGGAGACGACTCTGCTTGAGCATGTCGTCCGTACATATTCAGTCCGACTGGGCGTGCACCCTATCTGGCAAATGCGATACCTGTGTGAGAATTCTGCCCTTTTCTTTGTCTTCCTGTCATCTGTGAGATTGCTGAGATTATTTTGTGTCCCTCATGCCTTCCTCCGCCACTCCTCAGCCCAGGACTGGTTTTTCCGCGCAACAATGAGGTTGAGACACGCATGACGAGCACCTTGTCTTTTGCGTTCAGGCCAATGGCAGGCTCAAGTGCAGCGACGTCCTTGCGGCGTGGGAGCCGGTGCGAGAGGCGGTGGGATTGACCCCGGAGGCCATGTCTGCGTGGTGCAGTGTCAGTGTGCAGCCCGTCATCGACGCCTACAACGGAGCGTGGGCGTCCGCCGGGCATCCAAACATGAGCGTGAGTGGAAGAAAATCAGTGGGAGAGTGGAGCAGCATCTCCAGATTGATATACCCGACTCCTCACCCTATGTTAGACATGTCTATGAAGGTTCTCAGTCATCCTGTTAGGGAAGCTGGACTTGTTCCTGTGATCTTGAAGATGTTTTGCCTCTCATCCTCAAGGCTTCCTTAGTTCTGACATGTTTTGCACAATCCAGCAGGTGGCACTGTCACATAAAAAACCCAAGAAAAACGAAAGGGCTTTAGAAACGCAGAATCTGAATCTGTAAACACACACTGTTGTGAGAGACCTTTAAAGGCACAGCAGGACCGTACTTCTGTCACTTGGTGGCAGTGTTGACACACGGTGAAAATTAACCTCACCCTTCTTATCTGCTCATCTCTGCCGCATGCTCGCCGCCTAACAGCACATGGGCGTGGGACCGATGGCCCTGAATGCTACAGCTGCCAGGATTGTGGAGGCGGTGCGATCCGTCTACCGAGTCAGCCTGTACCAGGACCACGTCACGGAGCAGCTCGTCACGGAGATCGCCAGCCAGCTCTTCCTGCTGTCGGGCCGGCCCCTCAGTCACGAAGCTCAACTCCACTGGTTCCAGCAGCTGCAGAGGTTACAGCTGCTAAACAGGTGACCGCCCCCCGGCCACGGTTGTGTGATGCGGTCCGCAGAAAACGAGTGCCATCGACACAGGCGGGGTGGTGAAATGTTTCAAAAGATTGTTTGGTCATAATGAAGGGTTCCAAGTTGGAGCTTTCAGTCAAATAGTTGGAATCTGCAATATTTGTGGGATGTTGAGAGACTAGTTGAGACTTTCAGATGGTTTCTCTCTGAATGCGAACACTGAAAAATCAATTCATCCATCCGTTGATCCATCAATCCATCCATCCATCAATCCATCCATCAATCCATCCATAATCCACCCATCCATTATCAATCCCATCATCCATGCATCATCCATCCATCATTGATCACCATCCATCATCCATCCATCCATCCATCCATTCATCATCCATCCATCCATCCATCCATCCATCATCCATCCATCCATCCATCCATCCATCCATTCATCATCCATCCTTCCATCCATCCATCCATCCATCCATCCATCCATTCATCATCCATCCATCCATCCATCCATCCATTCATCATCATCCATCCATCCATCCATCCATCCATTCATCATCCATCCATCCATCCATCCATCCATCCATCCATCCGTCGTCACCCACAATGTATCGGGGCTGATTTCGATTAACACGCGAGGCCACGGAGTGACGGGCGCGATGACATTTGCATTCGACCTCATTAAACCAAATGTGTCACGAAAAGGTGCTGCGACCACTCAGATTGCGGCTTAACTGTAATTTAGCCCAGATGTCTGCTTAAGCTGATTTCGTCCTATTGGACATCTGCAGTAATGAGGCGGGAAGAGTGAGAAGGATCAGCCACGTCGGGCTGAATAAGTTCATCAGAGAGGAAAGACTCAACCGATTTTCATCTGGGAAATAATAGAAAAAAAGGCCAACAACGTTTGTAGTGAAATTTTAAAAGTTGAAGGTCCCTTTATAGTTAGAATTTACTTCACCCCACCCCCCCCCATCAATAACATCTGTGTCTGTGAACAGAGGGCTGAAGGTCCTGTTTTCTGTTAAGTTTTTTTCATGCCAGGATAATTAATTCTGTGAGGTTGCCTCAGTGGAGCTCAGGATGAAAATGGGAAAAGCATTTCAGATCAAATCGGAAAACCTTTCATTGCATGAAATAAACTTCTCCCCCACCCCTCAAGTACATTATCATCTTGTTTTCACATCAACCAGTCAGTAGCATGAACATTTTTCCATTTTTCCTTCTGTCCTCAGCATGTCCACTTTCAAGATGCTCGCAGGTGAGCTCCTCGAGGTGGCCCCGTCCCTACGGCCGTACGTCGATGCCGTGGAGGCGGCGTTGGGTCACGTCCTGGTCGGCTCCCACCTCCTCCACGACAGTAGTGCCACTCAGACGCTCTTCGGCGAGGCAGCGATGATCTTCCTGTCCTCCCTCAACATTACATCGGGCGACGCCATGTGGGGGGACCTCTCCGGTATGGACCTAACGGGGCTGATCAATGACACCATCGGATTGATGATCGACCTGGGGATATTTGGCCGTGCCCCCGAGCTCTACCAAGCCTTGGAAGCATTCAGGGAGTTCCGTGGCCCGGGCGCGATGGCGAGCCGGTTGCGCGACATGCTCGCGTGGTTGGCCTCCACAGAAGCGTCCGGCCTGGACCTGATCACCCAGGTGCTGCCTCGGATCTACGACTCCGTGCGGCCTCTCCTGTCCGTTTTCACCCATGCGGCCGCGGACTCGCCTTTGCCCCTGGGGCTTTTCGAAGAACTGGCCAGCAACGTTCTGGAGATGCTAAGCCAGATGTCGAGCACCAGCAATTTGTTGGCACCACCGCAGCGACAGCACGTTGTGTTTGCGCAACAGCTGATGGGGGCGAACAACACGGCGAGGACGCGGCACAGGCGCGAGGCCCTCCCGATGCCGCTAAGGGGCCCCATCGAGGACTTTGTGGAGCTGTTCCACATCGACTACCCCACCATGTTCTACGCACTCTCCCAGCCGGTCAGCACGCTGGAGATCCTGGAGACGGCCCACGGGTTCTTTGCCAACCCGGATCTCGGCGTGGTGCTGAGCGGCGTGACCAGCGACGTGCCCTGGAACTGGGAAGCGCCGCGGGAGGAGACCATTGGCGCCGCCCTGGGGGTGCTGTCCTTCCTTACCCACCCAACCACGTTTCAGATGTGAGGCCTTTAGTTGCTGTGACTCAAAAATTGCTCTTGGAGGAAAAAAAACAAAACCCAAAATGAAACAATTTAGAATAAAGCGTTTTGATAGAAGCTGTTTTCCAAATTGCACACTTTAGTGCAGCGCAGCGGGGATGCTGTTGTCCACAATCGTGCGCTGCCATTTTGCACTTACTGGCCGTTTTGGTTTGTTTTTACAGGCCTCTTCTCGCACTTTATTTTTTTTTTTATAGGGAAGTGCAAACAGGTAGAGGAGACAAAACAACGTTAAAGGCAGATTAAAATGAGTTGTTGTAGTTTTGCACACTATGGCTGGCTTGCTAGTATGAAAATTAGCTGGTACGTTTATCCATTTCCCTTTCCCTTTCCACTGGCTGCACCTCTTTCGGGTCGGGTCTTGCGATTCTCAGTTAAAACTCATAAGATGCAGTTTCCGTCTTAGGCACATACAAAAAAAGGAATGGAGTGTGGATTACTAAATTTGCCATACAGGACACATTAGCTAGCGCGCTACAACCATTGTGCCACTGCTGCGCTTAAAATATGTAATATTTAGCAGACGTATGTGATTTGGAACACAGCGAGAGTCATCTCTCCTCTTTATGCACTTGAATTTGCCCCGTTGGAATGTCTTTTATTAACTCGCTCTTCTTCGATCTGTTTCAGGCCATCCATGGATCTGCTGCTGCAAACTGTTAACCTGATTCCAGATGCCATTCCCTTCTCCTCCGAGATTAAGAATATCACTCAAGTGCTTGCCAACGAACCTCAAGGTATCACTTTGCTTCGATTCTGTCCTCCTTTCTGACAAGTCTGTACCACTGGTGGCTATTGTGACGAGAAATCGGAGCCCATTGATTAGACAGAAGGTTCCCGGATGAACAATGCCATTCTTTTTTATTTTGTCTGATTAACTTTACCTCTGTAGAGGTTTTCCCACCAGTCCAGTGGTTGCTGCGCTGCAGAGCCAAACACAGATGGCACAGTTTCGAACCAGTGGACCGACTATGGCGGGAAAGTGTGCGTGGAAGTGCCATTAAGATGGAAAGATAAATCACCAATGCCGCATACATAACAATAGTGTGGCATAATTCATTCTGTAGATATGAGGAATAAGACTTCACATCAGCTTAGGTTGAGCTCCCAAAGAGCCCCGGGCCATCTGGCCCTTCTCCAGCAGAAAGCCACTCAGCACCTTTTTAAATCTCATTAGCAGAGTAGAATTCAATCACTTATCCCGCCCGCCCGCGCTAAACGTCTCCCCGTGCACGCTCGCACGAGTGGACATCTATGACCTGCTTTTTAATTGGCGTCTGTGCCCGTGTGATAATGTTTTTAGTAGCGCGCAGTCCCTTTGGTGAACAGCAGCAGCCCCCCCCCCATCCTCAACACACACAATACACATGCATGAACGCAGGGTGCACAGAGAGCGACGCACTTGCATCGCCCCGCAGGTGGAGGGCGCCACCAGGATTCAACAGCACCATTGTCTAATTTTGGCATAATTAAATATTCTGTCATCACAGCTCCTTGCCTGAGGAGCTGCCTTTCTCGGCGCCTGTCAGATGCGTTTTAATACGCTGCAGCATCCATCGGCAGCCGCGCCCCCCCCCCTCCCACCCCCCCGGCCCGTCAGACCCTCGGAGGGGCTTCACTTTAAGCACATCATTTGCCGCTCGGCGCCATCCCCGTAATGGCACGGGTCGTAATAAGGCTCTGTGGGACATCATGTTACTCAGTCACCTCACAGACCCTGTTGCCCTATTTCTCTCTCCCCCCCCCCCCCCACACCCCCGACATCACAAATAATTTCCTGTCTGACTCCTCGCCTCAACTCTCTCTGTTCCCCTTTCGCAGAGAGCCTGATCCTCATGCAGCAGGCCGCAGCCACAGCGGGCCAGCTCTTCCACCTGAGCCCCGCCGACCAGGAATTCTCCGACACATTCAGCCACCTGACATCACAGGTCTCCTCGCCACCACCCCAACCCCATCACTCCTACGGTTTTACTGCATGTGAAATGAGATGTCTCGCATGGTCTTGCCCTCGAAGATTCAGTACAGACAGTCCATACAGTAATTAGAAACGTATGCTGCAGAACTTAGAATACACGTATTAGCACCGTAAACTCACTCAGGGCATCAAGTTATTGAAGTTATGGCTCGTATGTAACCTGTGATGTTGGGGGGGGGGGGGATGGTGCCAAAGTGTCATTAAACTCTGGAGCAACAAGCACAATAACGATGGACCATGAATAGTGATCAATAACTCTGATTGGCTGGGATGACGGTCAGACTGGAGATTTATTTTGTTTTATCAAAATCCAGACTCTGCAGCTCTGCTTGTGCACAAAATAACTAATAGGAATCTAATATGAAAGACCCCCACAGAGATTTTCTCATATTTGATGATTGACAGGCAGGAATTATTGGTTGTAGGAGAGGCAAAGTTTATGAGCTTCGACTACAGCTATCTGAGGGTAACTGCACAGCCTATAAAATATCCCCCTTGACAAATCCGGGGTTATTTAAGTGGAACAAACTGCAAAATGTTGACGCTTTAATTGGCCAAAAAACAAACAAAAAAAAAACATAAAACAAAACGCCCGAGGATGCTGATGTTTGATGTTGGTTTGCTTGTAGGTTTGCACGCTGGAGGGAAGCCAGTTCTTCCGCCTTGTGCTGCAAAGCGCGTCGCTGCAGCCTGGTGAGCTGTGCCACACTGTCCTGCCCAGCCTGCAGGTCCTGCTGGAGAGTCTGGCCAGAAACGTGACGTCTCTGAGCGACGTGGCCTTCCAGACCTTCGTCGGAGACCCCAAGACCTACAGCTTCCAGTCCAGCTGGTGCAGACTTGTCTTTCAATCTTTCCAAAGTGTCCATCCGTTGTCCTGATGAAAGCCAGACACGTTTACTTTTCTGTGCCTTTTTCCTGTTCTGCCTGTGTCTCTAGGACCTCCGTGCTCAGCCAAGGTTTGGGCTTCAATATCAGCACTCTGGCATCTTTAAATGTGACCATCGCCCCCATAGGTACAAGAATGAACTGCAGCACATTTATTCGTTTACAGTTTCAGTTTTGTGTCGCACTCAGGACAGTAGTTTCGGTGTATATGTTATCGTTGACCTGGAAGCCAGATCTACGGATTCAACTCAAACTTGAACTGGCTCTTGTTCCCCAGGGATGGTGATGTTTGGCGAGATGATGAGAAACAAGACGGCGTTCGCTGCGGATGTTCAGAGGTACATCGGTTTGGATCCAGTGGTTCTCAGTGCTCTGCTGGAGAGTCCCATGCCAAACAACAATCTGGTGGTGAGCTGGAGACGTCAACATCATCAAAATAATCTCTTCTAGAAAACAAAACAAAACTAAACAAAAAACACAAAATGCCCGTATTCCTACATCAGTTAAGTTACATATTAGTTAAAACTTGAGTATCAAAATTAAACTTTGAGGTCTTCAGGAAAAGTCACACAATAACATATACAAAAGATGAAAAAAGGTTTATTGCTCTCAAATTTCATATGGGTGCCAGACAGCTTCACTAGGTTTTTGTGAACATTATAATTTTTAATCTTTTACAGTCTGCTATTAAATATTCTATTTATTTCAAACGGGTGCTATGTTGCCCCTCCCCCCCCGCCCCCCACACACACACACACACCCCACCTCTCCCTTCTGCCACTGCGTGCTTTGTAATTATTAGGTGTAATACATTTTTACCAAAACTGAGGCAACACGGTGCAACATAATTTGCTATTACAGCATGACTCTGCAACCATAACCTCTAATGAGACACAAGGTGATTTAAAAAAAGAAATGTTTTATTTAATTTAACGTCTCCCAATTCAGGAGGGTTGGAAAAGTAATTCAGCATCAAGCGAATCTAACGAAAAACACTGCAAACGTCTGGAAGTTCACTCATTTCCATGGACTGCATGGCTGTATATTTCAGTCTGACATCCTTGCTGGATCAAGTTCATCTTTTCATCATCATCTTTTTTTTTGGAATATTTGCTGGAACAGATCATGTCCTGGCTGCTGGATCTGCGCCACTGCAACTCCACAGTCGCCGGCGCCGACGACGTTGCCTCAGCCGCCCTCTGCTCCTTGTCTCTGCCGCAGATGTATACCCTCATGGTGCTGACGGCCCGCCATGCCAATGTAGAGAAGGCCATCTACAGGGTGAGGCTGAAGCTCAGAGGGGCTCTTTTTTTCCCAGTGGGGGTGCGGGGGGGGAGAAAAGAGAAAAAGTTCTGAGATTCGCTCTCCTGCAGTTGGTGCTCTCGGAAGACATGCAGACCATGGTGGGAGTCCTGTTGCAGGTGGCCGATGTTCTGAACAACATGATGCAAACCTTCGTGCCCGCCATCGGTCAGCTGCATCACTACCTGCAGTCCGTCGAAGAACTCAATCTGGTGTCAGACGTGGAATTCAGTGAGGTGCGTGGCCTGTTTTTGAACTGACTGTTTTGGCAGCGGCCCGGCCGTGCATTTCTTCAGTGACGTCATACCTGGTCTGACCTTAATTAATATGCCTCGTAGTACCATCCATACTGTCAAAACTAAAAAATAGATAGCGATTTTAGGACATTCGTCAACAAAGCTTTAATTGGTCCTGAAAGGTACGTAGTAAACAAGTCGTCCAATGAACTGTCAGTTGTTGCCCTTTCAGAAAGGGAGCAGTGAGACAATAACAAAACAAACTATTAATTGGAAATGAAAGAAAACAGATTATTTGCATTTGTTTTTGAGAATTATCAACAGCAAAACAATTGAACAATAATGTGCCACGCAATTTACACTATTAATTGCAGATGATTCGGCAATTTCTCCTCTGTCAGTCATCGGATCGTCAGGGTTAGGAGAGTTTGTCTGGCTCTCATGAGTTCTTAGCCAATCACAGTTCAGAGAAAGGCGTAAGGCCAGCTAGCTGACTCAAGGTCGAATTGGCACGGAAACTCTACTGTTGTACACAACAAGTAGATAATAAGTCAAGAACAAAAAAAACAACCCAAGGAGGGTACCTATATTATCATATGTACAGTATATATAAATATATGGGAAAAAGCAACTTTTCTGAGTATGTTTAGTCCAGCAGAGAAGATGGCCCCATCACTGCCGTTTGTCACAATTTGCCTCGATGCCAGCCAGGCCTAAAGGACGGCTCCTTTTAACCTTCCCCTAGATGGCAAGAGGACTGAGGCCGACACTGTCCAGCAGAGCCACCTTCGTCACCCTGTCCAAGGCACTGTGCAGCAACGGGATCATGGCTCTGTTCGGAATCTCTCAGCTGCCCGTGGCATCCGAGCTGAGCCCGTCCACCTCCGACTACGCCCAGCGGGAGGAGATGATCGAGAGGTTTAAGATTCCGAGGACCGCCTGTGAGCTCCTCACCCAGCAGGGTTTTTTTTTGGGGTGGGGTGGGGTGTAGGTGTTGCACCAGCCGGGCCGGCAAATGTTGAAGCTACTCGCTTCAAACGGCTTCATTCTTCAACCTCGGCTGACAGTGACATCTCCCTCCCGCAGCTCCTTTCTGCATGAACATGTACCTGGACATGGTCAACACCACGGGGGGAGCCATCGCCTGGGCCTTCCTCAAACCCATGCTGATGGGACAAATCCTGTACAGCCCTGACACCCCCATCACCAGGTCCATCATGGAAAAGGTGAGCAGTACTTACAGCAAAAGAAAAAAACGGCTTACAGTTGCAAAGTTCCTCAATCTTCATTCTCCAATGGAGACATCGCCCTCCTCTGGATGTCCAACGAACTGCATTAAGTGATAATTATACATTGCCTTATTGTGGCACAATCCATGACTTTTAAAAAGACAATACCTGGTGCTGTGCAGCGCTTCATATTTCAGAAGTAACTTCTTTGCCGGCTCCAGGCAGCCTTCAGAGTAATCGTTGGGAGCTGGCCGAGGGCAACGGCAGCCTCCACTCTACACCGACGCTGACGCTTTGCCCCCCTCAAACATGTCAGTGTTAGCTCGTCTTGGGGTCATCGCCCGCCGGACCTCCACAAACTTCATCCTGTCAAACTTCTGATTTTGTCTGGCTGGCAGGGCATGTGTTCCTGCCACAAAGATTCCTCCTCCTCCTCCTCCTCCTCCTCCTCCTCCTCTTCCTCTTGGCAACAGACAGCTGTTAAGTCTTCGTGCCATTTGGTAAACAAGAAAAATAGAGCTGCAGGGGTGAACACACATTTGTATGCACCACCATCTCTTAGTGTGGTTGTTTTTTTGGAGCAGACTTGACTTTGTTTTGTGTTTTTATTTTTTTTGGAAACTCTTGCCTTTACAGACACACGCACACGCACACACGCACGCGCCCGCACACCCACACACACAAGCACAGCACATTATGAAATCTTGCCTCAGCCATTTCACAGCCCCTCCCTCTCTCTCCTCTGTTTGTTTGTCCTTGTCCAGGCCAACGCGACCTTGCACGAGTTTGCAAACCTGAGGAAGTACTCGTCCGAATGGCTCGACTCATCCAACTACCTCGTAAACTCTGCCCAAATACTTGGCCAAACTTTGCCGATGCTGCAGGTATGAAAAGCCGTCTCCTCCCGCACGTCTCCTTTATATATGTATATATATATATATATATGTATATATATATATGTATATATATATATGTATATATATATATATATATACATATATATATATATATATATATATATATGTACATATACACCTAGCCGCCATCGCCTTAATGAAAAAAAAGAAAAAAAAAGTTTGGAGAAAAACTTTTGCGGCCGTCTTGGACGAGTTTGAGCAGCTGAATCTTGATGTTGTGCATTGTCTCATCCACTCTCCCCTCCCTCCATCAGAATTCCCTGGGGAATTCCTTTGTGAAGAACTTCATTGAGATGCAGACAGACATCAATGTCGACAAAATGAAGGAGACGCTCAGCAGCTTCTGTGAGTGAGACATTTGAAGGTCTTACATTTTTGTAAGCTGCAGATACGCGGCTTGGCTTACTTTTCATGCTGCACTTACAGCCTGTAAAATACCCACACTGTCAGGAAATAGGACTGCGCTCGCCGCAGGTGCAGAAGAGCTACTGCAGCTGTTTGTGCTTTTTTTTTTTTTTTTTTTTTGCCTTCGATGGTTTATGGGAAACATAGCATGACAAATAATTAGTTGTTAGTTTTCACATTATATCATATTACAGGTCCCATATTAGACTTTTATGTATATAAACCTTACCTTGTTTACCTTGGCCTCCAATGGAGTGGCAGCGGCTCTCAGCCACAAATAATCATGCAAAAACTCAAGAGCTCACCAACAAAAAGCATATTTAGCTATCTGTTTACAGCCTCCCGTAAAACTGTTTGGAATGGGAAACACACAGGCCAGACCATGACGGGGATCATGGTCTCAGATGTACACCCTGTGACATCACAAAGGGCTGATTACCAGAACTCTGTATTTTTGTACACATTTTCTGAATACTGGAGCAAGCTAGCAATACGGGGCTGTTAAACTAAAGTTCAGTTAGAGTTAAAGTTCACCTTGGCTAAACCCTGGTGAGATATCTACTCCTCTTTGCTTTAGTCGAAAGGCCTCCCGGCTTGCACCTTTTTGACCTGCTCCGCAACTTTATCGCGTGTCCTGAGGCTTCCCGCGTTCCTTCTCCGCAGCCAACATGACGCTCATGCTGGAGAAGAACAAGCACATCCTGACGCAGATCACCACCCTGTCCTCCCTCATGGTCAACCTCTCCTCCTGCATCAAGTTCGACCGCTACCGCGGCTACGACTCCGTGGACGAGGTCAACGACGTCGCCGCCGACCTCGCCAAGAACCGCGACCTCTACGCCAGTGAGTGATTGTTCCCTCCCGTCTGACCGCTGCAGTGCAACATGCTACCGGAGTGGAGCGCAGTCGCGTTTGCTTTCCTCCCAGCGCTGATAACAAGACCTTTCATATTTGAGTGTGTGGTATTGATAAAATATTTCATCTTCAGACTGTTTCCCAATAGATTCCCCTTTAGGCTTTATCTCTATCAGTCTCTTATATTTGGCTTTCATTAGCTTTTTATTGTCCGCTTATCATCGACCTTCTCTCTATGTCTTTGGTAAAATAACAATAAGGCCGCATTACCGTAAGCCCAGTCTCCTAACGAATGCACACATCAGCTAATCTGACCGAGCAACTTAAGAGTTGGCTGTGTCTTTGAAGTTTTTTTTTTTTTTTTTTTCTGGAGCTGCAGTCGGGCCGAGATAAAGCAAATCTTTCTCCCAGGTGTCATCTTTGACCTTCCCGAAAGTGAAAACTCATCGAGGACGCCTTCCTCCACCACGTCCCCCCTGCCGCCCAGGGTCAGCTACACCATCCGCATGCACATGGACAACGTCATGCGTACCGACCGAGTGCGGAAACCTTTCTTCAGCAAGGAGCCGCACATCAATGGCAGGATGACGATGCGCTACAACCGAGGCTTCGTCTACCTGCAGGAGAACATTGACCGCGCCATCATCGAGACCCAGGCTGGCCGTAAGGTCTCTGAGCCGGCTGTGCAGCTGCAGCCCTTCCCCTACCCCTGCCACCTCCGCGATGAGTAAGTCCCCTCTGGAGCACACGCCTGCACAAACGGCACGAAGACTTGAAGTTAAAAAACTTTGCCTTGCAAAATTGCATTCGACTCCACAGCCAGGCAGCTTTTTATACACTCAATGGCCACTTTATGGGCTGAAACATTCAATTGCTTGTGAACGCGAGAAAGCTCATCAGCCTATCAAGCGGCAGCAGCTCCGTGCTTTTGGGCCCGTAGACGTCTCGCTGAAGTTCAAAGCGAGCATCAGAATGGAGGAGGGACAGGGGGTGGGGGTTGGCAGCGCACCCTCTGAGTCTCCCTCTTCCCCCTCCGACAAGATGTTCAAGCTATTAAGGTCAGCAGTCTGTGCGGAGCTAAACACATGCTAGCCGGCGGGAACTTGCAAAAGATGTAGTATGTGAAATTCAGTGATTCAGCGAGTGTCTAAAAATATCGTATTATGCGTTTCGACAAGCGGTGGAGTCTCTGTAACATTTTCCCTCTCAACTGTGAAATTACAAGTCGGCCGTCACTTCTGTTCAAAAAAAAAAAAAAAAAAAAAAAAGAAATCTGCGCTATCGTCATCGTTGTAGTGGAGTAGCACCGTGCAAGGTCTCCTAAATGTTTTTGCCTTGCGGACAAACCATTGTACCTGTGCACGGTTGGCAGGCACGGCCCTTTTACAAAGTTAAAGGTCCAGTGGGAAATATTTGGCTTGATTTATGAATTTTATGTTGGTAAAAACTTAACATACTGCCCATTCCATACGCCCATACATTAATAAAAGTGTATAATCACAGTACAGTAAATGGTCACTTGGTATTCCTACTCTTAGAAGAATATACATAGAGCAAGGGTCTTTCTCCCAGTTAGCTGCCATCTTGCACTGCCATAGTTTGAAGGAAGCCTGGTGTGGACAATCCAGCCCCCTCCTGACAGCGTGTTTCGTAATTAGTGTGACTGCTCGCGTCTCCAAATAAACCAACGAAGAAGAAGGTGGTGGGCAAGGTATCCGGGTTTGGGTGCGCATGCCACCGTAGCAAACGGGCAAGCTCAGGAGAGGGAGAGAGATTGAGAGACGCTGCAATCTAAAATGTAACCGCTTGATGTCACTGTTTCCTCTTCTGCCCTCTTCCGTCGACTGAACGGGCAGAGGCACGTTGTTATGCGTCCGACGGCTCGGCAAAATGAAACAGAGCGACGTTCATCCGTGTAAATAACAGATAAATGATCCGAACTCCTCAGTGGCCGCATGACGGGGGATTTCTTCATGTGCCGCCGCCGAGAGATGATCGGCCGGCTTTCCTTTCTCGAGTTTTGACGGTTGGCTCCTGTGCGTGTCCCAGGTTCTTGGAGGCCATCTCGTTTGTCTTCCCGCTCATGCTGATGATGGCCTGGGTGCTGTTTGTGGCCGACTTTGTGAAGAAGCTGGTGCACGAGAGAGAGCTGAGGCTGCACGAGGTGACACTTTCAAAACATCACAAATCCTCGCTCTGCTTCAAACTTTAAGAAATAAATAAATAATATGAAAAATATATGCTTGACTCCTCTTGCAGTATATGAAAATGATGGGCGTCAACCCGCTGAGCCACTTCTTCGCCTGGTTCCTGGAGTGCGCCACCTACCTGCTGATCACCATCGTGGCGCTCACGCTAGTGCTTCGGTACGGCGGCGTCCTCCCTAAAAGCGACGGCTTCCTCCTCTTCCTCTACTTCTGCGACTACGGCCTGAGCGTCCTGGCCTTCAGCTACCTCGTCAGCTCCTTCTTCGACAAGACCTACATCGCCGGCCTGAGTGGCAGCCTGGTTTACGTGCTCTGCTTCTTCCCCTTCATCATCGTCATGGCCGTGGAGACGTCGCTCAGCTTCTCCCAGAAGAGCGCCCTGGTGAGGAGCCGCCTCTGCTCTGTTTGGCACTAGAAACCCGGCAGGAATATGAAATATGCTCCACAATGACATTTTCTGTCTACTTTTAGAGGAGGGTTTTGCAAACACTATGATTCCAAATATGTATGCAGCCCTTAAGTAACAGGGACAGGAAAACAAGGGGGAACATTTCCTGAATCCTTTGTTTGTCTTTTCAAGGATTCGTCTGGTAAAAAGCCTACACGACATGTTTAGACTGAGTAGAGAAACCTTGGACCGTCAGTCAGTCACCTTCAAGCTAACCAGTGACATCTGTTGCCTGCCTAACAAGTGACATCAGTTTGCGCCCTAATGGCTTGCCACTCTACATTAGAACTAAGTCTTGGAAATGCCAGCGAATCACCAGGGTGAAGCGAAGTGGTGTCAGCCAGTGAGGAAACATATTTGTGTGTTTTAATTTGAACATGTCATCCATTTCCTGCTACATCAGCATCCACGCGAGTATTTCTGGCCGCATTCGGTGTTGGCAGCTTGCATTAGCTTCTTCTTCCTGGTTTTCTTCCTTTGTTGGCCTCTAAACATTAGAAAAGGGCTTGAAAACTGTGGATTGTGTCTCGATCAAATGTCTATTTTAGTGAGTTAAAACAAACAGTTTCAGCCTCCCGGCTGCTTGCCAACAACGTGTGCACGTAACACATCTTTATTCATCCAGATTTCCCCCAAACAAAAATATTTGGCACCAGCTGCCAGGTGTTAGATATTTTGAGGTCAAAGAATCTGTTTCCGTTTTTCATCTGACGACGTGAGCGCAGACACCTGAAGCTTTGTTAACTCCCCCCTAACTGCACCCCCGCCCCCCTCCTAACCCCCACCTCGCGCCATGTCTAATTCACCTCCTGTCGTCCCGCAGAGTTTGTTTTCCCCAACCTGCTTCAGTTACGCCAGTCAATACATCTCACGCTACGAGTCGCAAGGACAAGGTAGTCCACTCATTTCCACACATTTCAGAGATCAGACTTAATTTTTTTTTCCATGCCAAATGTGTGCAATCATCTCAATTTCCTGACCCGTGCAGGCATTCAGTGGAGCAACTCGTACACTTCACCCATCTATGGAGACACGGCATCCTTCGGTTGGCTGTGCTGGTTGATGCTAATCGACTCCGTCCTCTACTTTGTCATCGGGTCTTACATCCGCATGGTCTTCCCCGGTAATTGACCTTTTTTATATTAGCCTTTTTAAATCTGCTTCTTATGGGGCTCAGGGAAGTGTTTTTGCTTTGTTTTTGACTATTGTTGTTAATGCAGCTTGCACAAAATTACAATGTTTTAATTTAAGTATAATGCTGAAGTACTGCAAATAATTAACATCTTTTAATGAGAGTGCAAAGTCGGTCTTGACATCTCTTTTTTATCTGTCCTATTTCTTAAAAAATGAAACTTCCAGGAAAATATGGCATCGCGGCGCCGTGGTACTTCCCCTTCAAAGCTTCCTTCTGGGCTGATCTGTGCTTCTGCTCCAAGACAAACAGGGGAGGCAGAGGACTGCTCTTCAACAACATCATGCACCAGAACCAACCTGTCTTTATGGACGAAAAGGGCAAAGGTCTGGAACGGGAGACGATACCCCGAAACATCAGTGTCTGGTCAAAACGCATTAGTTTGATTCACGGTTTCCACCCGCCCTCATGATTCTGCCCAGGCCACAGCGCTCTGTCGTCCCAGGCTGGCGAGGACTTCTCGGACCTGCCAGTGGGCGTCGCCCTCCACGGCCTCAGCAAGATCTACGGCGACCGGGTGGCCATTCAGAACCTGAACGTCTCCTTCTACCAGGGTCACGTCACCTCGCTGCTGGGTCACAACGGAGCCGGGAAGACCACCACCATGTACGTGGAGCTTTGAAAGTCTCATTTCTTTTCCCTCAAGTCTCAAGTGCAGATTCATTACCTTACACAGTGAACGCCGTCTCTCTCTCTCTCTCTCTCTCTTTTTTTTTTTTACCCTCCTCCAAATTTGATTTGCACCATCCCTTTAATCATCTCGAGCTCCCGCTGCTGACAGGGAGATTGTTTTGTTCGAGCCTGGCACGGAAAACACGGCGCGCTGGAGATTAGCCTGATGGGTCTTCATCAAGTGGAGCACTTGCATTTACATTTTAAATGTGACTAATTCTGCTGATGCTGGTGCTCCGCGCTGGATGCACGCGCACAAAAGCCTGGAGTGAAGTCTGACAATGTGAAAAACAAAACAAAACAGCCTAGACTAAAACTTTTCAGGAACGTGTTTTTTTTTTTTTTCCTGTTGGGTCACAATACGAAAAGAGAGATGTGGGAAGAATACATAATAATTAACCAAACAATGGTTTTTCTTGCTTTAGGTGTCAAGAAGGAAGAAAATGAAATAGCAGGAAAACAAACTGCTGTTGCAATCTTTTATTCCGCTTTTTTTTTTTTTTAACATTTAATAATTCTGGTCCCAAATAAGTAATGACAGTGGTACGTACGCAGGTCTCTCCTGACGGGACTCTTCGCCCCGTCGTCGGGCTCTATCGAGGTCTACGGCCGAGACATGCAGAGCAACATCGACGACATCCGCAAGGACCTGGGCGTGTGCATGCAGTACGACGTCCTCTTCGAGCACATGACCACCAAGGAGCACCTGCTAATGTACGGCCAGATCAAGGCCCCCTGCTGGACCAAGAGCGAACTGCGGGAGCAAGTGCGCGCGTGAGTGGCCACCGCAACCGCCTCCAATCCTTGTGATGCCTCATGACGTCAGAGAGTCTGAGTGATGTAGCGGTGAAACGTGTGTGTATTCTCCAGCCATGAAAGAAACTCCCCAGCCCCGTCAGTGTTTTCTCAATGCAAAAAAAAAAGGAAATATGAGTCAAGGTTGTGAGAGTTTAACCATAAGAGTTAAGCCACTGCAGGGATGCAGGATCAACAGGGGACGTCGGTAAACACATTACACATTTGCAACTTGTTAATGAGATACAAATGTAGCAGAAGTACAGTGCTGGTCATTTAGCCCAGCTGCCCAGTGGTTAGATTGCAGTCTGTCACCTGACGGCAACAGCTGAAGTGAAAACAGGGCCACTTGAAATACCATGAACGTGTGTCTGTTTTTGGGATTTGCTTGCGATGTGCTTCCCCACCGCATCTCACGCGGCGGGCCTTTTAATCACCGTGTCCTTGAACGAGCTTGTCGGAGCATGCTTAAGTCGCAGCGCCAGGCGGGAGAGCAGCTTACGGAGCGGAGCCGCTTCCCTCCCGCTCCTCGGCTCAGCCGGGCCGGCGCTGCGACGAGACACTTCACATGTTAAATGGCTTTTTTATCGATTTCGCCTCCCCAGGATCCTGGAGGAGACGGGCATGTACGCTCACAGGCACAAGCGAGTGGGCACCCTGTCAGGCGGCATGAGGCGCAAGCTGTCAATCTCCATCGCCTTCATCGGGGGCTCTCGCTTGGTGGTTCTGGACGAGCCCACCACCGGGGTCGACCCCTGCTCTCGGCGCAGCATCTGGGACATTGTTATCCAGCACAAGAAAAGTGAGGCTCCGTCTCTGTCTTCTTCCCTTCTCTCTCTCTCGCTCTCTCTCACACACACACACACACACACACACACACACACACACACACACACACACACACACACACACACACACAGGCGCACAAGGGCGCACTGATAAAGCATTCCGCTTCATTTGGTTTTTGCGAGAACTCGCCGCTGAACCTCGAGCCATCAGCGCTGGTGATGCCGCTATAGATAATCAGACTAACGACGAAGGGGGAAAACAAGCGGAGACGATAAAGGGAACTTACTGGGAGTCGGGGAGGCTCCATCGAGTCTTTGGCCACTTCCGTCCACTTTGCATCCGCTAACTCGGGGGGCCATAGCAGCCGCCGCTTCAGCGCGTCGCTCACGACCCACTTGCGCCATCTTGCACGATCAACAGAACCATCTCCATCTCCATACAGGCCCGCTGCTCTTTTTGCCAGTAACCAGCAAAGCCGACTAACGACGATAAACCCACAAATCTCAAAGCTCGTGGGGAAAAAAATAAAAAAAGTAAATCACATCAATCACAAATGCTGCCAGTTACAAGCTCACTTTTTTTTTGGCCGTGGTCCGTTACATACAGTATCAAGGTGTGAAGTTTCCTGGAAAATACCTGGAATACTGGAGAACCTGACAGATTGCGCACGTTGTAAAGACAAGAATCGCCCTGTGTTTAAGACAATACAGGGGATAAGGTTGTCAGAGCCTGATCGTGTCAGCTGTGGCCATGTAACACTTAAACAGAAACACGGAAGCCTCCTTTACGGCCGGAGCTTTCAGCATCCATCACTCTTGTTGTTTCCTGTTTTTATATCCTGTCTTATTTCCCCATGACTGATCCTCGCCCCTCGGCGTTGTTGTGTTTTATGCCGCTCGGCTCTTTATCAGCACCTGCGAAGCGCATCGCAACCCCCCGGTTTTTAAAAAGGCATCCAGGATTTTAAAAAGAAAGAAAGAAAGAAAAGGTTTGCTAACTTATTTATGCAACCCGCACTCAATCACATTCTTAGTAGACACAGGGTTTAAAGGGGGAATCCTTAAAGAGCCGCCGTCGATTAGATATTTATCACCTTAAACGGGCCAAAAGGAAATAGAAAAAAGAAATTTACTTCCTCAGCAAAGATGCATCATCTTCCCTGAGTCGTGAAAGGAAAAAAAAAAAGGTTTGGGGGTGGGGTTGAAAGAACAGCAAAGAGCTGTGTTCCAAGAGCCAACCCTGGAGGGCTTCCCCCAGCTCAGACTTTAAATCTAGCATATAATTAATTTAAAACTCAATCCACACTTTCTTTTTATTTTTTATTTTTTTGTGGGGAGGGAACTTTTTCGGTTCATTTTTCCAGCAGCAGCAGCAGCATCAGCAGGGAGAGTTCCTGATGTGCAGATGGAGAGAGAAAAAAAAAGAAAACTCCAGTCTAATTGGCCCCCATCTTAGATGTTAGTGAGCATTGTGTGCCGAGGGGAATCTGCTTCCAAATAAACTTTCTGCACAGCGTGTTTGTGCGCCTGTTCGTCTGATTATTTTGTGCGATAGGCCGTCCCGATCACCAGGCTTTGGTTGTTAAATTCCGAGTGTGTGATGGCGTGAACGCGTGCGCCCACACGTGTCGGCGACACATGAAAGCCGACTCGGTTGGGGAAAGTGACCAAAAAAAATATATCATAGTTGCCACTTGCAGACATTCCTGTGTCCTGGGAATCGAGGGGGGGGGGATTTCTGAGCGACAAATCTAACAATAGTCAGAATCAAACCTCATTCATTCAAACACACACCCAGATCCAGCACGCATTGAATGGAATCCCGCTGATCGTTCTGTGTTTCCGTCAGACCGCACCATCATCATGTCCACCCACCACCTGGACGAAGCCGAGGTGCTGAGCGACCGCGTCGCCTTCCTGGAGAGGGGGGGCCTGAAATGCTGCGGTTCCCCGCTTCACCTCAAAGACAAGATGGGTCAAGGCTACAATCTCACGCTCAGCAGGAAGGTATTCATCTTCACGGGCGCCCCCTCAAAAAAAAAACACTCCACAGTCTGAGCATCTGACTGACTCCACCTTTTCATTTGATCCATGATTCAATTTCTTTCAAACAGAAAACGCAAAGAAATTCAGTTGGTAGGGAAATGAAAGAAAAATCAAAATGATGTGCAACAACTCATAAAGCATTTAACGTTCGAAAATGTAGCAGAAGTTTTCTGCTCCTAAACCCTTTTTTCTATTTTTTTTATTCCTAAACTGGAGTCACCTTGTGATTCAATGGCAGTGCAAGAAGTCCAACAGTTTCCTGCAAAACCTTTATACGGTAATCAGTGCAAAGTAAAGGCACTCTGAAAACTTAACCTGCAACTCTATTGGTTTCTTTTCTATGTTGCTCTCTTACATTGCACAGTATGAGCAGCCAGCATTCGGCACTGAGGCCGTAAGGAAGTCATGCATCGCAAAGGCCATCCAAAGGAACGTGATTCTGAACAAATGATCTAATTCCGCAATAAAAGAACAACAGTCCGTGTGTGAAAACACCCTCCACCACAGGCCAATAATAATAACAATCATCATCATAATAATAATAATATTGAAAAAAACAAAAACAAACCCTCTCCATCAACCGGTTAAAAAAAACCCTTCACATCAGTCGAGTGCCATGATAATCTCTCCTTATGCAAAACTTTTCATGTTTACCCACTAAAACAACACTCGGCGCCAACGCTGGTAACAAATTAGCATAAACAGATTCCGAGTCAGGCCGCAACCTTTTCCCTGAGAGTCGTGTAAGCACCAACGTACCCCTGATGCAATACAAGCACACATCTTGGTTCGGTGGCGGCGGTGGCGGCGGTGGCGGCGCCGGCGGCGCCGGCCGCGCCCACATAAATACCAACATTTCACACTGCATCATTATTGGAATGCTGCCGCGCTTGCGAGCAAATATTTCCGAGGTCTAACTTCTTCCCCATCAGGCCGCTGGAGCCGGTTGAGATACATATTGAACAAGCGTGACTTGTATTTGATGTGTAAAGAAAAAAAGTAGTAATAGTCGAACTGCAAAATGGGTCAAATCCTACACAAAAAGCTCTGCAAGCTGCTGCCTCATACTTTCCCAGCATTCCTCAGCTACCGTTGCTTTCTTATTGTCAAGTCCACCACTCCCCCCCCCCCCCTTTCCTCACCGAATGAAGCGATGAACTCTGATGTTCTCACATCATGACTTATTTGTCCGCAGCTGACAACTTCAAGTTATTATTTAGGATGAATGAGAAACATCTTTTCTATCTCGTTGCCAGTAAGTGGAATAACCCCCCCGCCCCAAGGCAGAAATCCTCGGGGCTGCTGATTTGCAGTGTTTCCAATTTCTCAAAGTTAATCTCACAGTTGAGAAGCTCAGGACGATGAAGGGCTTATTTGGATGATGCATAAGGAGCAACGGCGTTTTTGTAGCAAGTCAAGTGTCCACAGAAGGAGCTGCTTTTCTATATCTCACTCCAAAAAAGCAAAAACACAAATGCTGGCCATACGTGCCACAGAACATCTTTTGTTGCAAAAAAAAAAAGTGATGAAGCTGAAGCCTCCATGCCCGCCTACCCACCCCTTCCTCCCCTCTCTCTGCAGAGGCAGAACCAAGACTCGGAGAGCGTGGACAACGTCGAGCTCAAGTCGTTCGTGCAGGCTCACATACCTGAGGCGAACCTGAAGGAAGCCCAGCGGGGCGACCAGGTCTACTCGCTGCCGCCGTTCAGCTCCTCCAACGCCTCCGCCTACCGCTCCCTGCTGACGGCGCTGGACGCCAACCTGGACGCTCTGCAGCTGGGAGGCTACGGCATCTCCGACACCACCCTGGAGGAGGTAGGCTCGCTCGCGCCAAGGGAGAACATTTTTGCATTTCAAGCAGTGTGTTGGAGAGCCGTGACATAGAGTGATGCCACGGACAGTCAAAACCGACTGTTGTGTTTGGAGCTGTTCATACTGAGACGCATCTGTCCACATGCCATTTGAAACCACCTCCCAAATCTGGGTGGGCTGAAAATCGGATTTTGGCTGGGAGTCTGAATGAGGCTTTATTGAGTTTTTTTTTTTTTAAACCAGGCTTCTGATTGGCCACATCGCCGCTCCTTGGCTTCCTGCTATGCTTGGCAGAGTTCTCAGCAGTTGGGATGTGGTCTTTTAAGAGCCTTCAGAACTGTTTTGATGTCAGAAAGTTAGTATGAAAATACCAAAAAAGACAGACCTCTTTTATCCCCCCGCTCAAGTTAATGTAGAATCTGCCAAAATTTTAAGGCCGTTCAGTTTGACTTTGGCAAGATGGATGAGCGGAACGTCAGCGTTGACCTCGGAGCGACGCAGCTGCCGTCCAAGGCCGCCGTCGCTTGCGCTCAGACTGAGTAATTATTGCACTCGCAGACTTGGGGCATCGCACCGACCGACGCTGTTTTCTTTTAATTTTCCTCCCTGTGTAGGTGTTCCTGCAGCTGACTCAAGGCGCCTCGGAGGAAGCAGAAGGCCCTCTGTCCATTTCAGAGACGCTCTCCGACTCCGCATCCATCGACAGCTTCCCATCAGACCTTGGGGGAAGTTTCTCCAGCCTCGGCGACAAGATCAGTGAGTTCACTTGCTCTCGCTCTCGCTCTCGCTCCCGCCTCGCCTCGCCTCTGCCTTGTTTGGTTTTGTTTTTTCTCTATATTTTGTTTCTCTGTCCCTCCTCATTGTTCCCTGCCAGCCAGCAGGTCCTTCCTGCTGCTTCTTTGTGTAGCCCGGAGTCACAAAATCCAATAAAATCAGTAGTTGTTTGTTTAAAGTAAAGGGATGCAATGCAGAAAAGCAGTTTGCCTGAAGGGAAAAAGCCAAAAAGTGATAAAAAAAAAAAAATCCTGTCTCTTTGTGCCCAGACCTGACAGGCTCCTCCACGGTCAGCGGGATGGCTCTGGCCTGGCAGCAGCTGACGGCCATTGTCATCAAGAGGTTCCATCACAGCCGCAGAGACTGGAAGGGCCTGATCTCCCAGCTCCTGCTGCCCGTCCTTTTTGTGGTGTTCGCCATGGCCCTGGGCTGCATCAAGAGCGACCTGCGCCACTATCCCAAGATGGAGCTCAGCCCCGCGCTCTACAAGTTCAACCCCAGCTACGCCTTCTTCAGGTCAGTCCAGCAGCCGGGTGGGGGCCGGGGGGGTGCTGCACGGGAGCAAAGGAGGCTAATGTGGGCACTGTGGCAATGTTCAGAGTAGCTGGATCGAAACACCTAAAGGTTAAGTGTGGAATATTTGGGGATGTTGAAGAAGAAAAGAGACAGCAACATCACTCTCCGTCCCCCTCCTAAGCTTGCCAGTGAGCTACAGTGGCCTGCGCACCCAAACCTGGATACCTCGTCCACCTTTGTCTTTGTTGTGGTTTATTTGAAGATGCGAACAGTCACCCTAATTTCAAAACATGCTGTCAGACAAGCGGGATTGTTCACACCAACTTCACTGTTATTAATGTATTTATGGGCAGTATATTCAGCTTTTAACAATACAAACATCATAAATCAAGCCAAATATTTCCCAGCTTGCGCCTTGTTTCAGTGCCCTCGGCAGTCTCGGTTGAGAATGTTTTCATTTTTGTGAGCAACACCACCAGCTGTTGCTCTTTCTTCGTCAAGACTGATTGAAGAATGTTTCGACATTTTGGAAAAAAAACAAAACAAAATAACAGAACACAGCAAAACATCAGGTATGAAAGCTCTTTTTTTTCCCCCCGCACCCGAGCCAGTTTGATAAGGCGGTGATGATGCTCGCTCGTGAGCCGATTCCTCCTCTGTGGTTTTGGAATGAATTCAAGGCACCAGTTTGGTGAAGGGCAGGCGGACACTAAAGGATAGAAGGCGAGCGAGAACATAAGGAATAGAGGGGATTGTGATGAAGATGGCTGAGATGTGAGATCAAAGTGAGAGAAATTAACAGTGTCGGGAGGTTGCGCGGAATGTCTTCTTCCCTGAGAGGGGCTGTTGTTTGATCAAGGGGATATGTTGCAAGAGCGAACATGCTGAAGTGCCAATCACTATCAAAGAGCCCGCGGACTCTTCCCCCCACGTCCTCTTTGGCTGGGTGGAGAAAAAAAAGGGAGACGGACGGACGGACGGGGACGGCGGGCGCGTTTGTTTTTCAATCATGAGATTAAGGTGGAGGTGGAGGTGGAGAGTCGCTGAGGTTCCCTACAAACTCTGGCACCGGCGGCTGAAGGTGATCCATCCATCATTTCTCCATAATGTATTCAGTCATTTATCTCTGCACCCATCTATCACTCATCCATGAATGAACCAATCATCTATTGTCCAGTCGTGCATTCATCAATTGACCCATCCATCCATCCATCCATCCATCCATCCATCCATCCATCCATCCATCCGTTCATCCACCCACCCATGCATCTACTCAACATCCGCTTCTCCACGTTTCCATCATCCACCCATCCATCCATTCATCCACCCACTCCCATAGCCATGCGCCCATTTATCTGTCATCTGATAACGCTTCTATTCATCCATCCATTCATGCGGCCATCATCGATCCATCCATCTGTCCAGCGCCCATCGAGGCACGCATCCATCCTCCCTATTCATGTATTTGGTTCGGTGCCAGATCTGGGTGGCAGGGCTAGAGGCTGAGCTCAGCCAGGCTGCGAGAAATGAAGCTTCTTGTCGACATTCTCTGAGGTCACCGGCCGCAACTCACGAGCAGAAGGGGCGGGCGGCGACAGATGACAAGAGATCTGAAGCACCGCTTCTTCTCCCTGGCTGTTGTGCCAAAAATGCACTCTGAGCCCAGCGGTAGTTCCCCCACGGAGAGCCGCAGCTCGGCAACACACTTGTACTGACTTTCATCCTCAGCCTCCTCAGACTGCCATCAGTTCAGGGGGAAAGCCGTCCAATATCTGCGTTTCCAATGGATATAATGATTCAAATTTGTATTAATGAGCGTTCAAAGGCAGCACGGTGAGGGGGGAGGGAGGTGGGGTGTTGCTCAACTAACAGGAAACTCCCGAAAAGTAAACTTGCAAAATGCAGCCGCGCATCAGAATTCCTGGTCGTTCGCTCGCTGTCATCGCTTTTAAACTAGAACCTGAACTAACATGTCATCGGCTACATGCGTCGAAGTCTCAGTCCAGAAATTCTGTGATTCTATTCTATAATGACCAGGTGGCGCTGTTATCGGGAAGTGCGCTTCAGCTCTCGCAGCCGTTAAACTGACGCAAAACTGTTTGTTTTCGCTGCCCTTCCAGTGACCAAAATCCCAGCTCCAGCCCGCTGACGGAGGCGATGATGTCATTCCCCGGGATCGATCACGCCTGCTTGGACCACCGGGATAATCGGTAGGTCATCGCACATCCGGTGCGCAGTCGCCCCCGACCAAACTCCCAAACTGATTCGCATTCGTTAATACTCTCCCTCTCCCTCCCACACCTATGCGTCATTTTCCCTTTTTTCCTCCCCTCCTCCTCCCTTCTCATTGTCATTCTTTTCATGCGTCTCCCTTCACCCTTTTTCATTTTACTCGTCTGTCTCCCTCCAATTCCTGCTGATCTCTCCCTCTCGCCATCTCCCTCTCCCTCTCGCCATCTCTCTCTCTCTCACTGTCTCATGTCCCTTCCCTTCATTTTCCTGCCGCTTTCGCTCGACGCATGTGGCTGAAAGCCTGCAGCAGGACTCTGCGATGCGAGCGAGGGGGATAATTTGTATTCCATAAACACGCCGTGTTTGTATGGGGGGATGGTGCCCTTAGAGGCACTCAAATCAATGTTGGCACTCATGAACCAGACCTCAGATGCATTTTAAAATCCTGCGCAAGAATAAATAACCGGGGATTTAAAAAAAATAAAAATAAAATAAAAAAAAGGAAGGGGAATGTTGTGCTGCAAAAACTTTGCCCACGTCACCCGCGGTGTCCTGCGGTCGCAACCCTGCTAAGCGGCGCATTTACACAGTGTGTCACCCGAGGTAACGCACCTGATGTCAACTCCTCACCCCCCCGCCCCGCTGCAGACTTGATGTAAGCAGCAGGTGCGCGCGCCAGTGCGCCAGCCCGTTTGTTATGCCACAATCTTTTATTTATTTATCTATCTCAACCCCGCACAGCGTTTTGGCAGGCAGCGAGCGGTGGGCGATGTGGACAAGCACACAACCCACACGGGAGAATTTCGCACGGCGCATCATTGCGCCATGTGTTTGGAGAGACTGGAAAGCTGGTTTCTGATCACAGCGCATATTCAGGTCTCCGGTTCGCTGAGAAAAAAAAAAGAAAAAGGAAAGAAATGCAAAGCGCAAAACCCTGAAACCCTGGGTATTAAAGATGAAGAAAGCAGGTCGGCCCGGACCTGCTTCCTTTGTCATTGCCGTGCGCTTGTCGAGGTCCACGCCAGGTGTCGCACCATTTCACCGAGCCACCATTTCACCTTCGTCCGTCAATGTCTATTTGTTTATTTATTTATTTTTTTTTGAAGGCACTGTCACAGAAGCGCAAACAAGTGGACTACCAGCGGGAACGGCTCCGGCACAATCAGAGAATGCAAATGCACCTCGAAGGAACAGGTGAGGCTCAGCTGCACCCCTGCTCGCATGTGTGTCAGTAGCTGCGTTTCCGTTGTATATCGCAAAAGTGTCATGGAAACACTTTTGTTTGCATTTACATTGACAGGGTCACATGACCAGCTCACTTCAAGTGAAAATTGCGCGTTATGTTTGGACAGAGGAGGAGACGGAATAGTTTTTACGAGTCATCAAAGAGAAAAATATAACAACCACTCTTGACAGCAAACAAACGTAAACAAACGAAAGCAACCGTGATTCTCACAAATCTCACGGGACGAGATTTTACAAGAATTACGGCTTATGCACTTCACACCATTTGATGGAAACACCTGCAAATTGCAATTGTAGAAATGTCACTTTTATTTTGCGATAACCTCCAATGGAAACGCAGCTTGTGTGTGTGTGTGTGTGTGTGTGTGTGAGAGAGAGAGTTTTGATACTTTTGTGAAAATAACAAAAAAGGAAGAGATGCCAGCGTCACGCATGTCTTGTCCACTCTCTGTCCACTGCAGATCTGCGACTCCGACAGGCCCCGACTCCCCCACGAGACCCTCCCCTCCTCCCAGGTCGTGTACAACCTGAGCGGCGTCAACGTGGAGACCTACCTCGCGGCCACGGCCAACGACTTTGTCAGGAACAGGTGGATACGCGCTTGACTGATGTAGCCGCATTAAAAATTCAGGCCCCGCGCCGTTTTATAGCTGCGCGGGGGTTTTGATCAATACTCTAATTGCGCCAACTACCTCCAGCCCTGTAACAAGGACATCTCTGCAGCTGTTTCACCAGTTCTTCAGTTCAGACGCTCGTTTCCAAGTATTGCGTCAGCTTAGATGGTTTGAGACACTTTGCAAATGATGTATGGGGCTAATTATCCTTTTCGTAACTTTTGAGATGTCTGATTACTTTTAGTTCCTTTAAATTACAAGTATGAACCGACGAGTTGAAGTGAACAAAGCATAAGGGATAAACATTGTCCATCTCCAGAAGGATCTCCAGGCAGAACTTTACTATTAATCATGCAATCTGTAGAAATCTCCAGAAAACGGCATGTTTAGCCCTCTGTTTCCACCCTCCTTGCAAAAAACGCCAGATGCTAGCTTCCTGCTGAGTCTGATGCTTTGTTGCAGTTTATTGTGGTTCCTGAGGGTAGAGTCGACCCCTAGTAGTGGTGCCAGAGGGGTGCCTTTGTGACATCTACAATGCACTTTTAGTATTATTTGCCTTTCTGCCATCAAATTGGTGGTTTCAACCTGAAAACGGTTTCTTGCAGGTACGGTGGCTTCTCTTTTGGCATGCCGCTCCCTCCCGACTTGCAGCTGGACATTCGAGACATCCCCAAAAATCGCACTCTGTCAAAGGTAAGTGCCCATCCCATTCCCCTGGCTGTCTTCCTTTGCCACTGTCTCTTAAACCAACAAATGTTTGGGAGTTTAAACATGACGCCCATCCTAAAATTGTCTGTCTGCCGGAGCTGCGCCATCAGTCTCATCATAAACAGGCTTTACAGCTGCGGTTGTGCCTCGGGCCGCTCACCTTGGCATGTGACTCGTGTGTTTTGCTGCAAACTTTAAAGCAGCGGTGTCAAACTCAAATACACAGCGGAGCCAACATGGACAAAGGCGCGGACCAACATTGATATTTATTGAATAAAACCGTCATCCAGATATGACGGTGAACCTTTTTATATGGACCCAACAAGTTTTGCTTCAACCTGAATATGGAACATGCAGAGCTCAATACGCAATTACAATACAATAATAATTTCAATTACGATAAACTTAAACTTAAATATTGCACACATGCAAAATCGAATTTTTAATACAAAAATATGATTACAAATATTATTTGCAGCCTTCTGATTTTTCAATAAGGGTCCTGTCCCGATTGAGCAGAGCCCTCTGGGATTTGTACTATCAGCGGTACATGTGCTGTTTAATTGTGGCGGGCCAGCTCTAGCGGTGATTTTGTACTGCCTCGCGGGCCAAATAGAATTACACTGCAGGCCAAAGTTGGCCCGCGGGCCAGAGTTTGACACCTACGCTCTAAAGACTTACAGTGCACTATTGTGGCTGTGTGCTTGTAGGTCTGGTTCAACCCTGAAGGTCACCACACGATGCCGGCGTACTTGAACAGCCTCGACAACCTCATCCTGCGCACCAATCTTCCTGCCGACAAAGATCCACGACAGTACGGTAAGAGGTGTTACCCCGCCCTGAAAAACAACACAAATGACGCTGGGTCTTTCGCTGAGGATGCATCGCACAAACAGATCAGTTTCACAGGATCACATGTTTGATTGACAGCTGAGTTTGCTCATTCCTTGTTGTAATTTGTCGGTGCCGTTTTTTGAGTCGCACAGTGTGTTGAGCATCATTGTTGCCGTGGGTTAAAGCTCGTTGATTCAGAGACGCTTATTTTTTTGGTTCTCTCCCTCTCCCTGACCGAGCACCCGGCGCATCTTTGCGCACTAAATATAACCGTGTTGTTTACCCACGCTTCATTTCGCTGGATTAAAGCCAGGGGGTGCTGTGTGTCCTTAGACTCACTTCATTACGCATGTTGAATGCTGATGAGCTCAGTGCCGCTACCCCTGCGAGCGGCGCCGAGCAGAGGGCTGACCGGCCCGCGTCTGCAGCGAGGCTTCAGGCCTAAAGTATCACTCGGCCATCTGCCCCGCCGGCATGCACGCGGAAAACACTAAACGACGTGCGTGAAGTAAACATATCCTGCACGATAGAAACTCATGCAGATGTGTGTTTCGCATGAGCCTCCCGCCTCCCCGCCAGCTCCACAGGCCGCATGGTGGAACGAGCTGGAGGGCGGCTGTAATGATTTTAAACGTGAGCGGCGAGAGCGGTGGGCGGAGCCGCAGAGCCCCCGGCCCTGGCAGACGACGTCTTATCGGCGGCGGCGGGAAGCGAGCGCGAGTCTCTCTGAGTCGCTCCGGCAGCGTTTCGGTCCGCTCACCGCCCACCGCCACCGATGTGTCAGCGCACTCACCGTCCGTCCGTCCGCCATCCACACAATCTGATCGTCACTCCCACGTGCTGCGAATGTTTTTTTTTTGTTTTTTTTTTTCCTTTTTTGTGTTTTTTGTGTTTTTTTTTGTTGCTGGCCTGCTTGACCCAGCCCACAGAGAAAACACACATCCCCTCAGCAGCTTGAGAATAGAGCTTTGAAATAAACGCTTATTTAGTTTTGAAATTCTGACGAGAGTGATTTAGTGTCAGAAGCAGACGTGACCACAGGCAGTGTGCAGTATTTTTGCAACGTCCCCCATATTTGCCTTGTTCTTGCAGAGCCTTGAAGATGTTGTCTGTGTCATCGTGGTCAACTGATTATATTCCAAGGCACGAGGTCCATCTTCGAATATTCACGTTCCATCCTGAGCGTCGGTTGTGCATCGTCAAACGTTTAATCACCTGAAAAACCTCTCTCGATCTGCAGGAGATGCACATTTAGTTGAAGTGAACTTGAAGTGAACTTGAAGTGAACTTGAAGTGAACTGGTCACGTGAGCCCATGCATCACCTCTGCTGACGTGTAAATGTGAAAAAAGTGTTTCCATGACACTTTTGCGATATACCTTTAAATTGACATCTCTGAAAAAACCTTTTCGCCACATTTGAGAGGTGGTGAGAGGAGTTAGCTGTGACATGTGAGGGGCAGGGTTGTGTCCGTACGTGAGTCTCAAAACCCTGAGCAAAAAAAATAATACAAAAAAACCAAACGATAAACAAAATTCAATTTTCTTTATGAGCGCTGGCAAATGAAATCATCATGTCCTATATATAATTTCAATTAGCCGTGCTGGGCTACGAGGACATTGTCGCTCCTTGTGTCGGTCTGCTGGAAAAAAAATACAGACCCCCGTGTTTTCTGTCTGTTTTGTTGACACAATGCTCTCCATTGCATTTCTGTTCCAGCTATTTCTGTCTCCAGTCAGCCCTACTTCGGTCGCAAGGATGATGAAGACACCATGTAAGTGGCTCACACGCACACTTTTAATTCCTCCTCCCGCTCCTCTCATTGCTATTCATACGCACGGCTTGCGAAAAAAAAAAAAAAAAAGACAGATTCCGATTTGCATTCTAAATGGCGAAAATATCCTCCAAAGTAGTCAAATTGAAGGGGCCCGTTGTTAGCTGAGCCCACAATAAATTATGGAAGCATCCTGCATTTCCATCGCAGAGCATCAAAGTCGGCCGGGACCGCGGGGCAGGGAGGTACATGGCAGCAGTATTTACCCATATTTGATTTTCTAAATGGATTTTCCTGTGCTTGCACTATTGATCAGACTCCCAATATAATGAGTGTTTACCCTGAAGGTGGCGCAGAGGTGGATTGATTCTACCCCACTTCCCAAAATGAGCTCATTTTAAAAGACTCCACATTCTGCCTCCGAGACTTGTGGACCGTGTTTGTGTCGGTGCGCGAATGTGTTTTGTGCTCCAGCGCGCTTGCCTGCACACGCAAACGTGCGTTTCCGACATGGAGTTCTCTAAAATAAATCTTTCCACCAGTGGGTTGAGCCAAAGCCGTCGTCCCCTCGGCGGCCTGTCCTCTCCTGGAGAGTTGTTCGCGCCCAGCGTCTCGCTCGCCATTCACCCGCATTCAACCTTCTTCTCGTGCATATGGCATTTATATTAGCGCTATGTGCTGCCGTGAAGAGCGCAGCCAGCCATCCCTCCTTCCAAGGGGAACGCTTCTGCTTCCTTAGTTACGCAGTTTCCCCCTCCAAATGCCTCACAATGTGGCCGTGGAGTCCTTGGAAGGATTTCCGAGGCCGTCTTGGCCGCACTGCTCACAAAGCCCTGCTGAGCAGAGAGCGCTGCCGGCTACCGTCTGTGGTTAGCGCTGCCCCAGAACCGCCCACCATGTGTCACTCTTGGCCATTTTCTCCCCAGTCGCCCACTCAGCCATCACCGTCGTCGTTGTTTTGTGTCCCGTTTTTTTCTTTCAAAGTCTTTTTTGATATACAGTCTTCATGTCCGTGCGCTGGCCAAGTGACGGGCTTTTAAGATAGAGTTGCACATGTAGCACGAACCTTCAAGGGACGGTTCGCCCATTTATACGGATTCAGGCTCAGGTGAAATACTGTTTCATCTGCTCTGGAGATAGAATTCCACCCGATGGATGGATGAATGCGGCGGCCGTGAAGAAAGCAACAGAAGAAATGCACAGCAAAGTGTTGAGTGCCAGAAGACGCGGAAGACTTTGTCCCGCCAACTTTGGGAACACCGCTAGCATTCCTCTCTTCCGTCTTCTCACCTCTTCTGCACCGCCGAGTCTGAAGCGGCTTCCACCAAACAGACCCCCGAGGTGGCCTGCAGCAAGGAGGGAACACTGGATGCTTTGGCTACAAACACGGCGCGTCGACGCCGCTGTTTTTCGAAGACAAAGTGATCTGCGAACCAGACACACTCGCACGACGCCGCGCGAGCGCTGAGGAGTCGCGCCGCGTGTGTCTGCCGCAGTTTTTAAACGTTAAGCGTCTTCATTCGTCAGACTGTCCGTGCAACTCAGAAGCAGTCACGTGAAAATAGAAAATGCTGCCGCCAGAGTCTCCGTAGAGCAGGGATAATGTGGCGGCTTGTGCCTGTATGACTGATGCAGGATTGAACGTTTGGGACAGTTATTGGAAAATATATAAATTAGAAATCACATTATTTTGATTCATCTTATGTGACTCGACGTGCTGGAATTTTGCCGATTTATTTCAGCACATTCTGCAGCCCTGTAGCCGAGCAGGTTTTTCACTCAAGGCCGATTGTTTTTGGTGTCTTTGTTCCCGCCGGTGCCTGAATTATCCCGTTTCCTCCGGACAGCATCGAGGGGATCCTCCACGTTCTGGTGGGCCTGTGCGTGCTGACGGGCTACTCCATCACCACCGCCAGTTTCGCCATCTACGAGGTGACCGAGCACCACAGCGGCTCCAAGAGGCTCCAGCACATTGCCGGCATCAGCGAGGCCTTCTACTGGGCTGTCAACTTCTTCTATGACATGGTAAAAATAGCCACGTCCGAGTGGAGGAAAATATAAAGATATGGCTGGGCTAAGGCCGAACGATGATCTATAAAAGCGAGCCCTCAGAGTTTGGCCTTCTAAAATACATGAATTACTTTTTTAAAGCAATCCACTCAACATTTATAACCTTCTCGTTTAACCTTTATTTTCCTCTTTCTGGACACCAGTTAAGCTGCCTGGCCCCATTAATTACAGTCTCCCTCTGGAGGAAAAGGTCTATATTAGCCCCATGTTTACAGCCTCCTGCTAAACCCCCCCACTCCTCAATTTCTTGTTGCACTAACGAACAGATGCAAAAACAGATTGGTATTGGGATGGTTTGGCTGGGACTATCGATGCTAACCTTGGGGTTGTGCTATTGCGGTGTTGGCGCCCTTTGTGATGTCACAAAGAGCAGCATTATATCACATGCTTTTCTCTTATTTTGCCGACAGGATAGAGACTGACGGGAAAAATGCCTTTTTTGTTCCTGTTTTGTTCATATCTATGTGTATGCTATCTCCTCTGCTTCCACAGGTCATGTATCTGATCCCGGTGACCCTGACAATTTGCGTGATCGCAGCCTTCCAGATCCCGGCGTTCACCGAACGGCAGAATTTGGGGGCCATCAGCCTGCTGCTGGTGCTCTTTGGGTGAGTCGCTGGGGATGAGTCGCCTTTTCTCTTCTCCACCCTGGTCATTGACGAGGGCATCGCGAGACAAGTGTAGGCCAGTTACAAAATAGCATTAAAACTCAACTTCTCTTTAACCCCCCCCCCCCCTCATTCTTTACATTTTCCATTATTATTTCTCGCTGTTTGATGAATTGTTCACAGTGTTTTACACCTGTGGCGATGACCTCAAGATCTGAACTGAATCACCCATCAGATGTGGATTTCTTATATTGTAACAATAGCCATAAAGCATTTCGAGTCTACCCTGGTGCAGTGACACTATCAGTTTTCGTCAGGAGTGGACACTGACCTGTAAATCCAACCTTACGCCCCCCCACCACCCCTTTTCCTCCTCGTTGTCCTCACCTACCCCCTGTGTTTTCTCACCTCCTCGGCTGCTGCGTGTTGCTTTGTGCGCCCAAGTGGGAAGACAACGAGCATAAGGAGCCTGCTGTTTTTCTTATGCAAACAGCTCTCAATCTTTCATACCTCTTTGCAAAGACAGATGGTGTTGGGACCAAAAAAAAAACGGTGGAGAAAAAAAAAAAAAAAAAATCCAAGAAAGAAATCTGCAACAATTTTTTTCTCTCCCTCGTACGAGCCCATTCGATGAAGTCACGCAGAGGAGTGGGGAGGAAAAAACAAAAAAAACAAAAAACAGGCCGCTCCAAAAAACAACACTCGCCGGTTGCCAGATATTGTCTGGAGGTTTCCAAATTCAAACCGACAATGAGACTTGGAGAGGTGGCGAGCTAATAGGCTGCCAAATGTTTGTTATTTTCCCGCCGCATCTGGATCGGCGGGGTTATTTATATTAGTGGCGCCCCGCGGCCGGGGTCTCGTCCTCGGTCCTGGATGTTGGGAGGTTGAGACGGCGCTCCGCTCCTCATTTATCAGACAGATGTCTCCCTCCCAAGCAATGAATAATCGCCGTGCTCCATCTGTCAGGCGGCACCCACCTGGCCTGGTCGGCAGCCTTCTCCCTTCTGTTCCCTGTCACGGCTTGGCACCCACAGCCTGCCTACACCAGCACCTTTCTTTTCCCTTTTTTCCGCCTTTCCCTTTTCCCGGGCACGGCACGCAGATTCTTTGTCTCTGTCCGACTCCATCCGTCTGCTCTGTCTGTCTCTTTCTTTTTCCGTCCCACGTCTTCCTCCACCACCCCCATTTGCTCTCCTCGCTCTCGTCTCCGAGCAAGTCGCCCAAATCAAACCCACAAGCAGATTGTGGGGGAGAAAAAAAAAAAAAAAAAAAAGAGTATAAAAGTAAAAGGGTGCGCTGCCCGCCGGGGGAGGGGGGAATGAGGGCGGAAGTAATTTATCTCCCTCTTGTTTGGTCTCTGATGGAGTGTTTACCCTCCTCGTGCTGCGGTGTTTCCCCCTCTTTCCCCTCCTTGCATTCCTCGGTGCCTATTTTCATCAGTCTCACGGTCGCTTTTTCCTCGTGGGTCCAAAGGCCTGGAAAGCGCGCTCATGTTTCAAAACGCAAGGTCATACCATCCTGGAAGAGGAGGATGACTGTATGAATTTTTCACATCCACTCTCTGTTCCCTGTTTGGAATTGAACCCCAGCGGAAGGCGGTGAGGCTATTTTAAAGTGCCTGTTCGGGATCCCCTCCCCGCCGCCAACCCGCCAACCCACCAACACCCCCCCCCCCCTCACCCCCCCGGCTATAGATGCTGTGTTTAAAGTGTCCCGTCACTATTGATCGATCCCTCAGGTTCGCCACCTTCCCCTGGATGTACCTGCTGTCGGGCGTGTTCAAGGATGCGGAGATGGCCTTCATCACCTACGTGTGCATCAACCTCTTCCTCAGCATCAACACCATCCTCTCCACCTCCGTCCTGCACTTCCTCAGCCAGATCTCCACGCAGAACCCAGAGGTCAGCGTCGACTCCCAGCGCAGCTGAAGTGCAGCGGTTGAATTGAATTGAATTCTTTATTTGAGCATTAAAAAAAAACCCCACAAATACTGTAAAAAAAAAAAAAAGAAAAAAGACAAGCCTAATTCAAATATCCAGAAACTTAAATATGCTCGAAAAGGAGGAGGAAGAAATACAAAACTTATTTAAACCCACCTCTATTCACTTCACCTTTCACCTGCATCTCATTGCAGTCTTCAAAATGCATTCAAACAAGATGTTATATGCAGCTATTAAACATCATCGATTACCACATCACTACAATTACATTACCATTATATTACAGCACTATATTACTGAATTTTACACATCATACCTGGGCACTGCAGGTATTATGCACATGCACTATATCAGTGCTCTATATAGACACTAGAAATGATATACACTAATTACCATATTCCAGATACTATATTTTAACCTTAAGTATTATTCACACGAATACCATATATTACAATATATTAGAGTACAATATTACAGTATCCATGTAAACACCAAAATATACATGATCACCACCATTATTTCAAGTGTAATAAGCTGTGTATAAACATTGTAAACATTATGCACACTATTAGCTATTAACCATTAGCTTAACCATCCAGTCACATTGTTTCAAACACGGCGGCGCTGACTTATCTGCTTCTAGTCAGACTGGAGTTTATCCTCTGTTGGTCTTTGACTTCGGAGTCCGTGGCGACTGTGGCCTTCTCCTGGCTCAAATTATTTCCCCATGTGAAACCACGTGATGGGTGTGTGATTTCGAAAACGTCGGCACTGCTACACACCGTCGACATAGTGATGAGTGGTAAACACGTGAAAATTCCATTTTTAGGTCAGACAGTCGATGGCCTTCGAGGGCAGTTGGAGTAGTGAGATTAGCCAAGATGCTGCACATCACACCCACTCAGGTCAATTCACTTTTCCATACCAAGCATCTCTCTCTCTTTCTCTCTCTCCCTCTCTCTCTTCCCCCATGCAGCTCATCCAGGACATCTTCCACAAGCTGTGTCACGCCCTGCTGATATTCCCCCAGTTCAGCTTCGGGAACGGCCTGATGCAGCTGGCCAGGATGGACATCGAGGTCCAGATCCTGAGCGGCTACGGCATCGACGCCTACAAGAACCCATTCGGCTTCGACTCCCTTGGCTGGATGTTCATCGCCTCCTTCATCCAAGGCCTGGTCTTCTTCAGCCTGCGGCTCCTGCTCAACAAGTACATCATTCGCAAAGTCAGGTGAGGAGAAAAAGGCAGAGTAAAAATATCCATATATTTTTACAGAGTTTGCCCTCATCATCCAAAAGGAGACAAAAATATGCAGTAAAGATTTTTGAATACATTTAAAGCTAGAAATGAAAACAACATTGAAAAGATTCACATAAATGGAAGTAAATAAAATTTGCATTTTATTCTATACAGAAACATTTGCAGCAAAATAGATCAAATATTAAAATATCTTTTCCCTGCAGCAAGCAAAAAAACTATCACGAGAAAATGGTTGAGGACTGAGGCACCTACAATTGATGAATGGATTGATATTGTACAGAATATTTACATTCTAGAGAAGTTGTCATTCTGTCTTAAAGGTCAAAGAGACTCCTTTTTCAGGATATGGACAAAATGGACGGAATATATAAAACCTGTAATTTCTGTAAACTGAATTTAACTGCTCTGTAAAATCATTGTCATGATACACACTGCTAGACTGGTTCATGAGATGATACACATTTTACTGTGTGTTTTTTTTTCTTTCTTTCTTATGTTGGATGGAGTAGACCCTCTCTCTTGCCCACTTGTTCCGTTCTGTTATGGTTATTGTTATAAAAAACAAAACAAAACTGGATTAGCAATTATATTTTCATATCCACACTTGATGTGGACTTTATATTGTATGCAAGAGAAAATGTCTGTACACTCGCTTCTCCAAATAAACAATAAATTCCAAAAAAAAAATATATATATATATTTTCCCTCTGCAGGCTCTTTATTTGTGACAGAAGGACGGCGCCACTGGTGAGCGCCGAGGAAGAGGACCAGGACGTGGCCAGCGAGCACCACCGGGTGGCCAGCGGGGCGGCCGACTCTGACGTACTGCAGGTCAACCAGCTCACCAAAGTATACCAGCACCTCAACAAAAAGGTCCACGCTGTCAAGAGCCTGTCCGTGGGGATCCCTGCGGGAGAGGTAGGGCGCCACCTGCGGGTCCCCGTTTCATTGATACAACACGAAGGACAATGCAAGTTGTTAAAAGAGAATCCCTGTTAGTGTGAGCTGAGAGCTGTGAGTACTACTCACAGTTTTTACAGCAAATTGCATTAATGGAATCAGCTCCTATCGCCAGCGTCTGTGTGTCGAAACTCATTGGAACTCGTGGTTGCGTTTTCAATTACCGGGAATCTCATTAAGAATTTAGTGGCAATACGGCCTGCAATTATTACGCAAAGATGTGCACATTTCCCCCAGAGTCTTTGCCTTTTCTTTTTTTTTTTTTATTGGACTTCATATGTAAATACCGACCGTCACATCTTTATAATCAGTGGGAAGGGCGGCACCATGGGGCTGCCAAGTGGACAACTGCTCGGGAATGACTAATCGCTGTGTGTTGGCGTGCAGTGCTTCGGTCTGCTGGGAGTGAACGGAGCAGGAAAAACCACCACCTTCAAGATGCTGACGGGAGACGTGAGGCCCACCGGTGGCACGGCGCAGATCAGGGACCGCGATGGGTGAGATCTCCATCGCCGCTGACGTCTTTCTTCTCATGAAGCGCACAATGAATGCAAACGCGCTTTCGTTAGCCGTCCGTCGCTACTCGCGACCAGCTCCGTCAAATGGGACACAATAAAAGGAGGATGAGATGCAGAAAAAAACAAAACAAAAACCTCGAGAACCAAGCCTCCGTTTCCCCTCCGTCAGTTACCGAGGCTGCGCTCGCCTAATGAATCGGGGCCTAGATTAAATTTGCATAACACAAATACCTGCAAATGAGGGATGTTATTGCTTCCCATCAGCCGGAATTTGAATGTGAATGGGTTTGGGATTTAGAGAGATCTCCACCCAGGTACTGGGTGCAGCTCAGCCGCTGCACATTAAAGCTGTGTTTGGTCGGCAGAACGAACACACCCGACTGGAGATGTTAACAATTAATTGATTATTGATCAATTGTTGATTAAGAATTTAATTGATTAAATTAAATTAAATTAAATTAGTCGCAATTAATTTAATTTTTTTTACACAGGTAGTTAATATCATTATAACAGTGTAGTGGCATAAAAGAGCAATTCACCTGTAGATACTGTCGTGGTCATAATATACCTAGAACAAGTTACTTTTAAACAACTTAAAAAAAAAAGTTGAAATGTGACCCATTAGAAGTCAAATGTTTGATTGAATGAGTGTTTTTTCTGTTCTCTAATGTAAAAATGAGTCACATTGGACCTTCAACATTATCTAAGAGTTAAATAATGTCTTCCTTACGCATTTTCCAATGGGAAATTTAGGTTCTCCGGAAAAAAATTGCCGCTTCTCAATTACTCGCTAATCGATGGATAAGGTCAATCAACTAACGATGAATTAATTAATCGATAGTTTTCATCCCTACACCCGACGCGTCTCTCTGGTGGTCATTCAGTAACTCTCGTCTCATCTTCCGCCCCTGCTCTCCCCAGGCGTTTGGTGGACATCATGGAGTGCCGCAAGCAGGGCATCAACATCGGCTACTGCCCCCAGGTGGACGCGCTGGACGACCTGCTCACCGGCGAGGAGCACCTGTACTTCTACGGCCGAATCCGAGGCATCTCCAAGAGGCAGCTGGGCACGGTAAGGAAGAAGCGACCGGCAACGTTTTCTCCAAATCTCCCCCTGCTGGATGGCGGTAGCGGCACTGGAAGGCCTGACGAGCCGTCTGATTCAAAGTCAAAGGTGCAACGGATGACGACGAGCTGCTTTCAGCCTCCTCCTCCTCCTCCTCCTCCAACTCCTCCTCCTCTGCTGCTGCCGTGTTGAATGAGAGCATATAAAGCCTTGAGTGACGCGAGCCGAAAGCTGCACTATCAGGGCCAAAAGAATTAGAAAAATGAAAAAAAAAAAAAGGCTTTTGTTGTCAGCTCGCGCAATCCAAACTTCAGGAATTAAGCCGCACTCTCCGCCGCCGCCTCCTCCTCCCGAATTTACATTTAAACGGCACTTTGATGATGAGAGGATCTCATTTGACATGTCACTTTAGCCACATTCGCCTCATTTATCTTTCTGAGAACTAATCAATCTTGCTTCTGCGGTGATTACAAAGTGAGCCCGTCTATTCTCCGCCGGTGCTTTCGTCTGACATGAGAGCAGTCCGCAGCGGAGCGAGCAATCAACAAGATGATACCATGTCTGGGTTTTAATTCTGTGCTGGTGTTTTTCACTTTTTTTCCCTTCCCCTTCCAAGACGGACGAGCACATCCGTTCATGTCTGTCTGTCTTTTTATATATTTTTTTCTATTATTTTTAGAACAGGCGGTTACCTCTGATGCGACCCAAACAGAAATAATTGCGCTCATTGGACACAGGCGTGCGACTGCTCGGATGCTGAAATGGATTCGTCTGGCTGGCTGGCTGGATGGCTGCTGTTGTTGTCAGAGCTCCTGTGGCAACAAACGCCTGCGACGGCGCCACGCTAATTCAGAAACTGGCGGATATATATAGAGAGGTCCTCTTACGTCGTCTGCCGCTGACAGTCCCATGGCTGCAGTTAATAAGACGCGGCTTAATGGGGTCATTTCGCATCGATGTGATTTTGTCAGCCCTAATGAGCTGGTACATCAAAGGTGAAAGATAGGCCCCCCGTTCTTGGGAAGAAGGAGGCATGAAAGCACCAAAAAAAAAGAAAAAGAAAAACCCTCCCTCACATTCTGATCTTGATGGCTCCATAATTTGCTGTGTTGCCACAAACCACATTAAATATCACCGCAGATGCTCTGCGTTGCAGTCAGGATTCGGCAGAGCAGTGAATCTCAGCATCACGTGCATTAAACCGACACCAATATTAAATCTTCCTCAAGAGATGAAAGAGGAAGAGGAAGATGTTCCGCTCCGGCTTGTCTCATTGATCGCGTTTCCAATCTTGACAACTGATGGCGGGTGGGGTGTGTGGGGGGGGGGTGGAGCCCAAAGGGTATCGAATGAAAAAATTACATCTAAAGGTTTTGGAAAACAAATTCACTCAATATTCACTTCTCTGCTGTTCAGAACACTGTCTGTCAATGAAAACCCCAGAAATAACAAAACCTCCGTCCTTTGCTTATTTTAATTAAACTTCTTTAAAAAACTAAATATAGGCTGAAAATGGCCTGGAAACTACACTTTTCTGATGTCATGAAGGGCCGCTTGTACCTCTCTAGTACCTCCATCAGCAAGATGTTTGTTCCCTTCTGGTGAAACCTGGTTTTCATCCATTTCCAGTGTATTTTAAGGGCTGAATATGCTGTTTTATGGTGATGGACTGCAGTTTTTAGATCATCTGAATATTGGGCATTACATTTGGAGGTTTCATCGCTGATTGGCAAATGATCAACTCCATCAGAGGTTACCTAACTCACTCCCACAGCGGTACCAAAAGACAAATCACACCGTCAGTTGCTGCCTCCGCCCAAACCTGCAGTCTCAGGATAGTTGCATTCAGATCGAAGGGAGCCGTCACTGGATGTGCCGACCAGGTTAATTATGCATGGGACAGGAGGAGGCGGCTGCCTCGGTTATTTGCCGCGCGGCCCGACCGGACTGACTCGCGGGGAAGCAATAACAGAAACGAATATCAAGTAGCCAATAAGCTTCACCGCCGTTCTTTTGCCCCCAGGAAAACGTCCTGTGAAAGCACCTTTTTTTTTTCTCTTCTTCCTCCCCCTCATGCTGTCGTCAGGCATCCTGAACTGTGTGTGTCTGGATATTGGGGTGTTTCTCCAAAGAAAGGCCTCGGCGGATAGCGATAATGTGCCGCTGCCAACGATGAGAGTTGACTTTATCCTGTGCGTCAAACACAGGAGCGGCGAAGGGCTCTGTAAATGTCTCTTGTAACTCTTTTCTTTACAGTCACTGGGTAATAAATAGCAATCATTTGACGCGACCCAGTGAAGTGACGGCAACTTCTCTCAGTTGCAGGTTTTTACCTCCGCCGCTTCCTGTAATCAACGTTATATTTCATCCCCCTCTCTTACAAGCTGTCAGCGTCGTTGACTCGTGCAGCGTTCGCTTGCACTACGTGCCAAACTGCCAACGCTTTCTAAGAATACTGTGTCTCACCGACACCCTGCTGAGATCGGGGGACTAGCTAGTTCCTGGTTCTAGAAGAAGAAATGGGAGACAGAAAGATCTGAAAACGGAACGACCACTGGAACCTTTACAAGTGTTTACTGCGTTTGTGTGCTGACATTAATTCCATGTCTTTTCGGCCAAATTAATAGTTTATAGTTAATAAGAGCCACTTCCCATTTGGCTGTTTTCGTGCTGGTTTCCATCCTGCTGACTGACCCCCTGTGCTCCTCCCCCTCTTCTCCCCCAGGTGGTGTCGTACCTGCTGAAGCGGCTGGAGCTCCAGTCCCACCGGGGCATCGTCACCGACGGCTACAGCTGCGGCACGCGCAGGAAGCTCTCCACCGCGCTGGCTCTCATCGGCCATCCGCAGATCCTGCTGCTGGTGAGGAGGCACCCGCTCTCGCCGGGCCGCTCGCCCGTTTAATTGCCACCGACTGGCCGGCGGACAACAAATATCAGGCTAATTATGCACAACTGTTCCTCCCTGAAAGGCTCTTTGAACCAAAGTAGATATTGATCGCCAGGACTTGACAGATCTCATATGGTTAATTAGTCTGTTTTCTCTCGGCTCACCCGAGGGAGACCTGCGGTGTGATTTTCAGCTGCGCTGCCTGTTTTGTCTCACACACACACACACACAAAAAAACGCTGTCTTTTTTTCTCTCTCCCCGTCCTCGTTCATTTTCCGCCCCGTGTCCTCGTAACGTGCCCAGCCTTTTTTCCTCTTCATTTTCGCCCTCTTTTTCATCTCTTCTGCCTTACTCGTGCCCTTGTCTCGCCGCCCGTGACGCCTCCCCTCTCCCCTTCCTTTCTGTTTGGCAATCACTCCTTTTTTGTGTTTCGCTCGGTCCTGCTCCCTCTGCCCGTTTCGTCCTCTGTATGCGTCGCGCACGGCTGGCAACACACCGCCTCCCTTGGTTAACTCCTTGTCCTCCCTTGATCTTTACATCTTGATCTCAACATTTCTCTACTTGCCTTTTTTTAATTTATTTTTTTCATCCTCCTAATCTCTCCTCGCTTCCCGTCCCCGCAGGACGAGCCCAGCTCCGGCATGGACCCTCGCACCAAGCGCCACCTGTGGAAGATCATCTCTGAGGAAGTGAAAGGAAAATGTGCCGTGGTTCTCACCTCTCACAGGTGAGGAGATTCAGACACGCGTGTCTCAGTCTCACCCCGGCTATCGCACAGAAACACTCCACGTTCGGACCGCTGCGATTCAGCGCTAAGCTTTTAACCTTCGGCCACTAGCTAAGTGTGAAGCCCCCCCCCAACCCCCAACCACACGGCTTCCTCCACAAAGCTAAATGAATCTTTTTGATTGACAGCGGCCATGGCTAATTACTGTATGCTCAAAGGCTTCGGGCCTGACCTTTAATCCTCTCTGCCGTTTCTCAGCATGGAGGAGTGCGAGGCGCTGTGCAGCCGTCTTGCCATCATGGTGAAAGGACAGTTCAGATGCCTGGGCTCCCTGCAGCACATTAAGACCCGGTGAGTGACCTCTACCCGTCTTCCAGTCCGGCCACAGCTGCTTCCTCCCTCCAATCCCATTTCCTCTGTGGCCCCATGTACAGCTGAAGCCTTTTTTTTTTCCCCCTTTTCTTTTTTCCCACAACAGTCCACCTTTTCCTCAGCGCTTACCTCCCGTGCAGCCATGTGAATTTTGTTTGTGAATCTATTTTATTTTCTGTGTGTGTGTGTGTGTGTGTGTGCGAGTGCAGGTTCGGCAGCGGGTTCACGGTGAAGATGTACTTGGCCGGGGCCTCCTGTAACACTGAGGCAATCACCAGCTTCATGCAGCGCAGCTTCCCCAGCACTTATCTCAAGGTGAGCTTTCCCAGCCAGCAGAAGTCAAGAGCACTTGTTCGAGAGGAGGAAAAGCATTAAATGTACACTGTAGCCAAACATCATATCACTATTATTACTATTTGTCTTTTGTGTTATTTTTCATATTTTTTGTGTTCTTTTTTTGTGGATTGTTTTAATATAAACGCCGCCTAAATTATACAGCATGTGCCTTTATCTCACATGGCTGCCACTCACAGTTTTAATGAACACTGAATCTTTTTTTGACGTTATTATCCAGTAGATCCAAGCTCAGCCTGAGCCGAGTGCTGCTTTTTTTCAGACACTTAGACAAAATCAGGCCTGTATCTGCCCCACAAGCGCATTTCGGACCGAAAAAAAAACAACTTGGGTCTGCCAGCTCTCTTTTTCCAACACAATCCTCCTGAGGGCAAATGTCTGAATCCTCAGCTGTTTGTCCCCCCCACCCCCCCATGTCGGCACGCCGGCGTCTATTTTTGTTTTCACGTCTTGTTTTGTTCTGGGCAGGGTGTCGTGAGGCGGGTTCATCAAAGTTTAGCACAGCTCCCCTGCCGCATCTTAACGCAGACTTTAAGAGGGCGGCTCGAGTGCAGCAAAACAGCGAAAAAAGTTGCGAGCTGCAAAAGCCGAGTAATGAGGCGAAACCAGACGCGGCCGCGCTGGGTCGCGTGGACGTGCAGGCTGAATGATAATTCAGCAACATTCCTCGCCTGTTACCCAACACACCGGCCCCCTTCTTCTTTTATTTAGACTTAATCATTTGCTCTTATTTATGCTGCTTTCAATTCTGTACAATGAACTTCATAGTTAGAAGCCCGTTGCTCCTAAAGCAGGGGTGGGCAAACGTTTTGACTGGTGGGACCACAGTGGGGCCGGAGCAGCAGCAGATCGGATCGATGGAGGAAAAAATATATCATGGCATATGTAGAAAACATGTTGCTTTCATGTCAATTGAAAATTAACAAAAGCGTCACAACAACGTATCTGTTTTTGAAGCCCCGCGGTACTTAGCTCTGTATTGAAATGACTCTTAAAACACTGAAAAATGGATGAAATTCAGCTATTTTATGACTTACTTCTGACTAATGTAATTTCTTCAAGTTCGGCGGTCCGGATTAAAAACCTTGACGGGCCGCATATGGCCCCCGGGCCGTAGTTTGCCCATGCCTGTCCTTAAGGCACGTCCCTCGTCAGGATTCCTCGACTTAACCCGCAGTCGGGAGCGACTGAACAGCGAAACTTTGATCCATATTCATTTCGGTGTCAACCGCTGTTGCATAACTCTGAATATTTAAACGTTTTGCTTTCCACAGGACCACCACTCCACCATGGTGGAGTACCACGTCCCGGTCGCTCCAGGTGGGGTGGCTGACATTTTCAGTCAGCTGGAGTCCAACAAGAATGCGCTGCAGATCAAACACTTCTCTGTGAGCCAGACCACACTGGATGAGGTGAGAGGAAAAAGACGACGAGGCATGATACACACACACACACAAAAGAAAAAAAAAAGAAAGGGACGGAGCGCGCTGTGTTGTCGGGGCGGCAAGCGGTGGGCGAGGAAAATAAAGGACAGATGCATGAAAACATGGGAGAGCAGGTGGAGGGCGGGGGAGTTATGACAGAGAGAGGGGGGGGAAAGCTGAGAGGGTGTGAAAGAGCGAGTTGAAAAAGTTGAAAAGAGGCAGAGGGAAAGTGACAGAGGGCTAAGCCTGAGGGGTTGGGGAGGGGAATGGAGATGAGTTAGAGCTTTAAATGCTGCCAGAGCTGGACATTTTTTTTTATTTTTTTTTTAAACCATTCTGCCTCCTCTTCCTCTGGAGGCTCTGGGATTGGAAGACAGCACAGCAGATTAAAGAGGGAAGGGCCTGTGCCAAGGGGGTCAGATTCCTTTAAAATGATTGCATTTGAATCGAAGAACAGAGACAAACAAGAAAACAGTCATGTTCTGTGTTGTCATTAACCTTCTTCGTGAACCATCGCAGGTCTTCATCAACTTTGCCATGGGAAACTTCGGAATGGAAAATGTACCGATCAACGGCGAGGATGAAAGTGACGACCCCGCCTCCATTAAAGCGGTGGATGCGTAGAAACGGATGAGCGACCTCTCTCTGCATGTGCCCAGTGTGAACTGAAACACTGCATGTGTTCATATAGAAATCTTCTCTCGAATTGGAAAGTTAGGATCAAGCCATTTGATGCACACACGCACATTATTTTTGTGAAGTATCATGATCACAATAATGGGACTGAATATGTCTTTTTTTTCCTCCCTAAACTGAAATGTTAATTGATAGCAAAACAAGCATTTGCACACTTCTCTGTGTACATTAAAAGAGAAAAAAAGAGAGTTCATTGAGTTATTGTTATTTTACTGATACGTTTACCTACATATGAAGGCATAAATCAATCGCTTAGGTTAATATTTTTGTTTATACTTTTTCTTTGTGGTTAGGGTACTGTTTACTGTCATACCATGCTAAATGCTGGCTTTTTCTGATCAAAAATATTTTTAATTTTTACCTTATTGTTGAGTGAACATAAAGTTTATGTCATCCAGAAGCTTCAATGCTCAAACTAGGAGGTGTCTGACACATATTGGTTTTAATCAACGATCAAAAAATGTAATTTGTCAAAATAAAGTATCCCACCTTTGATAAATATCCTGAATTTGCACTTTCCCTTCAACTCATATCAATATTTTAGAGTGAATGTACTGTATATTTAAAAGGTTCTTTCTCGCTTATGGACCAGATGCCTGAATGTGTCTTGCCTATTTTCATTATTCTAATAAAGCTATTTTTCAATGCAGCTGCTGTGTATTATCATCGTGTACATCTCTCACTGTTATCACCGTATTCAATTATAGAATAATATACAAATATATACAAAACTTGCACGAAAATACACAAAATAAGACCCTGACCCTACGTCATGGGGCGGGCAGGATGTACGTCATCCAACTTTACTTCCGGAAACAACTGGCGGGACTTGCAAGTATCCAGGAAGCGCGCATGCGTTCAGTAATCTTCACTGACAAGGGGCGGAAAAAAATCAGCAGTGTAGCAAAAATAGTATGGAAACAAAGTTCACAGCGATGGACGACGATGTCGTGGCGCAGAATAATAACTGGAAAAACACGAAAGAGGCCGTCGCGAACTTCCGGAAGTTGCTGGTTTGCTCGAAATGGTGAGTTTCGGGCGATTTTGAGACGGCCTTTCACGTTGACCAGATTCCAAAGTGACATAACGCGTCTACTGCGGCATGTTAGGGCCATACTGTCTCACCTACTCTCACAAAGCTGCCGGGAAGTTAATGTTACACCGTGGCTCATGTGTTACGTGAGTTTTACGCTATCTTTTGTTTTAATCGCTAAAACAACTCATTTAATTCCTCGTAATGTTGTCTGGACTTTATGACTGGGGTCAATAGCAACATCAGCGCATCAGAAGACGCTCTTGTTCTGTTCTCATTCTTGCATGTTTTGTTTCCCCACCCCCCCAGCTCGAGTTTGATGAATGAACCCGTGTGTCTGGGAACGTGCGAGCATCTCCTGTGCAGGTGAGGCGGCCCGATCTTCCCAGCAATTAATTACAGAGGGGTTGATTATGCAAACACACGGCTGATGCTCGCTATTAATTAAGCCCTGCGTTCGGATGACACGTGCGGTCGTGAACACAGGTGTGACTCGTAATCCTAATTACGATCCACTCTCACCTGCGAACGCGATGGAAGCGACGCGTCACCGCCAAGTGCGCGCGCCAATTGTCCACCGCCACAACAATGAGACGCTTGTAAGCGCTAATACGATGAGTGAAAGGTGCCTCATCGTGTCTAATCACAATTGTGTTTCTTCGGACCTCTGGACTGGTCCATTTTGAACATATAAATGAATTAAACCGTGTGGACAAGACCCAGTTCTGAAAATCAGACCTGTATGATGTCACAAAGGGCAACGATACATCACCTATACCTTTCCCAGCTTGGTAACAACATACTTCGTGATGGCAAAAACCTTGATATGAGCAGTTATAACTGTGGGCTTGATTCACAGTGTAGCTTTGTGCCTTGATCCAATCCAAGAAGTTGTTGCAAAGCCTAAATTGCGCTACGAGGCAAAATAGTTTCACTCTGCTCCGCCATTCTTTCTGCACAAGTTTAAGTGAGATCTTCTGAATATGTTTTGTGAAAAAAAAACCAGACTATATTGGCAGTTATTTACATGGCAGTTTATTGGCAGTTATTTACATGTAAATAACTGCCGTGGGGGCAGAGGGAAGGTCCATTTCAGCACGCACCAACACCACATGCAAGTAGAATGAAAGAGTTTGCATCTCCTTAGAATTGTAGTAACGACAGGACCTTAACATAATCATGATAATATTCATATTACGTTTGCATTGTTGTTATTTTGGCTGTTGTTATTTTTTTCCCCCTCCCTCTGTTACTGTCTTGATGCAAATTTCATATCACCCACAACACTCACACTCACCGGGGTTGTTTGCTCTGTGATGCAGCGAGATGTCTTCCCTGCAGCGCCTCAGTACCTGCAGCCGGCTCTTTTTTTCTTTTCTTTTTTTTCATCTCTCTTTCTAACATTTCTGTGCCTCATTTATTTTGAAAGGCATAGTGTAGGCAGGGCAATCGCAATCTGACGCAACAAGGGTGCAAATTGCTCACATCTGCTAAACTTGATGGTCACGTCAATCCAAAGCCGAGACAGTTGCTAAAAGCGACAATCGCAGTTCAGTCTTGAAGCAATGGAGCCCTTAGATATTTTAGCAGGGGTTTGTACACAGCTGGGGATGTATATCCATATACAGTATATGCATTTTTTTTTTTAATGCATGAGAGTATTTTTGGATTATTACTAATGCTACACAGCTTCTCTGCATTATATTGTAATAATTTACATTATTACATGAAATGTTAACAGCTGAGAGACAGCGCTTTGTTCTAGTAAACTGTGTCTGCTGTTCAGATCCTGTGCAGGCCCTCGAGCAGGAGATGGCTGCGTCGTCTGCCACAGCCCTGCCTGGGTGAAGGACATCCAGATAAACCGGCAGCTCAGCAGCATCGTGCAGCTCTTCTCCGACTTGGAATCCCTGCTCAGTCCTGCCGATCAACCAGGTAGATGGTTGCACCATGGAGCTGCATGAAGGCATAATTAGACGGTCTTTTTCATAATCGCGTCTACCCACATGCTTACTGGAAGGAACTGATTGAAGCATAAAAACCTTTTTTGCTTTCCCTCAATTTCGACGGTGTTAGTTGCTTGTTCCTGCGGTTTATTATCGCCATCTTCCACCCCAGCGTTCAGAGAGTGACAGTAATTATGAAATGCAATTAGCCAGAGCATTGTTTAGTTTGCAAGCAGGTGCCACGTTTTGACAAAGAACTGGGGGCCACGCTGGTGTGCAGTGGTTTATGACATTTATTGAGTGCTCTGTCCCTGCTGTCAGGGGTTATTACTGGCGACTGTTCATCATTTCAGCTGCATTAAACCATGTCTGATGCCCTTTTGTTGCCTATAACCACTCAACTTGGATCCACAACTCATACATTATCTTACCCCAGATCAACTTGCAATACTTGGAGCTCCAGCTTGGCTCTCAGCTCACAGGAGACACATTTATATCGTCCTCACTACTTTGTTTTTGTGGTTAACTTCACTCAGATCTGGTCCTGTGTGTGAAAGCTCCATAAGTCGTGTGTAATTTTGTTCTTACAGAGTTCTGATCTGATCTGTTAAAGGCCAAATTTGTGCACTTCATTTCTGCTTGCAGTCTGTGCACTTCAGAAGATTGGAATAAGGCCACATGAACCATGCCTTGTCAAGTCAGTCTTGGCTTTAGAAATTACTTCTTTGTAAGGAGCCTCAAATGAGTAAAGTGTTAGAGTGCTTTTAGCTGCACTTAAAAATTATGGAGCTGTAATTTCCTTGGTATAACCTCAGCTTTTTTTTTTGTTTGTTTTCATCACCTTGTGCAGACCATTCTCCTGTCAGAACTTTAACGCCACCTGAAAGTCCTTCTGTCAAACCAAAGAAAAACTTTAAAATCTGGTTCAGCCCCCGCAGCCGCAAAGTTCGCTGCACGGTGGAGAAACGGTCCGAGGTGACCGTCCCCGAGAGCAGGACCTCCAAAGGCGGGAACTCAACACAGCCACTCAACACGCCCGCTCAAAGCGGTGACCTGTCAGTCTTCAATTTTGCCTCGTCCTCCCAGGATTCCAGCTCGTCTTGTTCTCAGATTTCCAAAAATGGCAACGGCAAAAAGAAGGTAGTGAAGAAAACGGCAGCGATGAGGAAGAACTCTGCCACTATTTTGGCCACTAGGAAGCAGAAGGTGGAGACGGTGAGAAAGAGCAGACTGGAGGCCATCAACCAGCAGTGGTGCGTCATGGAGGAGCCCGAGTCTCTGAAGGACAAAGAAGAGGCCAATGTGGAAAAGACCAAGAGATCCAGCAAGAGGGTTTCCTTCCAAAGTCCTGCCGTGTCTGCTGAGGAACCAGGTGTGAGTTCTGCGAACCTCAGCCCAGGCAGCAGCGCCGTCGCTGAGAATCCCCCTGAAGTCAACAGCGTCCTCAGCGACCAAACCCAGACTGAGCCGTCAGGTGGCGTCGCCCCGCAGTTGAAACCACCAACGCAGAGCTCCGGCTCAGACCGCAGTCCCGACCAGCTCCACGCCATCTCTCCTGCAAAGCAGTCCCTGAAAAGAGACGAAGCAGAAGAGAAGCTTGCGACGCCGGAGACCACCCCGAAGAGGCCCAGGGCTTCCCCGGGCAAGAGGAGGAAATCCCAGATGTCTCCTGTCGTCCTTCACCCTGCACCTTCACGCAGCCCCGCGTGTCAGAGGAGCAGCGGCAGTAGCAGGAAGAAGCCGGCGGAGAGCCCGGCGCCCGGCGCCTCCGCCGGCCGGAAGTCTCCGTCGAACCCGGCCGCCAACAGCCGACGGCCGTCCCCGGGGAGCCCGGCGATGATGAAGAGGAACCACAAGGGAGAGACGCCCCTGCACGTGGCTTCCATCAAGGTAGAGCTCCAGTTCACCACATTTCATCGAGGCACTTGGGAAATACAGGTTTTTGATTGTTATTTTAGACCCCTTTGCTTTGTTTTGTAATAAATGTGAGATGAGTCTTATTCCGAACATGCGAAACGTCAGTCTACATGACAATTACGGCTAAATGTAAATTAAACAGTCATCCATCTGCCTCATTACTCCTAGTTTTTCACGTCATGGACAATTGAAGTCTAAACGTATAGAAATCAATTTGCAGACCTTTGACAATCATTTGTTTATTAAAATTGTAATAGATAAACTCTAGCAAAACACTTCCCGTGCCGCCCCCCCCCCCCCCCCCAGCCCCCCCAGTTGAGTGCAAAGATGATCAGGTGATCAGACTGTGGAGCTCCAGCCTTCCGGGAATAATCTGCCTCACAGTAAATCCTTGTAAACATCCCTTTAATCTCCCTCTGCATCCCAGACAAGGGAATCAATGGCTCCTTTTGCCGGCTATGATTGATAAATACGGGGGCGTCGTCGCTCTGGGATCAATGCTTTTGTTTGATGGCTTCTGCTCAGTGGGTTACAATTCTGACTCGGGGTTTCGTCCTGTTCCTGCAGGGAGATGTGGAGGCTGTGAAGGAGCTGCTGGACCAGGGCGCCGACCCCAACCAGAAGGACAACGCTGGCTGGACTCCTTTGGTGAGACAAAACACATTCCAAAACTTGCTGAGAATGCATTGTCTTTACTGGGTTAAATTGTGCATTTTATTTTATTCATTTTTTTTTTTAAACTAAACCCAATAATCTAAAGATGAACAGATGATGTTTCTCATATCATACCAGAGGCTTTGATGCAGTAGTGAACTCATTATGAAGTGGATTTTTTTTGTTTTTGCACTTGAAAGTCAGACTGATCACATTTGAATTGTTTTTTCCTCCTCATTAAAGACTTTGTCACCTCAATTATTCTCCTACACTGATCAAAGCCTTTGTGGTTGATTTGCAGCTCCAGTAAATCATATTTTTGGACCTTTCATTTCCAATTACTCGTCCTTTAATTCACAGAATCTGTGGTTAACATTTGTCACACTTTTTAATTTCACTTTCAATTGGCCAAGGTTGTTTAAGAATCGATAAAAGAAAAACACAATGGCGCATTTTTGCACATTCCTCTTAAAAGCAGCGTGTCCCTTTGGTTTGCCCTGCTGGAACAGCCTGGACAATGAGAAAAACCACAGCTGCCTAATTTTTGTCATGTTTAATTGCAGCACTTTAGCCCTGAAGGATTTTAACAGTTTTACTCATGAAATGCTTTCCCATGTTTTAAAAATTGCCAAGGGAACAAATGAAGCATTCTACCTTTAAAACATTCCCACAAGACCTTCAAATTAATAACCCTGACATTCCCTCATACACAATTGCAGTTTTTTTTTTTCAGTCGTTGAAATGAGAAGGATGTGATGTTTAAATGCACGTAGAGAAAGAAATGGATGAAGAGGTGGAGACGCGGACTTTTGAGAGGTTGTTTTTTTTTTTTTTTTTACTTACAGCATGAGGCCTGCAACCTTGGACACCTGCCAGTTGTAGAGGTTTTAGTTACAAGTGGAGCCCTGTTGAACACTCCTGGCTATAAAAACGACTCTCCGCTGCATGACGCCGTTCGGAACGGACGTCCGGCCATCGTCGAGCTGCTTCTGCGGCTCGGAGCCTCGCAGAACGTGCTGTAAGTTTCATCACCCGCTTGGTGTTTATAAACATAATGGATTTATTGATGATTTTGCAGCAGACGAGAAGCGGTGACACTGTAACTGGAATCTTTAAAAAAGAAAGCCCTAAAATCATGGAGGGGATTTTTTTTTTTTTTTAATGCAATCTTTATTACATGCAGTGCTCTTGCGTCACACAGCATTCAGTCATCAGCATCAATGCTTTCAGGTTCTGCATCTTTTGTACAACAGTAAAAATCAGAAACAAACGGAGCTCCTTTAAAAAAGAAAAAGAAAGGAAAAGAAAAATAACTTCATTTGATTTTTCTTAAATTTATTTTATTCATGACTTTTCATTGTGTTACATCATTGAAGTGCTTTGGCTGTCCAGTCCAGAACCGGCTTTTCAATTTCTTCAACTCGCAGTGAGTCAGGCAGACCTGCATTTTAACATGTGCCGTGCATTAGCCGTGCATTAGCATAGATGAATCGGACGATTAATCGTCCATCGTCTCCTCGGTGCTGCATCAGCATTGCTGGAACGCAATGTCCGCCAACGAGGGAGGACGTCGGCGTGATCAATAGTGGAATAGATCAGGGTCAATGTGTTGGTCAGTTATCTCTCTTTTTGAACCACTTATGCTGTTTTTTTTTGTTTTTTTTGGCGTGTGTCATGTCTTTGATGACTTTGATGGTTTGCACGAGGCAGAGGAGTCTGAAGGGAATAAAAGCAGTGGGAGGGCGTCCCCAATAACATGAGTCCAAGATGCAAACACACACACAGGGATGCCATGAATACCATGTCTGCTAGTGCATCATCCAATGGGGTGACTGACACACGGGAGTTTCTCAGAGGTGTGTGTGTGTGTGTGTGTGTGTGTGTGTGTGTGTGTGTGTGTGTGTGTGTGTGTGTGTGTGTGTGTGTGTGTGTGTGTGTGTGTGTGTGTGTGTGTGTGTGTGTGCGCTTTAGGTTTGAATGAACAGATGTTTAATGTTTATTTTTTCATTAGTATTGTTTGGGCTTCATCCTCTAAATCAGTGGGTCCACACGTCGCTGAGCTCCTGTGTTTGATTTGCTTAGCCGCTCATGGAAATGCTGCAGATGCTCAATGAACAGTTTGTATACTAATAATTGTCAGTGTAGTCAGTGCTGCCTGCAAAAATGAAAGAAGGGAAACAATTCAACAAAACAAAAATGGGTTCAACATTTCCCAGCGAGCCTCAGAGATGAACTGCAGCTCCTCGGACTATAAGTCCCAGTCCAGCGAGCAGTGCTGCACATTTGGAGGACAACAGCACGGTGCCTGGCACCCTGGTGGGTTTTGTCCTCAAATTTCAATGGTGCACGTTGTCGTTTTGTATATTTTAATACCCTCCAATGTGTTACAGTGCGCCGCTTTTCCAATATTCACTGCGACTTTTGCATTAGGAGGCCGTGTGATGTCGGGTCAGGCTATTTGTTCGCAGATTAAAGAGACGGCACCCGTAAATTGGCTCGGTCCTAATTAATGGAGGTCTGCAGGAACGACTCCTTGCAGACCTGAATTAACACCAGCTCGGTGCCTCTTATGCATGCGTGTGTCGGTTCCGGCACACTGGCTGGGAATAATTATGCTCCACACACACACACACACACACACACACACACACACACACACACGCGCACACCGGCTCAAGCAGTGAGTTTTTGTATTACTTCAGTGATATAATAAGCCAGCGTATTGCAGAAACACGTTCTTTCCAAAGATAGAATTTGTAATAAAAATGAATCAGGCGTTGATTGTTGCTTTTGGTTTGATAATCGGTAATAGAAGTTGCTGTCCGCTCCACTTCCCTTCTCTCTTCATTCACTCTAATGTTTGAGTAAACCGTCGTCACTCCAGGTGTTTCAGCCAGACATGGTTAATGTTTAATGCTGCGGCCAGACTGCACAGGTTCAGGCTGGACGTCACGCGTTAGTCTGGACGGACTAACGGCGGCCAACAGGCGTGTCGCCAGACCCGACTGAAGGACGGCGACGCGGCGTTGGGGATGTTTCAGATGCGTGTCGGGTTAAGACGACCGTGTGTGTGTGTGTGTGTGTGTGTGTGTGTGTGTGTGTGTGTGTGTGTGTGTGTGTGTGTGTGTGTGTGTGTGTGTGTGTGTGTGTGTGTGTGTGTGTGTGTGTGTGTTAAGCCTTCCAGGGTTTTAACATCGGCACGCCGTCGCCGGTTTCCTCGCCCACCGTCGGAAGCAGCCGAAAGTGGATTAGCCAAGAAGGAAATGAAACTAATGGAGCCTTCTGATGAAAATGCGTTCAGGCCTCACCTGCCGCCTCATCAGCCGCCCGCCTGCCGGTTCCGCCGTGTCTCCGTTTCAAACCTCTGTGCTTCACTCACGAAACCTTCGTGTCCGGCACTGTGTCACCAAAAAAACTGGCTTCCAAAAACAAAGAGTTGTTGCTTTCCAAATGATTTTCTGCGATGTGAACAAGCCGTTGTCTTGTTGCACTTGGAGGGTTGAGCTGGGTGAAAACGACGAGCGCTTCCCACCCCCTTTTCCTCCGGAATAGATTCCCAGCTGCGGTTTAGCGGTGACTCTGAAGAACCGCGGCCGCCTTCCTCCCACTCGGCCACTCGAGCCGAGGCTTGTGAAGGAGTGCTGGAGAGTCGGGGCTCCTCCAGCAAAGTGCTCCACGCTTGATGATTTTCCGCTGGAGATTCGCCTCACGTGCCTCCCGACGAGCCGAGAAGATTCAGGCGCAGGTTGTGGTTGTTTATGTTTGTGTGTGTGTGTGCGTGTGCGTTTTTCTTTTGGAGGGTATGAATCCAAATGAAATATTTTATGGACCAGTGGACCTATTAATTGTCCCCCAGGTGTTATCTTTGCTGACGACTCATTTTTTTAGTTTCCAAGGCGACCCTCTGGGCTCGGCTCTCCTTCGTTTAACGTCTCTTCTCCCTGTTTTCTCCTCCTTCCCTGAAGGTGACTCTCCTCCCCTCCCTCCCCCACTTGCTTTCACACAGCTCCTCCTCGCAATAAAGAGAGAAACTATAACAAATTTTCGATGGCCTCTCAAGGCAACTTGCAGCTCTGAAGCCTTGCTTGTTCACGTCAAAAAGCTTCTCTCCAGAGTGTTTTCAGCTCCTTTTATGACAAAGTAACAAATCATGGTGGTGTATAGTTGCAACAAAAGGTGGGAGTGACTCCTGCAAGATGCTTGGAAGGAGACAAAAGAGGGGATACAGGAAGCACCCGTGAGGCGAGTCACGGCGAGATGCATTAGCGTGGAGGCTGCAGCGCCGGCGCTTTCTGTCCAAATTGGATGCCATTACGATGGAGAGCGACACTGAGGGCTTCTCTCTGCCCAGATGATTTTTTTTTTTTGTCGGTTTGTTTGTTTAAATTTGTTTCATACACAGTTCAAGCTCTCGGAGAAACACGTTGGAGGTCTGGCTGCTCGTTGCTAAGAGACAAAAACCAAAGAATCGCGTCTTGAAAAGATAATGCTGCTCATTTGGTCAGTTTTCCTCCCACCAGCATGAAAGCTGCTGTTGATCCGCTCTCGCTTCCTCCTGCCGCTGGTTCTGCTCAGTGGGATTTTCTGTAACCCCTGTAATGGATGATAAATAATAGTAACATCGTAATGATAATAAGGATTGATTGGTTTATTTCCCGGTCCAGAATACCAACAACCAATTTTCTTTTTAACTTTGCTAGCTATTGAATAATAAGCCTGGTGTTGACCCTGAATAATTCATAGCAACAGCAGAAGCAAGTGTGGTGTAAAATATACTGGTCTGAAATCCTTCCATAGCTCTCATCAGTAAACGTGCAGCATTTGCAGTGAGTTGTGGCAGATGATAGCCTCATGGTTTTTTCCCCACCACTGCTATGATTTGCAGCGGAGAGCTTTTCAATTCCTTGTCACATCAAGGGAGCAGCAGGCGGCTTTATTTGTTTTTACCTGAAATATGCAGACACTTTTTCTCCCTTCCAGCTGCCTTTCACTCTGGTTTTGTACATATTTCCATTTTATTTTAAATGCATCTCTGTAAACATCATTTCACAGCTCGGTTTTTGTGTCTCTCAAACTTCTCACTGCTTTTATTCCGCTTTGCTGCAGCGGCGACCGGCGCTCGCCGACCGCTAACTCTGAAGCCACCGACGCGCGGCACCGTTTGAACCTCCTCCTCTCCCCTCCTGCAGCAATCTGGACGGGAAGCGGCCCGCGGATTACGCCGTCGGTCTGGAGATGCTCCAGATTTTCCAGGAAGCCGCGGAAGGAAGCCAGCGAGCCGCCGCGTCTCCGGGTCCCTCCGCCGGTCTCGCCGCGGTGCGTTGCAAACCGCTCGACTGTGTGACTTCACTTCCTGCTGCGTGTTGAGTGTAAAACTACCTGCTGCCGACTCAGGTGGGCGACTGTGCGATGGGGGACGGAGAGCTGGTGGTCCTGCCGAGCAAGCTGGGCCAGCCGGAGCAGAGTCAGCTGGGCCGACTGGCGGAGCTGCTGGGGGGGAGAGTGGCCGACGCCTTTTCCACATCAGGTAGCTTTATTTTTTAATTTCATTTTTAAGACGGCGGCTCTTCGCCGCCTCGTTGGGCTTCCTCAACGTGCGGAGCCATTTTGTGAAACACAATCGGGCGTCATCTGAATGCAAATTGCCTGCTAATGTGCAGGCTTAACGATGTGTGGGACCACTTACAGGTCCAATACAGTCCAGAGAATATTTGATATTTTTTCTTTAATCGAGATGATCCTTTTTCCTCCAGTGCTCTGATTTGCTGGCTTCACTGACATACGGGCCACCTCTTTTTTTTTTTTTTTCCCCACAATTTGTTTATTGACTTTCATTTTAATGAACACATTCATACAGTCAAAGAACAGAAACCCTTTTACCCCCCTCACCTCCTTCGACAAGATCTGCAGCAAATGAAATGCGTACACAAATATGAACATGCACGCAGGAACATCGTTCGCTCATTGTCTTCACCTCCACTTCCAATACACAATACCAACAATCCAGGCATGAAGTAGAAAGGCCGTCAGAAAGGCGGTGGCATCTGTCCAGGTCCGGCTCCAGGTCCAGGCCTTTGCCCATGAAGGTTCTACATGAGCGTAAGGAAAGAAGACCACAACCTGTAAAAGTCAGTTTTTCCAGTGCCAAGTTGGATGACAGTGATGGAATCCATTGACCAGAGCTCTGTCCCTGGGTCTCCCTCCATTTTAAGGCAATTACACGTTTAGCTTGTTACAGGCAGGAATGAATGAGTTTACCTTCCTTTACAGTTAATGTGTAAAAGAACATGTTTTAGCTTCAACTGTCTGTTTGGAGATTATATCAAGAACTTACCCTAACCCTAACCCTTGCCAAAATACCTTCAGTTTTCGACAACTCCACATGCAGTGTAACAGGGTACCAACTTCTTCCATGATGCAGGAATATTAGTATTGAAGTGGTGTAATTTAACAGGTGTGATGTAAGTCCTAAGCAGCCATTCATACTGAATTAGTTTGCATCTTGTACTTATAGTTTGAGTTTGGGCCAGAAGACACTTACGTTTGACTGAAGATCATTCTCCCATGCTGATAGATGAGAGAGAGAGTTTTCTCTCGCCACCTCTTTATTTGATTTTCATTTGCACGTACATCAAAAGACAATAATGTTGCTCCCTGAGCGCGTTCACTCACGACGGCTCAGCAGTAACGGAGGAGTGCTTCTGATGCCGCACGCGTCACTGTGATGCGGCGCCATCACACAGTAATCGCCGGGAGAGCGCCAGAGAGCCAAAGTAATTGAAATCATCCCTCATAAAAAAAAAAAGGAAGTTTGAAGGTGGCGTCAAGGTGATGAGTAAGCATCGGTGTAAAAGAGCTCCTCAGAAGTGGCTGAGCGCTGACTGGAAGGGACGGATGCTCCTGCGTTAGCCACAAATCAGCCGTGTGTGTGTGTGTGTGTGTGTGTGTGTGTGTGTGTGTGTGTGTGTGTGTGTGTGTGTGTGTGTGTGTGTGTGTGTGTGTGTGTGTGTGTGTGTGTGTGTGTGTGTGTGTGTGGGGGGGCCTGCCGGCGGAGAGATACGATACGATGATGGGCATTGTGTAGCTGTCGGCGGCGCTCACTTGTTAAATGAACCCGGCCCTTAACCCGTAATTATGTTTCCCCTTTGTTAAACAAAAGAGGCAAAAAAAAAAAAAAAAAAATGAATGAAAAGAAAAAAGGTGCTTTTGTATTTGACTCACCACTTTGTTTACTCAACATGGGGGACATCGGGATGAGCCTGGCTGGAAAAAAAAACCCCTCCAAAAACAACAAAACGCAATGCTGAATGAATAAAGGAGCCATTGGAACAACGTGGGGCCTTTCCGCACATTTTCGCAATCGGCGGCTTTGTTTACTTGCTTGTTCTTTACGGGGATTTTCAAACAAAACGAGCTCCTTTTAAAAGGCGAAGCTTCATAATTAGCTTTCAAACAAAACAAAAATGTGTCTGCCTTTTGGCTTGTTTGGGTTTATTGCCAGTTTAGTAATTCATTATATAGAATGAGGTTTAATCCGTACATAAAACTTTTTGGTACAAATATGAAATGTCTGTCTGTCCTGTCAATAAACTTATTTTGCCTACGTTGCTCGCTCAAAGATTGCGTTCTGAAGATTCTGCCCTTTGTGACGTCACAAAGGGGACTTGCTCAGCCTTTGTTCCTCCCTCTGGGACCCCATTAAGACCACCTTGTTGTAAAAGTTGTAGCAGGGGAGCTGAAATCAAACTTTTTTTTTGCTGGTGCCTGTAAACATGGGGCTAAATCTGCCGTTTCCTCTGGAAGTTGTGTGTGTGTGTGTTCACAAGATCGGCTGGTGTCGTCCTCTCCCTCCAGTGAGCCACGTGGTCCTGCCTGAGGGAGACCTGCCCACCACCTTCTCCACCCTGCTGGGGCTCCTCGCCGGCTGCTGGGTCGTCAGGTTCAGCTGTGAGTACTGAAACTTTGTCGCTCCCACGAGGTGATTGACGGCAAATGCATGAATTAAAAACGCATATGCGGAATGTTCCGGCTCGATGGCAACGTGTGTATGTTGCCCTTGTCGCGCTTGCTGCTGTTCACACTCTGACGTCATGATTCCAAGGTGACACGAGCTGCGTTTCCATTTGTTTTTCGCAAAGCAAAAGCGATATTTCTAGATTTTCGACGAAGTGCAATTGCAGTTTGCAGGCGTTTCCGTTGAAGGGTGTGAAGCGCACAAGCTTTAATTCTCCTAAAATCTCGTCCCTGCAGACAGCAAAAACGGTCACATGACAAAGCAGCATTTGCATTCTTTTTTTTTTTTTTGCTTTGCGATAGCCGTCACTGTTTTTAGCTTTTCTTTGGATAATTCACTTGAAGCAGCGATGCATGAACTTGAACTGAATGCATTTTCCCCTAAATTCCACTCGACAGTCGAGGTCGGGTTAAAACCAGAAGAAAACAAACCTCCGGAATGCGAAACACGCGGCGGTCCGACTGCAGCGCCGGCTGCCTGCCTTCTAATTCCTTCCGACGATTGTTGTGAAATAATTGTGTGACCTTTTGAATCAAATCAAAACATTAATGAAGCGGGCAGTGCCCGGCCACTCGGTGCCAGCAGGTGGCAGCGGCAGGTGACAGCTTTAATTAGAGCCGCCGCGGCGGCTGCCGCGAAGGTGCAGTAATTCAACTCGTCAAGTGACGCCAACGTTCGGTTCATTTTTCCTGCAGAATTACTTCTTGAATATCCGCTGCTCTGTCTGCTGCCGCGGGTATTAGAGTGCTCCTTGACGACAAATGACATTTATTTGCACTTGGTGCGTGCGTGTGTGTGTGCGTGCGTGTGCGCGTGCATGCGTGCGCTGCACAGAGAGACACTCTTTGATGAAACATCTCAGGGCCTGTGACACAAAGGAAAGTATGGAACGGTAAAGAGAACCTGGCTTTTCTCCCATGTCTGTTGTTGAGCCTTTCACCCTGGTAGACCGTCTGCAGGATTGTAATGATGTCAGGTGGTCGCGCGATGCTGACGCTGACGCGGTCGTGGACGCTGACTGTGATTTCTTGAATAAAGCCCATTTTCCCGCTTTTGTTAAGGTTGCGTGCCGCTCGGGCTGTGAAATGAAAAAGGCGCCGTTGGTCCGGGAAGAGCAGCCCGGTAGAATAGCATTACAGAACAGCAAGAGGACTTTCATTTTCAATGACTCATCTGGTTGGAGATGTATATATAAAAAAAAAAAAAATGTGTCCCCTGCGCAGCACAGTTGTCTCCTTCTTGAAAAGGTAACGTGTGAAACCTGGAAAATCCCCACTGGGTTCTGGCTCAGCTGCCTCACAGCCTCAGCGGTTTTGCTTTAAATTCACTCTTGCATGCACTAAATCAATCCGGGTTTGTTGACATCTCAACTTTACTGTAAATCAGATGAGCCTTTTTTGTTTTTAGTCTTTTCACAAAGGTGCTTCAGAGGCGTCAGCGGTGTCTTTTTTTTTTTTTTTTATCTTTTTTTCTCCTCTCCAAGGTGGCAAACTCGTGTGAGACATCAGCGTTTGATTTGTGCCTACTGCTGGTAAAGTCGCTGCTTCTTTAATGTCCTTCTGAGGTATTAAAAACATGTTTTATACCCAGCTGTCGTCTGCGGTTGCGTGCGTGTGTTGTCATGCACGCTGGCCAAGAAGAAACGAAGAAACCTTTTGTTTTCTCAGAGGCTCCACAGTCCTCAGTCGGCACGGGTAGCGAATTTTGGATGCATGTATATACACACGTATACATGTTGGCATCTGCCAGCCAATTTGGCATGTGTGTGTCAAGATCTAAAGTAGCTCCTGATTGGCTTTCACAATATAGAGGCGTGAACTAAAGACGCTCGCCTTTTGTTCTGTTTGTGTTCATTGAGGTGGAGCCAGACAAAGCAAAGTGCAGCGTGTGTGCCAAGGATGTAGCAGCCGGTGACAGGAATCCCACAAGCTTGATTTGGAGGAAGTCTTGATTTAGTGCTGCAATGGAAAGTGTATTTTTTTGTTGTTGTTCAAATGTTTTTCGTTTTTTTTTTATATTCTAGAACCGGCATTGAAAATGTCAGCAAATAAATTCTTTTTGAGTCCACAGTCAATCGCACAGCAGATATTTGGCTATTTTTCTCCCCAGCATCCTTGAACCAGGTCACCTGTTTGGTTCTCCACAATTTAAAGAGTCTTATTTACAGTTTATTTTGCCTTCAGAGACCACACACACAGAGACACACATACACCTTGTGTGTGTGTTTGTGTCTTGTGGTAAACAAGGCTGTCTGCAGGCCTGCGTCCTCGTCACCCTGATGGAATTTATGTGTGTTTGGACGGCGGCCGCGGCACCTTCAAGGGTGTCGTCACATATACGTCTATCTAGCGAGGATAGATGCACTTGAACTGTGTGTGTGTGTGTGTGTGTGTGTGTGTGTGTGTGTGTGTGTGTGTGTGTGTGTGTGTGTGTGTGTGTGTGTGTGTGTGTGTGTGTGTGTGTCCCTCTGTTTAGGAGTGCACTCGGCCCCGCCCCTCCTCTTCCCTCCACGCAGGCTGAGCACTCGACAGAGCTCGTCTCCCTCGTGGCGATCGCTGTGGCATCCGATCTGTCTCTGTCCTTGTTTCTCTGTGTGTGTGTGTGTGTGTGTGTGTGTGTGTGTGTGTGTGTGTGTGTGTAGCCAAGTTCCTCTCTGTCACCTGCCTTTGAGTGTCATGGCTGTCAGCCGGGCCGCGGCTGATCTCACCCCTCTCTCTCTCTCTTTCTCTCTCTCTCTCTCTCTCTGCCTGCTCTGTCTCTCTCTCTCTCTGTCTGTCTCTCTCTCTCTGTCTCTCTCTGTCTCTCTCTCCATCTCTCTCTCTCTCTGTCTCTCTCTCTCTCTCTCTGTCTCTGTCTCTCTCTCTCTCTGTCTCTGTCTCTCTGTCTCTCTGCCTGCTCTCTCTGTCTCTCTCTCCATCTCTCTCTCTCTGCCTGCTCTCTCTCTCTCTCTCTCCATCTCTCTCTCTGCCTGCTCTCTCTCTATCTCTCTCTCTCTCTCTCTCTCTCTCTGCCTGCTCTTTGTCTCAACACCAGCCATTTTCCAGTAAAAAAAAGAAAAATCAAAAGGCTGCTTCTCTGCTTTGAGCAAAAAAAATGGAATCTATTCCATCCAGCTCGACTGCCATTTTGGCCGCGGCGCAGCTTCATTCTTAATGACCGTCAGGCTTTCAAAGTAGATTTGTTCGCCACGACCTATGACTTTAAAGAATTCAGAAGGAAAACCTTCTTTATCCCCCAGGGGCAATTATGATATTAAAGGAGTTGGTCATATGTCGCGACTGGCGAGTGATTAACCTCTAAATCCCAGGGGGAATTAGTTGTGGCTAGTTTAAACTCTCCGTTGTGATTGCAGACCAGATGGAACGTTGCTTAAATCTAAATCCAAGGGGACTGATCAGAATCATCCAGGTGATTGGTTGGCAGGAAACACATGAGCGCCACCAGAGTCAGTCTGCAACAAGCACACAAACCACCTTTTGAATTAGAAAATGAATCGGCGCCGGCTGGTTCTGTAGCGCTTGGCACCGTTTTAGGACCCTTAAAAGGCCGCACGACTGGCAGTGCTGCTAGCTTAGCGCTGGCTAGCTGCGAATAGTGTCGCCAACTTTCATTCAGGAAAATCTAGGAGGCCTCCCTCCCGCAGTGCTCGGGGCTGTGACCATCACAGGCCAGTCGAGGTAAATCATTCCTTCAAAGAGGGTTTCCAAAAAAGTTTATTTTTCACATGGTTTGAACTCCTTTGTGACCAATAGACATTAGAATTAAGCTGGATGGTTTTCCCCCGCAGCTCCGTAGATGACGCTTTTGAAAGCAAACTCTATGGAAATGATTGTGAAGTTTGCATCGTAAATAAATTGACGTTCAAGACGACTCGGAAATGCGGGACGAACCCCATCCCCGGATCCATTCAAAACGGGACCATTGTATTGTCAAACACGGAACAATTCTGTATTTGAAGGGATGGTTGGCAACTATAGCTGTGAACCGCCATTGATGAATTGCACCCCCCCCACCTTTCCTCTCCGTCTTCCCGTTCAGATGGTCGTCACGGAGTCAATGGAGTGCGGCTCATCCGGCTGTTTACTCTTGCACCGGCTCGGGAAGGAAGAGGTTTCAGATGTTTTCATTATTCAGACTTGTGTGAGCGTAATTAGCGAATATGCTAATGGCTCCTCGGCACTAAGCGCTATCGTCCGGAGCGATTAACCCCCAGTATCTCCCCTCTTCTGTGCCCAAGACTCCGGCAGAGTCCCTGTAAATGAAAGCTGTAATTAAGGGGGGAGGCAAATGAAATGAAATGTAATTACACTTTATCCCGTGTGTGTGTGTGTGTGTGTGTGTGTGTGTGTGTGTGTGTGTGTGTGTGTGTGTGTGTGTGTGTGTGTGTGTGTGTGTGTGTGCTGTCAAAGTGTTGTAAGGCCCGGTTCGGTTCTAACTGCTGTCCAAGTTGAAGCTGATTCTCGAAAATTTCTACTCAGGCTTGATTTGATCTCTGGTATTTCTGTAATCTATTTTCTGTGATGGATCATTTAAAATATCCCGGGCATTTACTGTACATACCTTTCAGAAGAGCAGCAGCGTTCTGATCTGCGCTGCGTTCTGTTCCATCTTTTGACCGCGAGCGAGTCATTAAAATGTGGCTTTCCTCTCCGCACACGCCGCCGCTCTGTTCGGGGAAACTTTTCCTTTCTTTTCAGATGCCCTTTCTCTGAGACGCTGCATAAAAGATCCACCCCCCCCCCCCCCCCCCCGCCCTTCTCCCCCTCCAGTCGCTCTGCATAAAAGGCTGGATGCCGACTGTCACAAAGTCACAATATGACACAGTGAAACCTTAAGAGACAGACAGTGGGAGCGGGAGGAGACTCACTCTGTTCCTGCTTCAGCCGAGTCGCGTCTTGCATCATTAACGCGCCGCCTACGGCGCCTCCCTCTGTCAACAGCGGCGGCTTTTTGCCAATCTTTCAACTCGCCGGGGTGGAAAAAAAGAAAGAAAGTCTGACACGAGTTTTTGTCATCGTCTCGTGGCCGTCGCCTCGTCACTCGCCCCCGAGTCGACGTAATTAGCCGTCCGTAGCCTTGATCATTTTCTCTCTGCCCCCCCCCCCCCCCCCCGCCCCGCCCTCGATCTCCACCTCCGTCCGGCACCAGGGGCGAAGGCGTGTCTGCAGGCCGGCAAGTGGACGCCCGAGACGGAGCACGAAGCCGGAGACGGGCCGCGGCGCAGTCGCGTCAACAGATGCAGTTTGGTGAGTGACAAGCTCGCAAACACACCGGGAGAGACGACGATGCTGTGAAGAGAAGCGTTTTTCCTCAAAACGGTGCTTTGGAGTTCCATTGAGACTTGCGGGCAAATAATAACAAAAAAAAAGTTTAAATAAAGCAAAAATATACAAATTTAAAAGAAACGGAAGCAAAACATTGTCATAAATCTCACCACACTTCCTGCTGACAGAAATGCGTCATGGCCATTCACTAAATCTGCCCACCGCCCACCGTCACAGCGATAAGGCATAGTGGTGGTGCTGGTGGTGCCGCTTGTTGTTGTTGTTGTTGCCGATGATGAATGACATGCATTTTGGATGTTTATTGCCCTCATTTCCATTCATCCCGACTGCAATAATTCAGTCTCCATGTTGTTTTATCTCCCCTCAATGTCATTGCAGCTCAGGGCAAAGTGAATGTGTGCGTATTTTTCAAACTCGGGAGCTCGGAGGCTTCAGCAGAATACTTGGCTCCGCAAGGGTGATCTGCAAAGTTTGAGCCGGGTCAATAGAAACTGCTTTTTAAAGCACATATTGAAATTGTAATTTAGTGAGACAAGTGTGATTTTTTTTTTTTTACGGTGAAATATCAGTGGGTGTTTGAAAAAAAATTGCTAAAGGTTGCAGACTATAATAGCACAGCTATTGTGTTGCGCACGGAAGTGGCAATGGCTAATGCTAACCGCTACATTTTGCGTAAATTCCGTTGCTGTGAATTGTCAACAACCTGGCTGTGCGTCCAGTGCTGAAGAAGCCGGCAACATAAACACACAACCCAACATTAATATCCAATGAAATCTGCCTTTTAAACTGAATAGGATTGTGTTAGCCGGATAAAAGATGCTAAGCTTAGCTCGCATGCTAACTCCCACAATGTTTCAGCGGTTTTGAGACTTTTAAAATAATTTACAAAGTTTAACGGTCTTGCAAGTTTTTTGTTAATTGAAGAGGCAAAAAAAAACTACACAAACATCATCTCCAAACACTCGCACACCGACAAAAAGGCACCATCACCAGTTTAACACTTGCCACTGTGGGGCTCGAGTCTGCAGTTGGCCCTGTCACAGGTGTGAACACAGAGCAAAACGAATCCATGCAAAACGCCACCAGATCCTGCAGCCGAGGGGCGAACTGAGTTCCAGGCGACGTTTCGTCTCATTTTTGTTGAAGTAGGTGGCGAATGCGATGCCGGAGGTTCATCTGCACGATGGCCACATAAATGTGCGACGGATGCCCAGTGAGAATCAAAACCACTTTCCAAAATACGTAATTGTGGCAGCAGTTGAGCATTTTTTATTTATTTATTTTTTTTGCTCGCCCATGAACGTTTACAGAGCTAAAGAGGAACGAGGACGCAGCCATCGCCCAGATGGCAAAGCCGATACGGAGCAAACACGCTGCAGTCTGGCAAAGGTGCAGCCAAAATGTTAATTACTGCGCGACAATAGTCATTTTGAAAATTGTTGTCGTTTAATGGACAATAATTCCAAATGTGCCTCTGCAGTGGGGAGATTTCCTCTTTAATTTTTGCGAGTCCTCAGTGAAAATGATGATTTTGCTGCGGTGTGTTGTGCCGATTCGAGTCCTTCGGACCAGACAGGAAGTTTTGTGCTCTGCCAATTGATAACAAACCGTGCAGGCATGAGATGAAAGCACTTATTTTTTGGTTTCCATGTGGCAATTTAGCTGATCGGACTGAAAAAAAAAATCAATCAATTTATCAATAAAAAACGTGTGGCTCTGAATTTTTGACATGAGCCGTCGCTAAAAAAAAACTAAAAAAAAAAAAAAACGTTGGCAAAAGCTTTTCACACCTACGCTACAGATTCCAGCACTGTTTTTCAAACATAAATAAATAAATAAATAAATAAAAAATTTGGAGAAGGTTCCTCAAACCGCGAGTAGAGTCGTATCCCCGGTTTTATCTCTGGACTGAGGCGACGCTTTGAGCAGGGAAGGAAAACCTGCCGCATCACAGATAAAAGTAAAGTCACCGCGGAGTGTTTAGCAGGTGAGCAACACTCGCTGGGCTGTGAAAGCAGCGCTGCTACACAAACACACACACACACACACACACACACACACACACACACACTCACACTCCCTTCCTGTCGGTAAAAGACACTCTTTTGTTGCTCTCAGTCGGTGCACAGCGCCGACATTCCAGGCTGTTAATGTCGTGAAAGGACGATTCGTCAGCGGCTAAATGCGCTGAGCCTCGCAGCTCTGCTGCAGCGCCATGCGGCGAAGGACACCCATTTTAAAAGAGTTGAGGAAGACGTGTTAAAAACCTGAGAAGCCTTGTTAAACAGATGCAAAGTGATTCATTCTTTGAAGGGAGAGAGACTTTAATCCTCCCGCAACTGCAACTCACCCTGTTGTGGGCACCCGGTGAAATGTATATTTTATTTTTGCAAAAAAAAAAAACCCAAAAAATCCCCCTCTTGCGTCATGCTTCTGGTTCCCCTGCCTGCAGCTCCCGCCGCTCTTCGACGGCTGCTTCTTCTTCCTGCACGGCTCCTTCCAGCAGCCGTCCAGGGCTGAGCTGGTCCGGCTGCTGCGGGCCGGCGGCGGCCGGCTGCTGAGCCGCCAGCCCAAACCCGACAGCGACGTGACGCAGACGCTGAACGCCGCCGCCTACCACGCCGAGCCGGGCTCGGACCAGGCGCTCTGCACGCAGTACATCGTCTTCGACGGCCGCGGCGGCGCCCACCGGCCGGCTGGGGCGGGGGTGCGGCGAGGGAAGGTGTGGTGGGCGCCGTCCTCGTGGCTCATCGACTGCATCGCCGCCTTCCGCCTCCTCCCCGTGCCCGACCCTCAGACCGCTGGCTAGGCCGTTGGTGTCTTTTCTTTTGAAAGGTGGCTTTTAATCCCGGGTGATTTCATTGATAGAGCACAAGTGTGAAAATAATGTCTATAAAGCAGCACCAACCAAGTGTCCTTGGGCACCCGGTAGCCCCCAAGGACAAAGGTCTTTTCTCAAAATAGCACAATTTGGCCTAAAATGTGTTTTTATCTTGTTGCTTTTCTTTCAATGAAATCTAGGGAGGTTTAGGTGAACATTTAAAAACTGTCTAGTGTGTTCGTCAAATGTAATATTGTTTTTGTGAGAAATCATGAATATGACGAGTGTCCTCACTTGGTTGACAATAATCTATAACTCGAGAAAATGTGTTATTTTTGAAACAAACAAACTGGCCGCCCTTTGTGTGACTCTGTGTACCCAACAAGTAGCTCGCTGGTTCAAGGGGGTTGGTGACCCCTGCTAGAAAGAATCATGTTCTGTGTGTGTGTATGTGAGTGATGGTCAGGGGGGTCCACAGAGAAACTGTCTTCTGAACTTCATCTTCTTTTGCACAAATCAACACCTGGAACTGTTTCAAGAGCTTGGAATCAGGTTTTCTTTCCCCAAATGAATAAAAAAATAAATATTTCCAACTCTTGAGTCAAAATGGTGCGCACTTGTTATTTCATGCTGGTTTTTGGTTGTTTTAAAGCTTCCACTGCGAGGTTGAAGTGGTCGTCCATGGTGACTAAAGCAGCTGTACAACTGGGCCGTCTTGATGCGACTGAGGGGAGAGAATCAGAGAATCCGACCTTTACGTTCCGCTTATCTGAGCTGTTCCACTTCCACCACTCCGACCACTTCCAGAGGAGCTGGGAACCTCTAGAGGGGGGATGGGGGGGGGGGGGTCACCCTGCGTTCAGGGTCAGAGCGCCGCCCCCCCCCCCTACCCACCTCCCAGGCTGATCATGCATGGGAAACCACGGCAGCCTGGCTTCACTCTCAGATGCCACTCACACACACACACACACACACACACACACACACACACGCTCGGCTCTTTGGGATGCAGAGGAGCTTCCGTGTTGACTCGCTGCTCCCCGTTCCTCGGTGTCTCGGCCCGGCATTCAGGTTCAGGAGGCAGATCATCGGCTAATTTAGGCCTTAGACGCGACACTCGTGCGTTGAAAACCCCTCGACTGCCGTGACACAGTGCCAGGTCCCTCTTGACTGACGCAGCTCTTTACACGCACTTGACTCAAAATGCCTCAGCGCTGCTTTTTTTTTTCTTTTTTTCTTTGTTATAAAGCGTTTCCTTGCAGTGGAAGCCTGAAATCTGCATATGTGTAGCGCAGACGAGAGAATCATCCGAGTGAAGAAAAGCGCGACAGACAGATCCAGAATAAGAACCGAACCTTTGTGTCGTGCTGCCGTGAACGAAAACTACTTCCAATTCTGCCGTGTCTTAAGACGCTGTGCGCTGTCCCTGTCACATAAACAAACAAGCAAACAACTGTTTGGAACTGAGGCGCTGTCGGACGGACGGAGCAACACGCCTGGCGTGACGTGACATCACAAAGGCGTGATTTCCAGACCCGTGTGTTTCTTGTCAGTGAAAAAAAAAAAAAATATTGAGTTCTCTTGTTTTCTGGGCAGTTTGCTGACAGTCTAGACACAGATTACTGCAAAGTCATTTTCTGCAACACAATGTGGGAGCTTTACGATGCTGGAACTAAACAATGAGTTGTTCGGTCGCCGCCGCCGTCTGTGTACGTTCCCCCCCGTCAACCCCGGAACAGGAGGGTGCCTGCACTGCGGAGAGAGGGTGGTGGTGGTGGTGGTAGTGGTGGTGCTGCTGGGGGTCCCGCTGGCCGTCTCCCAAGATTCCCATTTCAGTGGGATTAGCCAGGGATGTACCTAATTGCTATTGATTGCTGCGCGCTGCATAAAATTGCTTCCTCTGCCTTGTCCACGGTGGAAGGTTGGAGAAGGCAATTAGCGGCGTGAGCCAGATAGGAGCCAGACATGTAATGAAACGGAAAAGAGCGACGAACCTGGCAGGAATGCCCTTGGACGTGGAGAGCGAGGGGAAGGGAGAGAGAGAGAAAAAAAAAAAAAAAAATCCAGCGGAGAGCCGCCGTCTCTTTGTTTTGTTGTTTTCAGCTTTGAGTGATGAGGGAGGGGGAAAGAAATGAAAAAGCCTGTTTTATTTATTCTGGGATGTTCTGCTTGCAGGAGGCTTCTCTTGAGGTTTTTTTGTTTTTTTTTCTCCGTCTGTGTGTCCTGAGTCTAGTTTTTATGTTTACTGTGAGTTTTTGTTTTTGTTTTTCCGCTGTTGCTCTGTTTTGTTTAGTGTTTTTTTTTTCTTTTCGTGTCTTAAAAAAAAAAACACGAAACACTGCAAATGTGACAAAATTCAAAACACATTGACCCTGCAGCTTCGTAACAGGGTTCAGCTTGAATGTTACGTGCTGAGCCCAGAATGGATTCCGGTTTCATGTATTGCTGCGTGTTTTGCTGCAAGTGGTCCGGCGTGAATCAAATGCCTTCGAACAAACAAGGAATTCACACTCACTTCTGCCCAGTGACACTTTGTTTTTAAGTCTATTTAACAAAATAGCTTCTGTCTGGATGAATGATACACATTTTCTCATTTTTTAAAGTGATTTTCTTCTTTTTTTTTTATCTTTTTTTTTTTTTTTTTTTTTTACTCCACCTCAGATTTCAGAATACACATTATATGTTTGAAGGTATTTACATATGAACATCGTGGGGAACACCAAGGGTTGTTTTGGAAAATCTGGACCCTTTTTTTGTGGTTTTCTCCACTTGGTACAATTTAAGAGTGAAGCTTTAGTGAGCATTTAATTATTCATACAATCAAAGATGCTCTTTGTACCAAGCTAAAAAACAAAACAAAACAAAACATATAAAAAGGAAAAAAAGACATTGTCAGATATGATCCCGCATTTGAGTCCATTGTTAACAGACCCTTTCGGTCCCCCGGAAATTAATACAATTGATTGTATAATTGTTTTTTTCTTCTTCTTATCATACTCCAAAATAGTACACAGTTGGTTTTCAGGCACACGTCATGTAACAGTTTGTTGCTGAAATAAATAAAAAAAACAAAGTGACAAAAATAATTTCAACAAAAAAAACAATCTCTCATCTGTTTCCAGCTACAGTAAGTCGGTGTCTCACGGGGTGTGTGTGTGTGTGTGTGTGTGTGTGTGTGGGGGGGGGGGGGGGGGGGGGTTGGGGTTGGGGGGCGGGCACAGCGGATGGTTTAGCTTCACAGAAAGAAAAAAAAAAAAGCGCCCCTGTACAAGCCTGCAGCGCGAGCGACGGAGGACAGACGAGTTAATCTGAGCCGACGTTCTCTGACACGCGCCGAGACCCTCGTTTCCGCCGCCGCCGAGCGCGAGCCGTCCGTCCCCGCCTGTCCTTGACAGCGCAGCGAACACAGCCTCTCTTCCCGGCCTTCCTTCACAAGCGACACGCGCATCTCAAGGCTCAAGGATCCTCAATCCAACCTGTTAAGATGCGGCTCGTTTTTCGTGGCAACTTTCAAAAAAGTCGAGGGGGTGGGGGCAAGGGGGGCGGGGTTGCGACAGTGGTGTAGTCTAGTGTATTGTAGTGGGTGTATATTCTGGCTCTATAATCCCGCCGCAGCAACTTCAAAACAGCAACAAGAAGAAAAGTTTCAGCATAAAGTGGTGCAAACACAAATTCTCTAAAGCGGCACTAAAGCAATGGCGGACTCTCAAACAGATCAGAGCCATGGATGTATTGTAAGAACTGGACACCGGACTGGCAATATGGCAGCACGCCGGTTTTTCCCAGTGGCCACTCAAGGTACTGCAGCAAAAAAAAAAAAAAAAATCCCATGGGCCCAAAAAGCATTTTTCCCTTAGACCGCAATACAAAAGTAAACACATTGAAACCAGCTGACAGCACGACTGTGACCTGGAATGCGATTCATAGCAAATCTTTCTATTGTAGATTTTTCAGTTATAGTCTTTTAGTCGTCAGAAAATCACCAGAAAAGAGTTTATTCTCAGCGTGACGTCACAACATCGTACGTGCTGCTGCTCGTTCTGATTGGCTGCAAGCATTTTTTTTTAGTTTTAGTCGAGTGCTTACACGGCGTACACCTGTGTATCACGTAGAGACTACACCACTGGCGACCAACGACGGAGAGGGTGAGAGAGTCCCATGAGCCAACGCAGCGTTCGGGTAGCACTTTCCTCTGTTGAATTTTCCGATTTGATTGTTCCAACTCCCAAGTTTAATTCAGCAAATGCTGCGCGCGCTCGTAAGGGGACGCGGGACCGGCGAGTGCATCGAGACAAGCGGACTGTGCGGGATCGAGGCGAGAAATCTCGTTAAGCGACCGCCGCCACTGCCGCACTTTCAACTTCAACTTCTTTGTTGACGGGTAATAACGGAGCTTTTCAGGGCTGCCATTTCCACGACCGCCTTTTCTTTTTTTTGCTTCTTTTTAGTACTCCCACTAATTCCCCCCGCTGGAATGTGTAAGAGTAAAAGAGTCACTTCAGTGCCGAGTCTTGGCTGTTTGTACTGTATAAAGCCAAAGGCCATGCTTTGTGACTCTTATCTGCAGCAGCAGTAGCAGCAGCAGCAGCAGCAGCAGCAGCAGCCACAAGGCCTCGGCGCCTGCGAGCCCTCCGACGACTGAAGCGCTCACTTCAGCTCCCCCACCCTCCACCACTGCTGCTCATTAAAAATAATTCCACTTTATTTATTTATTTATTTTTGGACACGTGCGCCGGCTGAGTAATTATCTGGCATTTGAGGTAATTAAAACGTGTTAAGCTCCTCTTTTTTTGTTGTAATATTTATGGAGAAGTTTCTGGAGGACCGGCGAGCCTGTAATTGATAAACCGGCAGTGTTTTTTTTTTTTTTTTCTTTTTAAATGCGTGTGCGACGGACCTCCAGCCAGATAAATGAGCTCTGTCTGTTGGCGCGGAGCGGCTCTAAATCACTGCCGCCTAATGACGGAAATGACCCCGATGCTATTGTTGTGCCCTAAACTCGACTCCGCCCACGCAATCACAGCGGTTTTCCTCCGTCTGCGGCACGACGTGACGGCAGCGAGACTGTGCAGACTGTGCGGACCCCCCCCCCCCCCCCCTCCACTACCCATCGTCCCTCCCCCCAGCAAATGGGTTGACTTCTTTTTAGTTTTGGTTCCTTTTGAAGGTAATCTCCTTCTTTACTCACCCGGATTTGTCCTGTGTTCATTTCTGTCTCATTACAGAATAGCCGGGCGCAGCTATTAAGCGGCCCATCCATCACCACCCAGGAAGTGGGTCTGAAAGGTTAACGGGAATGGCTTTTCTAGAAATGGTGGCGGCAGGGGAGTGCGGGGGAGGAGAAAAAGAAATATTCTGGTGATAAATGGCGCGATCTCGCTGGTTTTCGCGTTGGAATTAACGACTTGTATTTATCATCTCAAAGATGTCATGTTTCGGGGGCTGTTTGGGTGGTGTTTCCCCCCCCCCTCCCTACCCACACTTCCTCCCTCTCTCTCAGACTGGAGCAGTTGCGGACCACTCTGCTGTGGGAAAATATCAAGGCCATACATTTCCTTGTCGCCGCTTTATCACCTCTGCCTCGGCCGCAGCCGGTTGCAGTGGCGCTGAGAGGAGGAGCTGCTCTCCAAAAAGAGGAGCGGCGGAGAAATTATTACATAACCTAGAGGAGCGGGATAGCGCACAGCTTTTGTGTTTCAACAGAGCCTGGTGGGCTCGGAGTGCTCGGAGGGGTCGCTGCACGGCGACAACAACGCTGCGGCTCGGAGATTGCGGGATGAGGGGCCTCGATGCGCGAGACTGCCGAAATCCAAGTTGAAAGCGTTCGGGGCCGCGGCCGACTCCCCTCCTCGTGCCTGCCGGAGCTCGCCGGGTTTGGCCCGGCGTGCAGGCGGCTGCGCGCAGTTGGACCGATTTATCCGCAGAATAGTCGCTGATTAGCGGGGGGGAAATTAAAGCGGGCGGCGCACTCGGCGTCGCTAATTGCTCCGATAAGAAGTTCAAGCGGTTAGTTAGCGCGGGGATGTTTCAGAGGACGAGGACCTTTTTGAGGGAAAACGATTAAGGCCGAAAAGTGGGTGAAGAGGATGGGTGGGGGAGGGAGGGAGGGAGGGTGGGGGAAGGATTGGGGGTTTGATGCAGAGACTCCACCCTACGTCTTCCTCACACGCGGTCTCCCGCCGCCTCTCAGAAGACCCTCGCACCCTGGCCTCACCTGTGCTCGACTCAAACGGTTAGCAGTTTATAAAATAGACAGTAGCATCATCTAAGTGTTAGAGGTGAGTTCCTGCCATATAGCGGTAAAAAGTGTTAAAAGTCTTATGAAGACACCAACATTTATGCGTTATGTGCATCTTGTAAACAAGCTCTTAGAGTGAGGCTGTGAGACCGGAGCGCAGCGTTTTTTTGTTTGTTTTTTTTCCTCGCCGGTGCCCCGATCCTTGTGTGGTAAAATAAAAAAAACGAAAACGGAACGAAAACCAAAAGGAAAACTAAAAAGCGCTGTTAAGTGTGCTTACGGTTTTGTTTTTTTCCTGCTGTTGGAATTTTTTTTTTTTTTTTTTTTTTTTTTTACAACACCTGCGCCACTGTGACAGATTTGGTTACGACAAGCAGATGGGACACAACTTGAGCAAATCAACTTGAGCAAAATTTGACATTGTGTTTTAGGAAAGAGTTCAGAAACTTCCGTGTGTGTGAGCAGCGGGCGGGCAGGCGGGCGGGACAGTCGAGTCGGGCCGAGTCGACCTCGGGAAAATATATGAGGGACGACCGACCGATTCCCTCACTGCAAGAGTTGAGCCTCCCTTCGACTCCGCGCAGTCTCAGGTTTCCTTGGATTTGTGCTCCTGCTCCGTCAGTCACACCAACTTGTTGCGGCGGGCAGGGCGTCTTCGCCTGAGCTTCTCCTCCATCGCCCGCTGGAGTCCTTCTCCCTCCCCACCTCCCTCTTTCTATCGCCGTCTCTCTTTATGACAAGGCCTGGCCATTGAGACACTCCCGCCGCAAGCACTGCGCCTGCTTCCACCAGTCCCCGTTGTGGCAGCGGCAGATGGTGCAGTCGTCCACCTTCACTTCAATTCCGGCTGGGATGATCGTCGTTCCGGCAAAGCAATTTGGACCTGTCGCGTGGGAAAGAGAAGGAGGGGTGGGGACAAGAAAAGAGGTGGTGAGAATGACAGGAAGTGGATGTGTGTACCCCCCCATCACTCCCCGTGGTGGGGGGGGGGGCTTCTCTTTTTCGGAGGGTTTGGGTTGTGGACTGATGCAAAGGAGGGATGGGAATTAGGCGAGTCAAAGCGGACCGTACAGATCTTTTCACAGGGCACGCACCGATGGGCTTGTTTTTGCAACACTAAAGCGCTTTTGTTAGTCTCCCCTTCTCCCTTGACATGGAGCGCTTTGCATCCTAATGCGCCGTGAGCGGAGGCGCCTGCCAGGAGCTGGGTTTGGCAGTACAGAGAGGCAGAGGAGGAGGAGGAGGAAGAGGGAGAGGCAGAGGAGGCTGATTTGAGAGGCAGCGGGGAGGACGGCGTTAATCACTTCAGCCTCTGTGAAAAGGCCACGGAACACCTCAGCAGTTCCTCGACACATGCCCACCGACAGTCTCTCTGTGCCGACATCAAAAAGGGGGTAAAGAACTTGATCAGTGTTGACGCCTGATTCATCCCCGAAAAAAGAAAAAGCAAAAAAAGCACAGTAGTCGTCACGTGTGAGGATTCCTTTTCAGGTCAGATTCCTTTGGCAGAAAAAAAGCCGGAGCGATAGTTGATTGCACCGTCGGAACGCCTTTCATCGCTTTTCCCAGCAGAGGCTCAGTAGGTCGGACGCACGAGCTGCCGGATCAGCGCTCGAGGGAAGCCAAGAAAACGCAAGTTCGCTATCAACGAAAGGCAGCACGTTCATTATTGGCAAACGCCGGTGGAAATTATTGCATTAGATTTGTTTCTCTCCAGCCTCGGGGGCGTTGGGAGGCGCCATATCTCCTCCTCCGCTCGCGCGTAACGCTGGAGCCAGAAGGTGCTGGGGACGCTGCTCCCCGTTTGTAATCATTCAAATGAAGCAATCAGCGGCTCAATTGGCGCGTCGGTGACTTTGGCTCGCTCTTCTGTGAAACCTGTCACATTCAAGACGCCAGCTCTATGAGGAGCCGTATAAAAACCTGGTATGTCCCATAACCTTTGAAGGCAGCGGCGGATTTTACGGTCGATATTCACGGGCCCGTCGTGGAAAATTTGATTTAGCCCGGGATATCAATGAGGAACAGTAAAGTTACCGGAGAGCCTCGGTAGTGGGGTTTATGTTTGGAGAAATGGCAGCCGCGTGCAGAACTTGGACAACTTGGGCCCAGTGGTGCTGCCGCACTTCATGAAAGGTATGACAGTATTAATGCACAGGCTGGCAGAGGCTTCAGCATTGGGGTCCCACCTGTGGAGAGGCATTGGATTGGTCGGAACATTTTCAGAATTGCTGAAATTTTCTTTGAGGGGAAAGACAACATTGACCGCCGTTGATTTACCAGGGAACATTTTTACCACCATCAGCCCTGGACCTCCCGTGGTCAGGCTTATTCTGTCAGTTTTGTTTTCAAACATCACCGGCTGCCACTGCTGTCGAGGGCACAGCGGCAAAAACGGCAGGAATAAAACACAGTAGAGCTAAAAAAAAACCCCAACAAAATAAGCTCGACGACAGAGAGAATGACAAGACTGCGAAAAGCTCAAGAAAATTCCAGTCGTAGGTGGTCGGCACTGCTGGAGATGCTGTGTCTTGGTTTAAAAGGCTAACTGCAACCTGCAACTTGCCGGCAGATACACTTTGAAGGCTTTTTCTGTAGCTTTACTGTTTGAATTAGAAGTCACCCTGGGGCCCATGGACACTTTAATCCCCCACTGGGTACAGGTACATGCCTCTACGGACAGGTACAAGGCTTAAGTTGCTTCATGGTCATGGTGTTGTGCGTGCAAACCGCATTGCGTTTGTAAATATTTATAAAAGATCCCTATGAGCTTTTCTGCTGCTTTCTTCAGGTTTTGCGTTATGGTGTTTATGTGATCCTCTGGTACAAAGAGTTGTTTCGGGTGACTGCATGCAGCCACAGAGTCCTCATTCGTGATCTTTGCTCGTCTCCCTTTGACCAATGACTATAAATGAGGGCAACACGTCATCATTATCATCATCATCATTATTATCATTTCCTGTCCCCGCACAAAATCCCCCAGAACATCCCAAATAGAAGGGTTGGAGTCTGTGGCATGATGTTACCCTGCGGTCAGCCTGTGTGTGGCGGTAAAACTATTTGCAAAGCTCACTCAAGCAACCTGCTCGGCTGCCAGCGCCGGTGATTCATCACCTCGTCCACAATAACTAAAACCAGCGTCAAAACCACTTTATTTGACGGCCACCTTGAGCTTTTCGCCTTGGCCCGTCTTCTGCTTGGTAAAACAGAGGGAGCTATGGGATTAATGAGGGACATCAGAAGTCAGACTTCGGGGTGAAGGTGCAGGAGCAGCGGGAGAAATACTGCAAATATTCGGCAATGAAATGACTGCTGGCAGTGCCACAGGGAATCGGACGGTTTAGCGAAAGTTGCCAATGTCCAGAGTCAGCGACTGAAAGCAGCAGACGCAGCAAGAGACAAAGAGATTGGAAAATGTGATAGAAACCTTTTTTTATTAGCTTCCAATGAGTCCCATTTATCCCACACACTGATTTATACAAAGCCTTAAGCAAGTGTATAACAGCCTGGAGATAAGCAAATAGGGTTAGTTGTTTTTTTGTCTCCCCTTTCCCAAGTCTGCTGGTGCAGGGATTTGGTACAACTTCCCGCAGTGTTTGTGAGGTAGAATGAGGTGCAGGAGGATATAAATATCCATGGGAAACTGACAAAGGGAGCTGCTGGCTGCCTCTCCGGCGTCCTCTGCCTCAGCGTGGTTGAGTCCCGTGCTACTTCGGACCTGTTAAAACCTCTTTGATCTGAGCTTAGGAGAGGCATGGCGAGGGGGCTCTTGCCAAGTCTTAACTCCCATTGATCTGCCTCTGGACAGCTGGCACAGGTTACAGGACAAACCCAGCAGAGGTTAATGTGGGCAGAGGGCGGCCGGCCGGCGCCGCTGCCAGGTCTGATTGTTTATCGCCGGGTAGATTTGGGACGTCGTCTTAGCCGCCCGTACGCCGTTTTCGAAGGGCACACTGTCACCCGAGATCAACTTGCTTGACGGTGAATTTTAGAGGCATCGGGGTCTGTTTGTCCTGTGTCAGACCATGTCTGTCCACATCATATTTCGCCCGATGCCGATGAAGCGGTGGAGACACATTAGCAGTCATTACTGTCTATTTGGCTCAAATTGGATTATGGTTCTTGCCTTGGGCTATGGAATGCTTTAATAAACTCTGGGGTGTTAAAGAAAAAACACCTCAAAAAACACATCTTTGCACACACACACACACACACACACACACACACACACACACACTAACAAACTGAATTTTCTGCTTTAATGCCAGCCTGAACGTTGCAGCCGACACTTTGTCACTGATGCCGTATGATTTGTCTCCTGAAAAACGCCTCGGCGACAGAGGAGATGCCTCAGATGTGATGGGCCATTTTCAAAATGCGTCTTATTGTGTCCTTTATGATAGTTATACAATTAGAGGGATCCCCCTGATAAATTTACACCACTGCATATAATCCGCGATAAAGATTAGAGCTGAATCAGCCGGACTCGGCAAGTGTGGAGCTCAGCGATAATCACCGCCACTGGCTCAGGCTGCTTTCAGGGTGAATCACAGAGAAGCGCGCCAGCAGAAGACGCTGCATCCTATAGGAGGACACCAAGACACAGCAGCCATAGATTTTGCCTTTGCATGCACAAAGCTTGCAGCTAGAACTAATTTGTTTGAAAAGTTTGGGTCTCTCCTGAACCTGCCCTGAAGACCTTTTTTGTAAATTTTGTGAGCAGTCTTCATGAATCAAAACAAATTTGGCCCCCATTGTATTCAGAGTTTTTTTTTTGCCGGTGCTTTAACCTCCGAATGATTTATTCTGTGATGATGAGAGATAATTAGACCTGTGAAAGAACTCAATAACATTTTGGCCCATGGGCAATGGAGGCAGCCCTTGATGTTTCTATATATTCTTTTTTTTTTTTTTTTTAACACCTCAAATTCTTTTCTTCAACCACCTCCGAGTAATTAGGCTCTGCTTGTCCTTTTGCAGGATACAACAAACCAGTTTCTGAATTATGCAGTGGGTATGCACTAAACAGGTGGTTGTCAAAGGGTGGATCGCGACCCAGAAGTGGATCAGAGTCCAAGGACATGCAGGTTAGATTAATTGGCAACTCCATTGTTGTCGGTATGAATGCGGATGGTTGCTTATCTGTGTGTATGTGTGTGTGTCTGCTACAAAGTAGCAACTTGTTTAGCATGTAACTCCGCCTTCACTCTCAGACAGATGGGACCCTGAATTGAGCAGAAGTAGTGATCGAAAATGGATGGATGATGGATGAATAATCAATGAAGCCATTGCTTGTGTTGTGCTGTGTGCATTGCTAATGTGGCAGCTGGTGAATTGGCTCATTTTAGTTTCTGGCTCAGCAGATTGGGTTAGACTACAATACCACTTCATCTGGCAGGAACTCTTAGATTTTGTTGCGTGATATCCAAAGATGAGCTATTAAATAACTTATTGCATGTGGGTAGATTTAAGAGATTAGCCCAGAGTGCGCAAGATGACAACATTCATTTGGTAAATCACTGATCCTTCATGTTCCTCTGCTGATTGAAGATGGTGAGTTTAGCGAGTTTTGTCTTGTTAAGCCTGCCATGTGAGCCAAGTGCTTCAGCTAGATAAAGATCGCAGCCTAAAGAAGGAGGACAGTGTGTGCGGCACCTTCAGCCCAACAGCCCTGATACGGCTCTGGCCTAATCCGCAGCTCGCTGGGTGAATTCCTTGTTGCAGAAACACTCAAGTCTGTCTCAGCACTGCTCACAAGACCTCCGGTTGTCTCGTTAAAAATTTATCTAGAGACGACAGTGATGTTCACTTATGGTGCTGTAGCGTACGACTGCGCTGTGTGCGACTAACTGCCTCTCGCTTTCTCTCACATGTAGTACTCGCACGAGAGGGAGTGCTATAAATAAGGGCGCCACACACAGAGCAGCAACAGCCATGAAAATCTCACTTTGTGTGAGCTAAAGGCCCAGTGTGTTGGATTGAGCAGCATCTAGTGGTGGGAAAGCATATCACAGACATTGCTGATGGTGATCCCTGTTCTGTGATGTTTTTTCTCATGTTCTTCTCATAACAAGCCGGGATATCGAGGTGAAAATCGGAAGCAGATCCACATTCCGAAGTTCTGCAGATGATGTATTGGCACAAAATGGCTGCTTAAATCACAAGGGAACCCACTGTTCATGTAAATATGTTTCTTTATAGAGAATTATGTATTTGTTTATTTATTTATTTTTTAAATTGGGTTTGTGGCTTTTATTATGATGACATATTGACAGCCCGAGGTAGTCGCTAGAGTCACCGCAACCTGATGAGGCAGAACACAAACATGACAAAAAGGATGTGTTCATTTTACGTTATTATGACATTTTTTGGTGCAGCAGGTAGCGTCGCGGTAGTCTTACTGCTAATTGCACGGCTAACTGGAGCCACTTAAACGGACGTCTTCATTTCACAGTCGCCGGTCCTTTGGCAGAAATGAGAGCTTAAATGCATTGCTCATTGTCCCCTCCCAGCAGCCCTCAGCCATCCGCTCCCATAGAGACTTATCTGTCTGCCAGAGCCTGACCAGGCACCCTTGGGGAGCCTCGAACCGGCAGGCCTTCCCCTGAAATGCCAAGGGTGTCACTGTGTCCTGTCAGCCTGGATTAGCTCTCCCCTCGCAGCGTCTGCAGCCTTGTTAGTGTGGCTGTTTGTGTGTGCAAAGAACAGAAGGAGGGAAAGAAAGCAGGGAAGGGATAAGGAAGAAACGAGAGCCAGTGCGGAGGGGGAAAAAAAAAAAGTGGGCCGCTGTGGCCAAAGTCATTTATCGTCGGCCTCAAACAAAAATCCCTCTCTTCACGTTTGTAGGTCAAGCGCTGCTCAAACTAAAAGCAAAAAAAAACCCAACATCTTTCAGGGTGTTTGCTCCTGTACCGCTCTCTATTCTACCGCCTACTATTTGTGAGCAGCCATTTCTTTGGGCAAAATGCTCAGCATAATGAGAAAAGCTGCGTTTCAAAAAGGGGGCATGTTTTTTTTGAGGGCAGGTTCAGTTCATCAGGTTCTTATTCGAGTCCGGTGAAACTTCGGTCGCCGGCTCCTTCAGTTCTCTCCCAGTGAAAAAGCAAACATCCTTGTTTCAGGGAATCTTGGGGAGGTTAATTTTTTACAGTCCGAATAACATGATAGCAAAAGTATTTCAGTCATAAAGTCTCTGTCTGTCCCCTCAGGATTAGTGCCAGCTAAGGGAAATATCCAACCTTGGCCTTGTAAATAGCCAATGAACCATTGGAATTCTATAATTCTAATTTAGGGATTGGCCGTGTGTGACAAGGGTGTCGGGCGGTGGCAGATAAAAGGCTCTCCAAGGACCCATTAGTCCCTCCTTCCATGCCTTTAATCAATGGTCTAATGTTTACTCTGCCTCGTCTGTCATTTATAATTAAAACTGGTGCTGCTCATTAGTGTCCAATGGGCCCAAGGTAATAGTTTTAATTCATAAAACATCAATTACGTCCTGATCCTCCAAAGGCGCCGGCATCAAATGGCGATGCCACTGATAAACTCCCCGTCACCGGTTTAATGAAAATTTAATACCAACCGAGGTGTGTGTGTGTGTGTGTGTGTGTGTGTGTGTGTGTGTGTGTGTGTGTGCGTGTGTAAAATTTGGAAGGAGACGAGCGTTTACCGTTTTTACAGATGGGGCAGCACTGCTCCGGCTCGTAGACGGGGTTGACGCACTCCGGGACAGCGCAGTCGGACACCACGCAGTGCACCTCGTTATTTGGTTCGCAGCGGCACCACTCGCAGGGCGACGGCTGTGGGCAGAGAAACAGGAAGCACGGGTTATTTGGTTTGTTAAGTAGGCGGCACACGTATGTGTGTTTCTCGTGCAAACCGGCTGACGTCGAAGAGAAAACTCGCTCTGAGTGTTTTTCATTTTTAATTTTCCCCCAAAAGTCTTGTCTGAGATTTTACCTACAGAGTAAAGCCATGACCTCTACCACTCTCAGTAAATCACTCTACTTCACTTTCAATTCTCCAAGCCTACATGACTGGAAAAACTTGATTTCCCAACATGCCTGCGTTTGCTTCCAAACATCAGCCACGACCTCTTGAAAACCAGTCGATGCCCAAACCAAAGGATGATTCCCGACCCATTGACTTTCTGCTAGCTAGAGCTTTGTTGACACATTTGTCAGTTTTTTTTTTTTTTTAAACAACACTTTCTTGGCCTCCACTTTTAAAGAATGCCAAAAACGCTACACAGTAAACAATGCTTTTAAACGGTCTTGCCTACGTCCCTCTTGTTGCGGGCTGTCAGGCGAACTCAAGTGCACGGCACACCAAAAGGTGGCGACGTAACTTCTGTGCGTAAGCGCATGTCGGCTAATCTGAAGGCTGAAGAAAAGCAGAGGCGGCACTTTGCCAGAAACAACAATGAGTCAGTAGGTAACTTGAATTCATTTTGAATATTGGACCGGATGGAACTGCCAAAAACAGGCCTAGTTTGTTTGTTTCTGTTTGCTTTACACAGGCTGCCGTCCAGGAATTAAGGTAACAAATGGTGAAATAATGAGTCTCGTAAGGTCTGCCCAGTTAATTAGCTTTTCTTCAATCAATGCTGATTTGTCAGTCAAATATGGGACTTCGGTTGAGGTTATGTTGAGGTAAGAGCCTGCTAACATGGAGCTTGGTATGAAATGCTGCTGCCATTGAGATTTTTCCCGTGATGCCATGTGGCTCTCCGAACCCCATCTAGCGGTTCAGCCCAATTAGAAGGGGTTGAGAAGGACGGCAAGTTGGCCTCGCAAGTCATTTGGTCTGTGGGCAGCTCGCTGTGTGGCAGGAAAATCTGCTTTGTTTTGAAAAACTTTATAGTTTTTCCAAGTCTTTTCTTTCTGTCTTTCTTTCTTCCTTTGATCCGTTTGTTAAATCAAGTCACAGCGCTCGAGTTTGGGGATCTCTTAATGATCTTCCCTCCGTCTTCCTCTTCACCTCCAGCACTTGACAGCTGTGCTAAAAAAGAAAAAAAGAAGGAAAGAAAAAAAAAAGCGTGCGCTTGCGTTGAGTTAATGCTACAGTCCCCATTATCCTCATTATATGCATCTCATACCGTCTCACAAACAAAGTGGTGAGCTGATAAATTATTCACACAGCCAGATTTATCAGGCTTCTTGCCTCTTAACAAACAAAGCCCGTAGCCGACTTGGAATAAAAATCACAAGACTCTAATTAATGAGGGACTGTAGCGGCTGTGATATTTTGGAATTTTTGCTGCATTCTGCTGCGGCTGTTGTCGGGAAGCAGTTCAGAGGCTTATCGCGCCACCCCTGCAACATGTAAATCAGCACTCTGCAGCTCTCGGTGCCGCTACCTCTCACTTGACTCCCATCCCTAAAGTCTGCTGACCAGAAACCAGTCCGAGTGGAAAGAATACAAGCTGTTTTTCAAATTGGAGGAAAGGTCGGTCGTGCGTCGTGCTACCTTCACGGTTTCTCTTCTTCTGCGAGTCTTCATTTAGTCTGTTTAGTTTGCTCCGGATTCGGCTGTTTTATTTTGGATAACCCTCTTAAAGTCTCCACTCGATAAAAGAGCAGATGCTTTTTCTTTTTTTTATTAGGTTTTTTTGATGCAGTAGTTGTAACAGCAGAAGGCTTCACGACCGTCTAAAAATCATAGGCTGAGTCATCCATTTGAAGGAGTTGAAGAAATTACAGCGACTGGTATTTTTTTAATGTATATATTCAAGGTCACTCATATTGTGAGCAAAATGTGTATTTGGAATGAGATTGGGGAGACTCCTTGTCTGCTTTGGGGAACGTTGTGATGGAACGGGCATTGGCAGCGTGGTCCTGAACAGAGAATTTACAGTGTTGCTTGTCGCTCCCCAGATGAATTAGAAGGTTTTCAAGAGTGTCAATGATTTAAAGTGCAAGTGTTGTGTTTCAGATGAGAAGTTTTGATTGCTGCAGTTGCGTATGAGGGATTTCACTCAGTCAATATGATTTATTAAGCTTGATTTGAAAAAACAAACAGCTTTTGTCCGAGATAAGCTAACCTTACCAGAAGCTGGCTTCAGCTGTGTTTTTGCTAGATGCCCAGCAGTGAGAGCAATTTGCTAATCAAATCATTTAGATAGACACTTAAAACGGCCACATCAAGCTAGCGGGACGGCTTATTTAGTGTTGTTGTGTTTTGAAGACTCAGCCGGAGAGGCCTGACAGGGATGGGTTGGACATGTACAGTGGAGGGACAGTGAATATATGGGCAGAAGGATGCTGAGCTCGGAACTGGCAAGCAGGCAGCCCTGAGGAAGAGCAAAGAGGAGATTTATGGTTGGAGTGCAAGAGGACATGAAGTTATTTTGTGTGAGAGATGCCAGTGCAGAGGTGTTTGATGGAGGCAGGTGATTGGCTGTGGCCGCCCCCGAGGGGAACGGTCCAAAGGAAGGAGAAGAGGAGGCAAACTTTTGCGTTCTGGTACTACTGTATATCTGGGAATAGAGGGTCCAACTGTCTTGCCCTAATTCTGTTGATGAAAGTTCCACCTTTCGATCACAGAATTGTTGTTGCTGAGGTCGTAGCGAGTGCTTTTGGTTCGACTCCCACAACCAGCCAAATTTACCCTGGACGCATTAAGTGGCACAAAACAGGAAGTGACCTGGCTTGCATTTTTAATAGAATTTACGGGAGTCTGGATCTGCTGCAGCCACAAATTAAATATGAGCAGCTTCGAGAGCGACGGAGAGAAAGCCAGAGAGAGAGAGAGAGAGAGAGAGAGAGAGAGAGAGAGAGAGAGAGGGAGAGAGAGAGAGAGAGAGACAGTGAGTGAGAGAGAGAGAGAGAGAGAGAGAGAGAGAGGGAGGGAGAGGGAGAGGGAGAGAGAGAGATAGAGAGAGAGAGAGGGAGAGAGAGAGAGAGAGAGGGAGAGAGACAGTGAGAGAGAGAGAGAGAGGGAGAGAGACAGTGAGTGAGAGAGAGAGAGAGAGAGAGAGAATAAGAGGAGAATGCCAGGGAGGAAAGTGAACGTGTAATCCATTCCCTGATTGTGGCGAGTGTAAAACCATCTATAAGGCACTCTGAACGCAGAGCCAAGGATGCAACAGCCCGTTCCCATGATTCCTCTCTTGCTTTTGTCATTTGGAAAAAAAAAAACGTTCCAGCTCATTTTGAGTGCATAGTGTTTGTGTCGATTTATTTGAAACAATTTTTCACTGTCCTCCTGACATAATGAAAACGCACACAACTGCAATCACGTGCAGAAATAGGCATTCTTGTCCTTCACTGACGATTTGCAACTTGCACTTTAGCGTCTGTTTTGGCTCATCCCAGAGAGAACATTATACATTTAGGTTCGGCGCACATGAGGAATTCTAATTCGTTTGGCACAACCTCAGATTTAAAGGTCAGGGTTCAAATGCATGGCTTTTCCCTCGTTTGTGCATCTTGTGTGGTATTTGTTGGTCATTTCAAGGCTACACATCCTCTCTGTGCCCCTCATCGAGACACAGTATGGTTACCTAGGAGCCATTGCTGGGTGCAGTACTGTCAGCTTTATGTTCTTAATGACACCCAGCGTGGCCTTCACCTGCTCTGGCCTTTCTGCAAAACAGGTGTGGCCAGTGACCAGTGCAGTGTGTGTGTGTTTGTCTTGCCTATTATCCCCTATACCTTAAAACGAACAACTAAAAATTGTTGTCATCTACCAAAGGCTCACTTTCCATTTGTCTCACTTTTTGTGAGCAGATGCATTGCGGCAGCGGAGCAACAAACTTTTCACAGCAGACAGCTGATGCAGGAGTCGTGTAACAGCACCCCGAGGACTCTGCAGGCACTCAGCCTCGCCTCTCGCAGCCTCATCAGCACCGCCGACACACAGCGACGGCGCCCGATGCGGCTTCCCGTCACCTGTTGCAGGACAACCGACCCCCCCCCACGCTTGTTCACCAAGGTGCCTTTACAAAAAAACAGCTCCTCCTTTCATTTCATTCATGGTGGGCTGCAATTGCTTGTTATGGTCACAATCTGCCGTTTTCAAAGAAAACGGATCGAACTGTTTCAAACTGCGACAGGCAGTGGAAAACACGCAGCCACACGCCGAGCTGCACGTGCATTGGAATGTCTCGACCTCTCCAGGTATAAGGTGTTTGTCCATTAGAACAGGTAAACACATCACAGATAGTTTCCCATCGCTGGAAGCCAGCAGGCCGGCAGACACCTGCACGGTGGACAGCAGGCTCTTGCCTCATGCATAAGGATGACGGGCTGCGTTTTGTCAAGCGGACAGACTGTCACGGCGGGCGAGGCGGGACTTGGGGGGTCAGTAGTGGAGCACATCGGGGCTGCGCCTGGATTCGTAATGCTCCCCCCCCCCCCCGGCTGCATGTCAAGGTTTACTTCTTCCTCCAGCAGCTGCACGCACCTCCTTGGCAAGAAACATGTGAAGAAGCTGACTTGGCCTGCTGTCATGGAGTTTCTGGGCTGAGTCGAGATGAAGAAGCTCGAGGCGCTGCTGCAGTTACCTCACACCTGAAGCCGAAGCTGCTCCCAAATGGGAATCCATTTGCGGGCTTGCCAGAGATCATTTGCGTAGTTAACGTTTAATCTGGGAACTGAAGAAGTCGTGGTTGCGTCACGGGGCTTCAAAGGCACACAGTTAGCTGCTGTAAGTGCTTCCTGTCCATGAGTTGCAAAGGAAGAAAAGCTCTTTCAACATAAAATGGTGCCGTACCCTCCAGCCTGTTTCATAGCCATGTACTGTACGTACATGTGGCCTAATTCTTCTTGCCTTTTTTTTAAAAAAAAAATCTCCATAGAAAGATGGAGAGAGAGAGAGAGAGAGAGAGGGGGGGGCATGGGAAGAGATTCTCAACACTAGCACGGTGCATTAGCCGTACTGTTAGCCATCATCTTTTATTACGGCTGATAAAATGGAGAGGCTAAAAGCAGAATGCGGCAGAGTCCTGATGGCCGCAAAACACAAATGGGCCCATTTTAAATCGCTGGAAGAGCTCAGCTGGAGGAGGGACAGGAGGTGGTGGTGGTGGTGGTGGATGCAGAGTCACACAGACCTGCACCGATGCAGACAATCAGGGAAAAGACAAAACCTGGGAGGGAATAAAATGAGGAGAGATATTCTGATGAGAGATGCAGGTTTCCAGGTCTCATTCTGTGAATGTGATTTCTATCAGGATGAGACGCCAAAGGGCTCATATCCTAAATTCTTTGGATTCACCTCCTGCTTCCATTTGGTAAGCAGTTAGCTACAGCTTGACGCTTCTTGTTTTCCATGGCCTAATATAAAAACAAAACCAAAAAAAAAAATAGCAGTATTAAAACGAAATGGATGAGCCAGCATCAGTGACTCACTGGCTGCACCCCCGATCCATGCCAGCATTGCAGCCACTTCCTGTCTTCCTTCCTCCCCTTTGACAGCGGCATTGAAGGGTAGCTTGCAGCAGCTGATGCCCGATGTTGCCAAGACTGGGATGAAGCTTACTGGTTGTGGAATCCATAGAAGCACTACACTGGCTGTAAATGATGGAGATTCTGCCGTCGTCGCGTCGAAGGGTGTCGGTTAAATCCCTCGGCACAGTTCTGCTCTGACATCATGCAAAGCCAGTTGATGACAGGAACATCAGTCTCATTGAACAACGCTGTTGTCACTGACAGGGCCTTTGAGTACTGCTGCTATTGGGTACATGCTGCTTTATGGTTTATTTGTGGGTAAATACGCCTCAGAAGCAGGGCGATTAGTCAATGGGCCAGCGAGCATCAAGCCAATCCCAGTTTTAAATAGTATTTAATCAAATGCCAGGCACGCAGACGCTTATGTAAAAAAATGAAATAAATGAATGAAATAAAGGGAACAATTAGACATGTGGCACAGTTTCTACCCCCACCCATAAGGGATATTAATATCTTAAGAGGGGCTGTTGGAGTTCTTAAAGCACACAGGACTCAGTCTGCCAACATCTCTTGTTTGTTTTTCTTTGCAGCTGCTGCTGCGTCTCAGAGTGGCTGCTGTTCAAATGTTGAATGGAACTGGAACTAAACTCATCAAGACCTAATATTCAAGTCTTCAACGTGCGTCTCATTTGGTTTGCGGAGCCGCCGATCGATGCTGCTTTTGGAAAAAGCAATTGAGCGCGTAAAAGAAATGAAGACCCGGCCTCCTGTTGTCGTTCGCGGCTCACAGTTGTTTTTGTTACCGGCTGCTGAGCAGCGCAACGCTCGGTGCCACCGTGGCGTTTTCTGATGCAAAGCTCCGTCTTTGGCTAGCAGGTAGCGACGTCATCTGTTTATGGCCATTAATCTCGCAGTTTGTCAATAACATTGACCGGCACCCACGTGTCCACCCTGCAACTGCGTGGCCGTCACGGTTGTTTTGCTGCATCTACGCACAGAAAGATATATTAAAAAAAATCATTATAGGGGCCGACGGCTTTTTTGCTTGAGGACGACAGCAGAGAGAGCCAGTTGTGCCTGGATCAGACCGTTGAAGATGCTTCTGTCCATTGTCACGCTAGCTTAAGCGATCACAGTAGCAGCAGGACCGGCAAAGTCCACCGGACCGACGGTGATGTCTCGAATCTTGAACGAGTCGTCCCAATGAGTCACGATTCCTCCTCTCTGTCACCTCTTTCACCACCTGGCCGCTGCTAATGCTACCCAGCTAACAGCAGAGTGCTGCAAACTTCTCACTGCGTCACATGGTAATAGCTCTTGTTTCGACTCGGCGCCGTCCTTCCCTCCTTGCTGTGACGCCGAGCTGTGAACAAACGAATCGCTCGGTCGCTCTGAAGTCTCCCGTCGGCGTTTCTCCACAAAAGAAAAACGTGGCCAGAGCCACATTTGACACGTGGACTAAAAGCTATGAAAATCTCATTTCAGAGGAAATGTCTTGAGCCCTGTTCTTCATTGCTGAGTCCAACAGAAGAAAAAACCCTTCAGTGGGCTACAGAGGTGAAACCTCAATGTGATATGTGATCAGATATCTCCAAAATGCATGCGGCGTCTCTGGAGATAGATGCAATCATCAGGGATGAACCAGGGATAAACTTTTTTTTTTGTTGTGCTTTTACTGGCAAGAAAAGTTTGGAATTAGTCTCTCTGTCTGAAAACGTCTGTTACAATGATAAAAAACATTGATATACGTTGCTTGGAAGACATTAAAACATAGTTTAATACTACATTTGATATGCTATACTTGATGGCACCGGCAGACGCATCTGATGATCAAACTTGCAAGGACAATTTTTCTTGGCAAGTGTTTTCATCCATCGCAGCGATGTCTCCACAGTAAAAGATTGTCCAGGAGGGAAACGGTTTGATGGTGGTGTTTTGTCAGCGGACAACAGCTCTCGAGAGATCTCGGACCACTCCATCCAACAAGTATCATTTTAGCAATTACTGTGAAGCGCCCTGGCGAGCTTAGAGTCGATATTTTTTAAAAATGTTGGGAGAGTTTGTACCTGCTTCCTTTGAGCTTTTCAAGTCATTGAGCTGCCTTTGTGGTTTCTGGGCAAGAGACCATGTATTTTTAAACCAAACATTCTTTTTAATTATCATTTACTTTTATAATCGTTGTCCTTATGCAAATGGACTCAACGTCGCTCAACTCCTGAAAAGACAGGAGATCAAAAAAAAAAAAAAAAAAAATTGACAAAGTTTCAAAATAACACTTAAAAAAAGTGGAGTTGTTAGGTCTGCAGAAGTGCAAGGTGCCAGTTTTACCTCTACAGCGAAAGACGAGCCGAGGACATTTGGCCGATTAGGATGTAATGGGAATGTTCGGCTTTGCACAATGTGGAATCAAATAAAAGTACAAGACTGAGAAAGACTGAGAAAGACTGAGAAAGACAGCCATGCGTCTGTCGAATCATGACTGGCTTTAGGAATAATCCATTTTAAATTAACCTTCAAAAATAATGTGCAAGATTAACTCCTGCGACGGTTCAGCCATGAGTGTGTGCGCGTGTGTGTGTGTGTGTGTGTGTGTGTGTGTGTGTGTGTGTGTGTGTGTGTGTGTGTGTGTGTGGCGGCCTCGTGGACACTGTGCAGTACTTTGAAAAATGAAGTCGGTCTCTGGGGGCAGAAGTGCTTTGCTCCTACTCGGTGGCATCTGCCCGCTCCGCCTCCTCCTTCACCGTGTGAACTTCACCGTCGTCTCGCCTCGGCTCGGACTTTTGCAACAACAACAACAAAAAAAAAAAACCCATAAAACAGAATATGAAAAAAAAAGAAAATGAAGCACCAGATTTTGGAGCGGTGGCCTGATGTTTTGGCAGGCCAGTCCGCTGCTGTTTGTCTCCCTGGCTGCGCAGGAGACCAAATTGGCTGTCGCGGCCGCCGCGCTCCCACTTTGGGGACAAATGGCCGATGAGTCACGCGAGCGGTGACGAGGCGAATAACCTTCAGCCCCTGCTCAGATGCTGATGAGAAGCAACCCGAGTTCAGAGGAACCTCGGCTTGTTGCTGCTAATGGCGGCGGCGGCGGCGGCGCAAATGGGCTGACGGTCCAAACACGTGCGCCGCTTCTGAGGGAGGAGAGTCTGATGAGCCGGGCTGAAAAAAAACCCACTCAGTTTACACTCGTGGACAGGTGCTTAAAGTCTGTTGATGTCTAAAGCTGTGCAAAAAAAAAGAGAGACGTACATGCTAGAGAATTCTGTGTGGCCCAATTATTTACACTAATAATTTTGTCTAATTAGAAGCTGCTGGTGCCTTTGGCAATTTGGACAGGAAAATCAATTTGGGCAATAATTTCTGCAGCTTTTATGGCCGTTTCATCTCTTAGGTGTCGGTGCTGAAATGCAGAGTCACTAATTACTGGTGTGTTTGTGTGTTTTTGCGATGCACAGGCGGCTCAGCAAAGAGCGCCTGTTGTGTGCGTATTTTTCTTAATCCAGCGTTCAGTCGGCACGTGCGCTTTCGACGAATGTTTCCATAATTGCGGTGCATCGAGTTCCGCCCGGGGGGGCTTCGGGAACGCCGAACGCCGCCTGATCAAACCGCCGCCACCGCGTGCAAGCTAACAGCGGCGACGCAGAGTTCCTGCTGATCGTTTGTTTGAACCTTGGAAAAACCCGCCACGGCGTGTTTTTAATGTCGTGGGTGTTTTTTTTTTTGTTTTTTTTTCAGGGATAAACACGCCTTTGTGGAGAAAAGCAGAATACCTAGAGCGGGATAATCCTGCCGGTGGTTTCTGCCGCGTGTCGGAAATCTGCTCTGAGTTTCCCGCCGCTTCCCAGAGGATGACGAGGGAGGTGGGGGGGGGAGAAAACATTGCGGATGCAAAATGCAAAGGCGCGAGAAGTTGATAATTAGCCATCGTGCGGCAGACGCTACGTCGTCCTTCCTCCTGTCTGACCCCCCCCCCCCACCGCAGTCTGCCGGCAGCCAGGCCCACTGTGTCTGTCTGGGAGAGCAAACATCGGCCAGCAAGACGATGAAGAACACGCGTGAGGGCAGACAGATGAATGTTGAATCGCTGGCCTGGCGCCGCGGTTACGCGGGACCAGAACCTAACCAGAAACGATAAATGTCCTGCTCGTGACCGTGACAACGTTGATGCACCGGCTCCTCTTTCAGACCGGAGAGTCTGGAGCTTTGGCCGTCGGCTTTTCCTCCGACTTTCCTCCCTCTGGGGGTCTGGCGGAGACTTCCGGTGGTGTCAGGAATCACTGTCGGGGGTTATCTCGCTTCATTTGGTTGCTCCGCCGACAGGGAAACGTGTTCATCCATCCTCAGAAACGACGGCGATATAAAACGCTGCGTCTGGTTTCAGCTTCGCAGCGTCAACTGTTGGTGAATCCGACAAACTGCTCTTTTGTTACTGTGCACTGTCCTTTTCTGTCTCCGGCCCCTGCAACTGCAAATGCTAATTGGCTACATAGACGGCTCGGCTCCTACTTCATCCCTGCTAAGCAAACTGTGAAAATAAACAACAGTAATAAATAGTAGTAGAAAGACGTCGGCTAATCTGCTTCTTTTTTTTTTTTCCCCCAAGCCCGGTCCTTGCTACTGATATTTAATGAAAATAACTATTCGAAAAAGCCGTTCAGGCATTTGTGGCTATTTAAGGCCAGAAGTGGTGTAGAGGATAAAGGGGATTTTCTTTGAAAGGTGAAATTGTATAGAAAAAAATAAAAACAAATCTTGCCCAAGCTGCATTGTGGTGGATATGGTGGAGCCATATCATTAGGCCCATTGATAAGCCGGTTTCAAATTGTTTTTTATTTAAAGTGCGTGTTTCAGCGGTTTGCTAATGAGCACACCTTCACTTAAGATAAGGGAGAGCCCACGTTTCGGCCTCAAAGAGAGAATTCACGCTGAGGAGACGCGGTTCTTTGCCGTGTGTCAAGTTCGTCCTGCAGGACAGAAAACAAAATACGATAAAAGCGGAAGAGTTCGGGTTCATCGCGCTGCCGCACGATGCGTCGAGCTTCATTTCCCGGGAACTTTGGATGGATTTTGATTGGCTGCCAACATTTCGCTGCAGCGACATTGCATCGTCGTAATAGTTTCGGTCTGGGGTGATTTTTTTTTCTCTTTCTTGAGCAATACGGCATATTTAAGCAATTTCACAGCAGAGTGACTGCCGTCGTAGCGAATGTCATCACGAAGGCTGCAGACCGCGTCCGATTACCCAAGATCATCAGACTGTGATGGTATCCGGTCCAACAGCGCCACCCCGGCTGTGATCTTGCTTAGTACAACAATCCAGAAAATTATCTTAGACCAAATTTACCAATAAAAATAAATGTATCTCAACATGCATTTGCCACCACTGGTCTCAGTCTACATTGGGAACCAGACTGACCATAACTGATTAGAAATCCAACCATTAACACTGGTGCTGTTAATGTATATTTTCAGTCACACCCACTGTGATCCAAGTCAAATGATCCAGTCAAAATCAAATGGTCCAATCAAAGTGTTTTTTGCATGACTAACTTCTTATTTCCATTCATCACATTGGTATTTTTTTTGTGGGCTGCTGCTGCTCAACCTAAACTGACCCTCCAGTTCCTGGTTCTTGAATGCGGCTTTGCTGAGGCCACAGGGGATGCCTGCGGCCGTACTGGGCAGACTGGTCCCTCCGTCATCTGGTGGAAAAACCCTGTTGGCGACGCAACTGCGAAGGCAAGATGGCGATAAAAAAAACAGCCTCGGAGCTCTACGTTCCCTAAAGGTCAGTGATAAGAGACGTCCACCCGGCACGGATGCTGCTGCGGTCAGCAATGCTAAATGCGAAATACTTGATACACGACAATACGTGAATAATGAGATGAAAACGGATAATTACACCCAGGGTTCCGACCTAAATAGACAACACGTACAAAATCCCCTCCATACTGACCGCATCGTGTGCTGCCGTCACGCTGGCCGCTCCGCCTCGCCGCCGCCTCTCCATCATCGGATGTTGAATATAAATGTAAATGTCTTCAAAACGCGGCGCCGCGCGGGAAATGTCAATGAGGCCCACACCAAAGGTTAACCTGTCGGCGTCTCTAAAGAAGGGTCTTTATAACAAATACTGACGACCTTTGATTTCCCTCCACTCCGCCGGCTCAAAGGAGGCCAACCTTTCTCTGGGCCTCGGACCAAGACGCCGAAATTACTTGTGTCATTCCGGATAGGGAAGATTAAAGAGATTTCCGCCTTGATTGTTCCAGTCCTGTCATTTTCACCCAGCCGGCCAGCAAAAGAAAAACAAATGAATGTTTGTTTTTTTTTGCGCTTTTTTCTTCTTCTTCTTTTTTTTTTAATCCCCAAAAGCACAGAGTAGCATCCTTGGCTCAAGGTTAGCGGGAGGGTGAGCCTCTCTATTGATGTACTTGATCTCACATCAAACTGCCGAGCTCATGCACTCACAACAGCGCCTTGGAAGGAAAAAAAAAATGTCTGGGCTTGCATCCCAATGCGGGTCTGACACTGTGTGACGTGTCAACACACCAATCGCTACAGATTAGCCACGTACGGCTGCCTCGATACGGGCTGATGTCACTCGGCCCACAATGTGGGAAGCCCCGCGTTCTGACAGGTGTTGACACGATTTGTGTCGACGTGCTGAAAGAAAAATTAATATGATTAAAAAGGATTAAAGTTATTCCTTTTTTCTGACTGTATTTGGCCTTGTTCGCTGGTTGCGTGGGTGTTTTTAAGATTTTTTTCTGTGCAGTTCGACCTTTCTTCCACATTCAAATCTTTTTTTTTATTACATAAAATAAGCTTTGGGAAAATTCCTCTCCAAAAATCTGTGTGTCACGTTTTTCATCTTCCAAAGGAGCAGTTGTTAAATGGCCTTCGGTGCATGGCACTGCGCGGCGCTTGTTTGAGCCTTGATCCCACCGCATCGTGGACGAAGGGCGTCAGCTGACATCTTCCTGCGTTGGTTGATTAAACCGATCATTGATTGGGAGAACTCCTCTTCACGTCGCGGCACTGTGGCACCATGCAGCCATTATTTCCCAATGCGTGCCACGTCCACCCTTTGTTCACTGTGATTGGGCCAACACGCGCTCACGCTGAGAGGTTGTAGCACCAGGCTTTGGTACAGTGCATGGCTGTCATCACCTGGGCGCACTGCACTTGTGGCCAACATCGTTGGAGGGGATTATGTTGTTTTTTCAGTCTCTGCACCCCCCCCAATTTCAATATATATATAAACAAAACAAGACTCCTTCTTCATAGGGGTGGAATACCTTGAAGATAAATGCCTAATTTTGTTCTTATTGATAAAACAGTTCAAAAATAATGGGCCCCTAACTATTGTCAAATAAACAAAGTAAATGAATAAACCAAGACGCAAACCTCTGCTGGGCTTCTGGGCTTAATTAGCGATAGCAAACCAAGATGCTGAATGTTTGCTAAGAATGCACTGGAGGCAGATAACTGCCAGCAAAAAAATTCAAAGAAAAAGCCAGTATTAATAAATAAATAAATAAACACAGGTCTCACATTTGACAGCTACGTTTATTCCCCAGCTTTTCCTTCTGGGCCTTTTGGTTTCCTCTCTCCTCAGAGGTGGGAACTGCAGCTGAGTCGTTCAGCAACGGCACTTGTTTTCGTTTTTTTTTTTTTGCCTCGGCACTCAGCGCAGCCCCCCTGCTTCCTTCAATTTGTCTCGCTGACAACACATGCTAATATTCACAGGTGCGACATGTTCCAACGTCTCTCAGACGGCTTTTCTTTGCTTTGCCTTGATGTCACGAAAACAACTAAATGTAAACAGATGTAGCAGAAGATGCCTGATGCGCTGTGGCGCCCCTAAAGATGGTGGCAGGCGCTTGAAGTCGGGCAACCTCGCTGCTGACACTCACAGGTTTGTGAATGCCGATGTTTAACTGTGGTGCCCTCAGTGTTGGCAGGTTAGATTGCCGGCAGTTGACCTGCTTAAAAGCAGCACAATTTTAAGAAATTTGAAATACCAGTTGTTACCCACACAGAGAAGGCAGAGAATTCCTCAGTTCCCTCCACTTCCGTGCAACATTTTAGCAGACTTTTGAGTTCTGTTTACTCTCTGTGTGTGTATGTGTGTGTGTTTTTTTAAATCTTGCAGTCTGTGGTGTCTCACGGAAAAGAAAAAAAAAAAAACTTTGCTGTATCAACAACAAACCCAAACGGCGGCAACAGCAGAGGCAGGTTAGCCACACAGCGTTTCGGCTGATGTTTCTCTGAAGGTTCGCTGAGAACAAAAGTGAAGCAAAGGACGGTGAATTTTACTCTTAAGCACGATGGAATCGAAATGTTGCAAGTCTCAGATGAATGTGTAAACAGGCTGTTATGCGTTTTCTTAGTAGCAATGGGCCAACGTTGTGTTCACAAAATGTCACACTGCCTCCCTGTGGACACAAATGGGAGGACATCACAGTGACTACACTAACAACAGGACCTCCCCGTGTTGTTTGTTGGCAGCACACAACTGGAAAACTTGCCTTTAAACCCTTTTTGAACCTGTACTGCACATGATGCAGCTGGTATTTTCTGGACGGTTCTGAATAGACTGTTCTTGCAGGTTAGGAAGCATTTGTAGAACTTGGCTGAAACACCTGGACTCTGACGTCTTACTAATGGTGGACGCATCAGACGAGCATGTAACCGTAAGAAGAGTGAGAACATTCAAATTTGAGTTTTCAGAAAACCTTGCAGAAATCACCAATTTACTTTCATTTTTGATTTCTGTTGAATTTTTGGCTCAAGCTACTTCGAGATGTCTTTTTAATATGTCTGCAATATGGGAATAAAAGACGCAGACATATTAAATACCACAGAAGCCCTGTCATGACTCCTGAATACTCATTTAGATTAGCTCGCCGCTCCCTGTTCCTCGCAATCAGCAATCAAAGCCGTTATCAAGGTCCAATTTTCAACTTAACACCAATTTGTCCTTAACGAAACCATGATTAGCGATAAGACGGCAGCCCGCTGTCGTTGAGACCATCGCTGTGTCATGTAAATCGCAGGTTCCTCCACCCGCTCGTTGGATCCTGCAATTAGGAGGGGTTTCTGGCTGGGCGGCGCCAGTCCGAACACAGGGCTGCAGATGTCACGTTCATAGAGTCGTTTACGGACTGGCAACGCCATCGTGCTCTCTAACTACCGGCGAGACGCCGGCCTAATGGGCGAGAACACATGCTCCCCGAGCAGGAGAGACGGTGGAGGCCGACTCTGCCAGCAGTGACTCAGTGGCCACAAATCAGGGCATTAAAAACACGTTTATAGCATGTGGCAGCTTAGTCATGCCGGGGTGACTGTTCTTCCGCTGGTGCGGGGCGGTGGGGGTGGGGGTGAGGGCGGTGACATCACCGTGAGAGGCAGCCATCTTTGCGCCGCCCCCCTGGCCAATAGACACATTCCGTGACAGTTTTCCAATACGCCCCGCGACCTGCATGTGCCGACATGAGCCGGCGAGAAAAGCCACCGAACCACCGTAGAAGCCATAAAAGGACGGACGGGCCTTGTTTCTCCACTTCCTGTTTTCGACGCTGTACGCTACGCGGTCAACAAGTTGCAAAATTTGGGTCCTGACAAAGCAGAATTCAGAATAGCTTTGTCACCGTTCGGGAGCGAGCGCGTGCAGTCGGGGCTGCTAGCGTTCTGTCGCATAAAGCAGAGAAATCATTACGGTGGGTGGTGGTGGGGGGCGGGGAGCAAATCAGCTGGACCAGCCTCGAAAACAGTCGTTCTCACCGGGTTCCGAAAGCCACTGCTGTTCCACTGCAACTGGGGGCGTTGGGGGGGGGAACCTGCCTGAATGCACAGCGCTTTTAATTAAATCAACCCACAGCGTGGCTCGGCTGTACGAACACCAGAGGGAAACATCAACGGCATCTGTGGCCAGGTGATTCACACAGTGGACTGTTCATTAGCTGCAGCTCGGCTCCCTGACTGGGTGGGCTTGAATCCTACTCGTGTAGGCCCGGGCTCACCCACGGCTACGTGGCCCGGCCGACGCTGCTGTGTTATGAAAGGACAGCGCGGTTGCAGTCTGGAATCAGCCATGTGAGATGGAGAGAGCATTGGGGAAGCACAAGCCAGGATCTGTGACCATCTGCACGGGTGGTTTGCGCTGCGTTAGTGAAACCTGTTGTGGAATTTGTAAAATCAGGCCTAAATACGGGCTGCACGCTCGGCCGCTTTTGTTTGTTTCTTTTTCTTTTTTTTGGCAGCTCCGAGCCCAATAATGACATGTTAGTTCAAAGCAGGGGGTCTATTGATTCAGACAGTTGGTTAGGGTTGGTAAGGATGTGCGTGTAATTACCACTGAAATCATGCTCACTACTGCCAATAAAAACAGGCTAATACTGATAATCACTCCCACCACTATCACTGTGGTTGAAGTGGTATGTCGGGGTATCAGTTAGAAAAGCAAATACAGACAGACAGTGTCAGATAGATATATGGATATATAGATATGGAGATAGATAGATAGATGGATAGATAGATGGATAGATAGATAGACTTTTGAGTTCTGTTTACTCTCTGTGTGTGTTTTTTAAAATCTTGCAATCACTTCCAAAGCACCAAAACCAAAGCTAAGAATCAGAGATAAACAAAAGTAAAGTCCATCCTACCTTGAATTCCTCCAGTATTTTGTACGTTTTCCCCCGGTACTCGCAAAAGTTTTTAACCTCCTTGCACTCGGGGCAGCATCCATTGTGCTCCACTTTGGTGCACTTGGGGTGCAGCTTGGGGCACTCGGGCTGGTCGCACACGGGCCCGTCCTCCGTGCACACGCACGGACAGTTCGAGTGTCCCGGGTAGAAGCGCTCGCCGAGCTTGTAGACGAAGCCGCTGTCGTCCACGCATCCCTTCCCCCGGTAGTCGTCGAAGACGATGTTGTCGCCGGCGGCTCGCTCCGCCTCATCGGCGGCGTAATCCTCGGGGTTACCGACCGAGGCCGCGGACGCGGCGCCCAGAGCCAGCAGGAGGAGAGAGGCGGCCGGGAGCAGGGTGCCCATCCTCGGCCGTGGCATCGACGTCCACGTTCAACAAGACTGCGCGGCTGCCGTCCCCGGGCTCCCCTCCGGATCCGTCCTGCGCTTCGTTATCGTCATCGGCATCATCTTCATCACTTGAGGAAATATAGACTGCAGTAGGGGCGGGAAAAAAAAAATTGGAGATGATGGATGATGATTCAAAGATTCTCACAAACCTGCCCCCCGTCCCCCCAACCACCACCACCACCCCCACCCCACCCCACCCCCATGAGGTCTTTTTTTATTTTCTTTTTTTTTCTTTCAATCGTGTCCCACTACATCCACCGGTCTGTAAAATGACCATTCAAGTTTATTTCGTCGTTATCCATCATCCTTTGGGGACACAAATGGGACTCCCCGCAGCGGCTCGCTCAACAGGCTAAAGCCATTTATGCCTCAAAGAGCAGCGGGGTAAAAAAAAAAAAAAAAAAAAAGAGAGAGAGAGAGAGAAACCCGCGAGCTGCACAGTACTATTCACGTGCTCTGGAAACGTGGCGACAGGTGACATCGGAGTGCGTGCATCGTGGGGAGGGAAAAAAAAAGGTTAAAACGCTCATAATTTGATGTGGGTGTGGGAGCCTGAGAGCCCCCACCCCCTCACGGCATCATCCCCTCTCACGCACTAAAGCACGCGCAACACGTTTGCGCCGCGTCAAAGTGAGACGCCGCCGAAGCCAACAACAGGTAGCAAAAATATGACTGAAGCCCGGAGTGTCGACTCTTATTGCACGAGGTCGAGAATGATACTAAATAAACAAACACACCAATAGTAATAATAGTTGTAGTAGATACAGATGATCTGCACATCTGCCACACATGCCCTGCATCATAAATGCGCAGTGATTTTTAACGCATCGGTGCACTGTTATTATCCTCCAGCCGGTGGTGGTGGTGGGTATTATAGCAGCCCATTCGTCCCTGGTGGGGATGGTTTGCTGTCAGAGTGCCTCCGTGTCTTGACGGAGCAATTGAAATGCCACAGTGACAGGCAGCACGTACGGTCAACTCACCGCGCGCCGGAGAGCCTCCTTTATCGTGCGAATCCCACCGAGCCTGAACACACCGAGGGTCGACAGGAGCAGATCAAAAACATGGGTGAACCAAAAAAAAAAAAAAAAAAAAGACAAAAAAAGAAAAGAAAAAGCAACTTCACTTCATCCAGTGGCTGCAAATTCACCACAATCCGCAGGAACGCTGTAATCCTCCCCTCTCGGTCGTGATGAAGGCGTTCTGGGGGGTGTGGGGGGGTGGATGGCGAAGAGCAAATTAAACGCAAACCCTCTCGGAGGGACGACGACTCCCGCTTTCCGGCGCAAAGAACCTCATATCCGCGCAAAAGTAGCTCTGCTTCACGATGCTGCTCCTCGGACTCACCTTTTTTTTTTATTCAATTTTTCCCCCCTCCTGCAGACAGTATCACAGTTCACGTCCAGAAGGCGGAGTCCAGAAATCAAAGCTCTTAAGAAAACAAAAAAAGACAATCCTGCAGCCTTCCCTGAGAATCCGGAGTCAATTCAGTAATTCCCATCGAAGCAGTCCAGCTCTAGACAGCAGCAGCGGCAGCAGCAGCGGCGGCGGCGGCGGTCTTGTTGCATGTTACGCTTGCGTGTGTACATCCAGCGGTCGGAATCCAGATGGTTGGCGAAGTTGACAAGAGTCCGCGAGAGAACAGACAAGTCGATGGCTGTTCGGTCGTCGATTGTCGGCAAGAGGTCGTGGGCAGCGGGCGCTTCAGACCGAAGGGTGGAAGGGAGCGCTCCGACTTTCAGCACCTTGGAGAGCGACTGTCTCCTGCGTCCTGCACCGAGCAGAGCAGAGCAGAGCAGAGCAGAGAGGCAGAGAGGAGGGGACAGGAGGGGAGAGCGCCCCCTTCCCTTCTCGCTGTCACCCGCACGCACTGCAATCCTCGCGTCCCGCCGTCCACACATTTCAACCCCCAGCTGCCTGCGTCCTTTAAACAAACAAACAGACAGACAGACAGACAGACAAACAAAAACATTTGATAAGAATTCAATTCTAAAGAATGATAATGTTGATGATAACAACAGTGTGGTGATGAGGATGATTTGTGGTTGAGAGGAACAGACCTGGAGGAGCTGCAGGGACGTGGGAGGGAGAGTGCGGCCGAAAGTGTTGTTGGTGTTGTCCCTCCATGTGTCTTGCCAAGCGTGTTGTGCTCGTGCACGCCACATTCACACGCACGACCTACCTCGTGCCTCCTAAAGTCGCCCGTTGTTTGGCGCGTGCTTCACACAAGCCACAAGCTTTATATTCTGTGGTACAAAAAAATGAAAAAAGTGGGTGGGGGTGGAAGGTCCGACATTTCAACGACCTTACAGCAAACAGACAAATCCTGCGAGCCCCTCCCCCCCTCCCTCACCAACCCCCAGAGCGGCGTTCAGCTTTGTTGTACAGCTAGCAACCCGTAGGGGCCACTGCCTGACTGGCCGGGAGCCGACTGGCTGGGGGCGGATGACTGAGTGAGACCCCCAAGACTCGCACTTAATTAGTCATTCCCATGCAGAATCACAGGCACCTTATCAACGGCAACCTTCTGGCCCCTCTTGTTCCAATACAGCTGTGCAGTCGTGGTCTTTATCTGAGTAATGATTAGAAGCTGCTGCTCGGCTTCCCGCGCAACGTCGACCCCGCTGGGCGACTCAGTCATAAAATCAGGCCTAAACAGTGTTGGCGAGTAATCTATTACTAATTACTTTTTAAATAATGGAGTAATGTAACGAGATTACTCTGGCAAAACTGGTAATTATATCATAATTACTTTATCAAGTATCGATTCTGTTACTTTTTTATTATCCACAAAATGTTTTTGTCGCTGATTAGTTTAACAATTTGGGCCACCAGTGCTGTACACGAGTTTGTTCTGTGAAATGTGCAGTTTGTCTTCAGAGAGCAAACATTCATTCACGTTAAGAGGACAGAGGCAATATTTGGAATTGCATAATTTTCACTTTTTAAATTTCAATCAAAGCACTGAGCACCTGTTACTTTAGTTTTCTAACTAAAGTAATTAGTAATTGATTACTTATGAAAAAAAAGTAGCGAAATAAGTAATTAGATTACTTTTAAAATTAGTAATCAGTAATCTATAGTTGGATGACTTTTATGGAGTAATCCCAACAACACTGGCTAATCAGAAATAAGTGAAAGCAGGAACTCCTCAGAACAGAAAAAAAAATGAGCAAATTACACTTTTTCGTTTTCCAATTCGAAATTTCATTAACCTCCTGACATAATAATAAAAAAAAATATCACTATGTAAATTACTACTTTATCTCACCAGAAGCAACAACAAAAAGTTAGATTTCCTACGTGGAATTGCATTTTGGGATATTCCTTTCATCCTCACCCGGCCCGCCTCTCAGCGCGTGACACCTTGAAAGGGTGAGCCGAGACGGAAGTCGGCTGTCTGATCTGAGACACACCTTAGAAAACGACTTCCCGCATCCGCCGACACCACGGCCTCTCATCACTGCTCGCTAAACGTTGGAGGAGGAGAAGAAGACGATCGTTGTAAAGATAAGAAGTTAATTGTGGGGAGCCATTAAAAGTTTGTTTTTGGTTCGGCCCTCGGAAACCAGAACCCAGCAGCAAGCTCAACCCTGCCGGAGAGAAATGACACATTAAAAAAAGTGCACAATATTTCAAGTAAAGTAACAGTTACAGTGTCACTGTGTCAAACTGTGCAGCCAAGTGTCATGCGAGGGGTTGGAGGTGGCGCAGGGGTTATTTATCACCAAGAAGTGGCAGGTGCTCGAAACGCAGAAGGCGGGGAAAGAAAAAAAAAAAAAAAGCGGCAATCACAAGTGAAACCTGTGGCAAGCGGCGGTTTGTCAAGTTCCCGTTAACGCGGGCGGAGTGCGTAATTAGTGTGTCGAGTGAGACGCTTAGCAGGCAGACGCGGGAGGGCAAACCGCGTCGACGCCGCCGACTTCTATTTTATTTGCCTCTCCAGGAATGAGGGGGGCGTGTTTTCTCAACGCGCTTTCACGCCGCCAGTGGATTTTCCACCGCACGCTCCGCTTCACATTTGCATTCGGCTTCATCGGGCCGCGTTTCGCACCTTGCTCTCACCAGACTGTTAATAACATCAAACACTCCATTATGACGTTTTTTTTTCTCTCGAAAATCCCATTTCCCCCCCCCCCATTTGACTTTTTTCTTATTTTTAAGCTTCAGCCCAAGACGGGCACATTAATCATCATTGTTTCTTTAAAGAATAATATTTTTTTTTTTGAAACAATTCTTCAGCGACTGTATTCACATTTGGGACACAGTGTTTTTACACACGGGGGATCCTTGTCTGCATGATGGATATTGGCAAGCTGGTGTCTGATAGCTGGACTGGATTTTACAGCTCAAGTCGAGGCTGTTGTTGAATCCAGGAGGAATATGACCACTCTGCTGTTTTTTTTGCCGCAGCACTTTGCAGATATAGGTTAGCTACAGCAGAAGAGACAGATGCTTAAGGTCCCGCCTGCCCTGCACTCTGGCAGTGGACATTATCTAGGGAGGCTGCCTGTACAGGGGGTGCTGCCATATTGGGTTTTCTTTTAGAATTCTCCCGGTGACAAAGCTTGGATTCTCAAAAACACAGAGAAAACTGAAATTGAGGCAGCACATGAAGCCACGCTCACGGTGTCCGCTACCTGGAACGAGGCTGTAGTGTCTGATTTTTCATTGGGAATTTACCAGGTAGCAGAGGTCCGGATTCTCAGAACCCGGATCCTGAGAACAAACATTACACCACGACTTCCCAAACTCTCCCTGTGAGAAACATCTCAGCCCTTGACCTGCTTTTCCTCCCAGCAACCCGGCAACACTTGCGGTTTTGTAACGCCTCTCATCTTCCCACCACCACCTCTTCCTCCTCCTTTTCTCCACCTCCGCCACTCGTCGCCGCGCGGCAAGAACAAGCACATATATTTATGTATCATTTATTAAATCTGACATTGCACTTGGGCCCCATTGTGAGGCGTGCTGTCTGCCCGGGCATGCCATGCTCCATTAAGCCTTCACTCCGGCTCACGGAAAACATGGGGTGGATGATACAAAATAACAAGACGTGTAGGACGAGCTGGCAGGCTGGTGGACGGGCGGACCGAGTGGTTGTTGGCGTGACGGAGCTTTCATACGGCTGCTTTTATTTTTATTTTTTTTACCCTCCTTAACCAGGGCCTGTTCGCGTCTTTGATGCCGTCTGATGTGAGCCTATGGCTTCCTTATTCAGCAAAGCTAATGGAAAGTGAACTCCTCAATTCACCCCTGTGCCGCCTCCGCCTCCGCCTCCACCTCCACGGCATCTCAACCCCTGGCTACCAAATATTGTAATGCCTCGGCCATTAGGGATACATTTATTGCCTCCTCGCAGGTCCTGGTTCCTTTATATCTGGCTGCGGCTATTCATGCTAATGTATTTAAGTGAGTGGCGGCCCGGGAGAGAGCTGGGTGAGCTGGAGCAGAAGGTGGGGGTGGGGGGTGGGCTGGTGGAGGTGGTGGGGGTTAAGAAAAGGAGGGAGAGTAGAAAACAGATAGTGGGAGGGGAAGCCAGCCTGAGGCGAATCCAGACTTTTGTGTTAGCGAGGCGCACATTTCCCCTCTTCCATGGAAATAGGTTATGCTTAATAAAGCCAGGATGGGGTGGTGGTGGTGGGGGGCTCTGCGTTAGTGTCTATCGCGGGGAAAATTCACATTAAACAACTCGGCGACGCCTCCCGCTCGCTAAAAGTGCTCGGCGCCGGGCTTTGAATTAACACCGCAAGTACAATTTTTTTTTTTCCACCGTGACAAATTTAATCCGTGGCTTGAGCTCCTGCAATCCCCCGCTGATTCGACTGCGTCACAATGGGAATTTGTGTCTGTCTTGCTGATCCGCGCGCCGCTTAAAAACTCCCGCAGATACTTTCCGCGCTTGCTAAAGTCTTTCTATTTATTTTTTGTCGCCTTATTATGATAAATGCATTTGCAATTAAATCATCTTATAGACGCTCGCCGCCTTGCTCTGCATGTTGTTGCCATTTGGAAAATGAAAGAAAATGAAAAATTAAGACCGGCTAATAAGATTTTTTTCGATTTCCTCATTCCTTAGTTTCTAAATATATCGCAAACGCAACCCGCAGAGGCTTTTTCGCGTTGCTAGCGGTGCTTTTCCCGTCGGAGGCCGACTTCCGAGCAGAGCTGCTGAATGTTTCACCCCATCCCACTTTCCCCTCCGCGGTCCCATAAACCACATCCTGCATTACATGGCACAGTGGTTCAAGAATTTCAAATAGCCATCGTGGTGCAAAGGGGAAAGAGAGTCATCGAGTTTTTTTTTTTTGTTGAGGGGGGGTTGAGGGTGAGTCAGCTCGGCGTAGCGGCAGAACGATGGGGGGAAGAAATCCACACTCTTGCTCTCACTTTGCTGCTGGATGGTGGGTCTCCCTGTGATACTTATTAGCCCAGCTGTGTGGAACGACGCCCCTGTGGGCGCCTGGCATTTTCCACCGAGTTAGAATAAGAGCTCTCTTCTTCTCCCACAGGGGACCTGGAGAGACTCTCTGATTCACTTTCTCCAAAGGCGACGAGGACGCTGCCGCCGCCGCCGCCGTGAGCTCGGAGGTGGAGGGTGGGTGGTGGGAATGGGGGAGCCGAGACTGCATGGCCCTGGTTGGTTGCCTCTTAATTACTCCGCCGGTATAGACATGCAAATAGGGTTGAAGTGGAGAGAGAGAGACAGAGTCATGGGGGTTGAGGGACAGTTTGGCGTATAAATCAAGTGAATTGCAGCAGGGTTTTCCATTCAAAGGTGGCAGGTGAGGGGGTCACACGTGTGCGATTCAGTGAACGAATGAGTCATTGGTGAACTGAATGAATGCCGTCAACGCCGAGAAAATAATATTTTCAGTCTTTCCACGCCAGAATATTGGTTTCTGTCACTTTTCCTCTCATCTCATATGTTGAAGTGGGAAAACCACGATCTCAATGGCGCCTCCTGGTTTTCACTCACCTGTCGCCCACAGTTCGCTCCAAGACTGGATCTGTGTGTGTGTGAGCGCGAAGGGACACAGAGGCTGACGGGAACCTTTGGTTCCTTCACTCTGGAAGAGCAATCAGAAGCTGTCCTGTGTCTCTATTTCTCAGATTGTTTGTTGTATTAGAAAGATTTGACTGCAGATTTAAAATTTAACACGGACTGCCACTAGAAAATTCATTTAATCCAGGTTATTTAAAAAAATGATGGTATATTCATGAAGCGTGACTCTAAAAACAACTACCTAAAGTTTAGTTTCAACAACTGCTTTTATCAAATTCAGCAACAACAAACAGTTATGATAGAACATAGCGATAAACACAGGATGTAAAAAAAAAACAAAAACAACGTTCAGAACAAATTAACTTTAAGCCAATAAAAGCTGAAGTCCCAAGAGAAGAAATTCAGCAAATAAAATGTAATTTAAAAAAAAGGGAAACTAACAAACTTGCTTATTTCAATCATGTCAGATAGTGAGATGGTGTTCTCATCGCATCAGGACCTGCAGTCTGGTCGGTGACCCTTTGCTCCCCGGCCAACCCGGCGTTATTTCTGGAGGCGCTGGTGTAATGTGGGAGTTTGCAGGGCAAAAAGTCAGCGGGAGGTCTCAGTGAGGGAATCTTCCTACGGGGGCAGAGTTCACGGTGAAGCTGTGTGTTTTTTTTTTGAAGTGATGTATGAAACACGAGTTATGTAAAGAATGCGCGCACCTCCCAGAAGTTCATCTGCATTATTAGTACGAAACTACGCAAACTTTGTCTGAGTCCTAACTGATTTCTTCACTGATTTATACAATTTGCCAGCGAGCAACAGGTTGAAAAAGACGGATTTCCCAAAGAAAGACGTTGATAAATCCTGGTATTCTACAGTCTCGCTGCCGGCAGCTCGCACGTCACCGGAGTTTTATTGTGTAACAATCGGCTGCGTTTGCGACACAAACACCAGTGATTACTCGAGCACACTCAGATGGAGCAGGTTGGGGGTGGTGGTGGTGGGGGGGGTTTGGGGGTTTGGGGCATAGATGTGCATTGTGTGCTGCTGGCCAACACTTGGCAGCCAATTACATTGATTGCCGCGACATACAAAGACCGTCGGAGGGTGTCAGTCACCAGTCTAATGGATTCAGTGGTAATTACGCAAAACCTCCCGGGATGTAACGCGCATAATGGAGCCCTTCACCGCCGCCGGACCAAATTTTCACGTTTGTTGTTGAAAACTTGTGTCGCTGTGCTGCAGTCGGGAGGTCTGAGCCCTGTGTTTTTTTTTTTTTTTTCTTTTCCGGGCTATAAGACATACAGCAGCACTGAAAAAGAAAGATTTTTTTTAGGTCTTTGTTGAAGATGGTAGATGCCTGATCGGGATCAGGGGGTGTCCGAACTCCTTTTTTTTTACAAAGCCGTTACCACAACATTTGTTCGCTTGGAAGAAAATCTGTCCCCTCTGAAAATTGATGTATTGTGGTTAGTTAACGTCGCGGAGCTTTCGGCCCGAGAGGAAAAAAACAAAACGACGGGAAACAACAAACACGCCCGCCGCACTCTCACGTTTGTTGTCGTGAGTGGGGACAGGTTGGCCAGGGAAATCGAACGCGTGGAAATTTGCCTCGGCAGCGTTTGACCCTCATTAAAGCCGGCTGAAGGCGAGGATGAGAGGCGGCCAACCGCCGCCGCCACCGCCGCTGCTGTGGCAACAGGGAACCGTCCAACAGCAGCACACATCGCAACGCCGCAGGGTGGAGTGAAAGCGAAAGGGAATGAAAACCCCAGCAAATTAAGAAAAGAGACGTCCGTCTCATCTTATGTTTTGTGGCCGCTCGGAATTAATTGAATCCCTGGTCGCCATACATTTCCAAATTACAGGCTTCCCACATCAATACGTGTTTATTTTCATTCAGCCTCGGCTGTAAAAAGGTCAGAAGTGGATAAAAGGAATGATTTTTCAGTTACGCACATGCTGTTCGTTTACATTTTCACTCGTCGACTTGTTGACTCAGCCTGTATCGATAAATCATCCCCCTTAAACACAAGGTCTCTCTTCCAGAAAGCAGCATGATTAGCCCTGTGTTTACAGCCTTGCACAAAAAAAAAACAAAAAAAAAAACGACGCTCGCTTTCCTGGTAGGATTGATGTTTTGCTGGCTCCGCCCACATGTTTTGGAGGGGCGGTCCTTAGGAAGTCTTACACACCTGGATGTGGGTGTCATTGCCTTTTGTGACATCACAAAGTGCTGGGTTCACTGACTGTATAAACACTTGCAGTATTTCTTTCTTTCCCAAGCATTGGTCCAACCTTTTGCTTTTTCTTTTTTGCATAATTAGGACCTTTCAAACAACAGTTATTTTTATGCAAAAAATCAATCACCGACTGGTGAACTGGGTTGTGTTCGGTCCTCTAATGAGTTAGCGAGAAAACTTTTTACTGGCGCTAACTGTGTCACATCACAAATAACCTTCAGAAGTAATGCTTCCCTACGCTGCTGGCGAACGGGTCTAATTAGTTTTTAGCCCCAGCCAGGAACGACAGGGCGTCAACAGGAGAAAAAAAAACAAATCTGTTGGCCCATGTTTACTGCACACGCAGAACGAAGAGCATCAGCGGATACTTTCCGGGGACGACGCCAATGCTGAGTTCGTTCGTCGGGTCGAAGCTCAACAAGTGTTCCGCGGCCTCTCCAGATACTGCAGTTATTTTTGGTTATTAGCTTTCTGTCAAGGGAGAGTGCAAAAAAAAAAAAAAAATTTCCCGGCAGTTCTTCAAACACCGGAATCAACCAGGCGACACATTGTAACGGAAAATTGTTTGAAGAGAAAGCCCGACCGGGTTGACAGGGTCCAAACTCAGCAAGCCTTCCACTGTGCACCGACGGGCTCCCTGGCAGCGTTCACCTTTAACCGCCCATCGATCAGCCGCCAAACTTAAAAGAGCTTTCTGGTTCTCGCTGGCATTCAGCTGTCATCTCATGCAAGTTTTCTCCACTTTGCCAAGCCACCCGCAAACATCGGTGATCACACCTGCAGTCAGATCCGTCCGCTTGAAGCTGCTGTACCTGAACTCCTACATCGCCACTGCCAGTATGCCCGAGGAGGCGTGTTGCAACTTTTTAAAATCACCACCTTTATGAATAGCGAGGAACAGCCATGAGGGAGCGGTGCAAACAACCTCATGAAATTATCTAGCATAATTTTAGCCAACGTTAGCATCTCGCGCTGCACCATATGCTTATATCCTCATCGGACATTTTCCTTGCACACTCAGTGTGTTTGTTCCTTTGCGTGCACCAGGCGAGGCAGGGGGCATCGTGATGATGGTGAGATGAGGTGGGGCTTTTGGTTGACATGCAGTGCTCAGCAGCACTCTCTAGTGGTGAGAAATCGCTTATGCCCCCCCCCCTTTTTTTTTTATTGAGTTTGATGACTCTGCTGCAGCAATCAAAGGGTCCTGAGCTGGTGGACCAGGTAGCTTCTTCCTGCATTCAGGCCTCCACAATAATTTGTAGTGTTTGGTGCATAAAATGGAAGCAGACACAAGTAACTGAAAGCCTAATTACATCTAAACCTAAGCAAAACACGCCACAGGCAACAATAATGAGGGTCATTGTGGTCCATTCTGGTTCGAGTGAAAAGAATCCAAACAAGCTAAAACAATTATGACGCCTGCAATATTTCAGGATATTATAAGGTATAATCATACAATATGTTTTGCATAACGATGCTGAGCAGATGCTAAAAAGACTCTTACGACTGCAACGAGGAAGTTATAGAACATTTGGTTACGCAACGCGTGTCCATCCAGTGTGGCGACGTGTGTTGCCGCGACGAAAACACAGGGGGCAAAATGTCTTTTCAGAGGACGCGGTAAATTCCTACGCACACTGTTGCACGTGCACCAGTGCGATGGAAGGTAAATATTCCTGGCGCTAATGTGCGATATTAGCCTAATGGCGTACGCCGCATGTGAACAGCTGGTCGTCCCTTCCTCGGCTCCACAATTAGCGGCGCAGAGGAGTTGCGGTGCGCGGCCCGTCTCCGTCCTCCTCGTCCCCGCCGCTGCTCGGGGGAGCGCTGGCTGGCGGCGGAATTGCGGCTGCGCTGGCGATTTTCCACCACCTCTTCTCCTCCTTGCTCCTCACCCCCCCCCCCCCCCTCCCTCCCTCCTTCATCAGCCTCCTTGTTTCTAGTCCATCGCCGCCGACGTCGAGGTGGCACCGGTTACCCGAGCGGGGTGCTGACATCATCGCCGCAGACGGCGGAATGTGGATTTGTGCGCTATGCTAATAGGACCAGGTGTTGCACCACTAGAGACGCTGCATTCTAAATGGGCCGGCAAATGAAATGCAAACCCATTTAACTGGTAAGTGCGTGTGTGGTGCAGCGGGGGCCGGCATCTGGGCCGCTTTTAATATTCATACCCTTCTCCGTTTATGAAAGCACTTTTCTCTCTCGCACACGCAAGCACGCACACCGGTTCCCTGACTTGTTGACTAATTGTTGAGCGACTGGAGTGAAGTCAAGGACTGGAGAGCAAACTGTGACAAATTGATATTTCCCACGGACAGCGTGCGCAACCTGCATAATGAACACGGTCAGCGGGTGGCCAGATGTTGACTGGTGCCACGTGCGCAACCAGTGGGGGAGAGGCCCCCTGCAAAACATATGTACGTGATTAGAAGATAGAGAGCCTCTGTCGTCGTCCTGTTGCAAATTGCTAGTTTTCCGCTGGCTGTGTTCAATGTGTAGGGTTGCTGAAGCCAGCTGGACAGTTTTGAGATGACGAGTCAGCCTCTGATCCTTAAGAGTGAAAAGTAGGAAAAGGGGGAATGGAGGAGAAAGGCCACTTTTTTAACACTGACATTTCTGACGCTGAGCTTGTATTTACTCCAAACAAAACGATTGTCATGTTTTTTTTTAAAACCCATCACATAAATGCAGCTTATCTCCAGTGCTTATAAGAAAGACACTCACATCGAAATTCTGCTATATTACCTTAACACCTGCAAAGATACAACACGATATCCATGTTAAGACCCTTTTTTTGTGTCCTTGGACTCCAGAGGAGCAACTGCACACAATTTTCCAAAGATACTCGATGAAGCTACAAAAAAAAACCAATTTTTTTTTTTTTGCTGTTTGCTGTACTTCCTGCTTGTTGTATCTTCCACATGTTCCACATGCATTTTTTTAATATAACTTTTACTCATGTATTCAAAACAAGACATATTACTGAATTTATATGTAAATATGCAGGGCAGGGCGGCAGCCACTGGCTAATTTCCATGCTTAGTCCCATGGCATGTTGGCTTTATTTACATAAACCGACTTGTTCAAAACACAGTTAACAGCATACCCACAGGTGAAACAGCCGTGACACACATAAAAAAAAACTCCATAAAATCAATGTTCCCCCAAGACATTATCATATTGAGTTACACCATGTGAATTTGAAGCATCAAAATCTCATCGCTCACCAGGTGAGCGACGAGATCCTGCTGTGGCTTCCAGAAAAGCCTCATTACTGGCGCCTTGATTTGCTGTGACGTTAACGAGTCAGAACTCAGGCGGGGCCGTTTTATTAATAGATTCCTGGTTTCGCTCTGTCAAAACTGCGGAACCTCCCTCATCGGCCTCGAACAATAAGGCGAAAATCCTTTTTCCGCGTAGCTCATCGAAGGCCGGCCGGAGCGCAGATCGCCATCGTTGGGCCAATAAATGTACATCAGCGCATTGAATGCGACGGCTAATTGAGTGGACGCGGACTTTGGTTGATTTCACTCGGCCCGACATTTCACTCCCGCGCGGCCGCCCTCCACGAGCGACGTGCATGCTAATAACACGCTGGGATTACGAGAGCGCGTGTGATGTTTCTATCTGAAGCAAACTGGATCACTTCGGGCGGTTTTCCCCAAACCCGCCGCGAGATCACAAGAATAGCAAATGTGAATTTGATTTTTTTTTTTCGGTTGTGGTGGTGGGGGGGCTGGGGGGGTGATCATCCTGCCTGCATTTGCATCACAATTAGCCCACAAATTAATTCTTAATTCCCGTTTTGGCATTCCACAGCTCGGTGTGTTTGTTCGGAATAATTTGACGCGGACCCCATTCGTTCACCGGCTCTGAATACGGGCTCTGCCTGTGAACGTGCGGTGTTTGGGAGTTGGCTGAAATGAGCTCGCTAAAGCCAGACAGCTGCTTAATTATTCAAAACTTTATCACCCAAATGAAATGAAGCACTTGGCGCTCATTCTGCTCCGTTGTAAAGAAAATAAATGAGTCTTTTTTTCCCCCTTCCTTCCTTCCCTCAGAAATATTTAGCACAGATATCGATTGAGCAAAATCCTGCACGAGTAGGGAAATAGTGAAACAAACATGGGCATATGCCAAAAATATGGATTTGTGCGAAACCCGAATGCGCAGCATTGAGTAGAGCCGGCGGGTAAAGATAGAGTTACATAATCTCTGTATCAGCCTCTCGTGTTTTTTGGCGGTGCGTTCAGGTTTGTAGTTCGTACAATGGCGAACATCTGTCGGCGGTTGCGCACCGTCACTCAAAGAAATTAGCTTCAAAGCACCCGTAATGATCTGTTTGGTTCTAATCGCTGGCTCACAGGACAACGCTAGAAACACTTGAACGACGGCAACACTTTGGGTTGCAGGAACTCCTGGGGAGCGTCCCATCCGTGAGAAACGAGACCTTGTGCCGCTGATCGGGACACCGAATGGGGACGTTGAAAGTGGAAATAGACTTTCAGCCGCCTCGTGTCGCCACATATCCCTCCCTCCGTGCTTCCTGACGTCTGTAGAACATGAAGACCATGTCAGGAGCAAGCGAGACGAGCGGCTCGTCTTCCGCCAACAGGACAAACTGCACTTTGACTCTCAGCAACCTCCCTTTCCTTTGGGACACGTGCCAGTCAGCGAGTCGATGGCGGCGGGGCTTAAAAGGCTTTTCGTTCATTAGTCCTGCACCAAATTGCCCCCCTTGGAAATATTTCAGGAGCAGCTTATTAATACAAGCTGTCTGAGGATCAAGTGTGGGAAATGTTCAAATGCGTTAAAAGTGAAAAAAGCACTTTTGGCAATCGGATCTCGTTCCTGTTATCACCGTGAAGCCTGATGGGGTCAAGTTGAAGACGCAGCGTCTCACGGATGAATTAGATAATCACGGCACTGCGTTTATCTTTACGTTGTCTATTCTGTTGGCAGGACTGGTGTTTACTTTCAGTGCCTCACATCGAGCTCATGGACGCTCTTCAATGCACACGCAACACTTGTTGCGGCCTGAAGAGATTTGAAAGTGCGGCTCCAAGCCAAAAAAAACAACAAAAAACCCAACACTTTTGGCTCGACGCAATCTTCCATTTAGCCCAAACATTTGTCGATGGTAAATGCTGACAAAAGAGGTTGCGAGGAAGCCGCACAAAGGAGTCAGCAACTTCAAATGATCATATTCAGGCTAGAAATAAAGAGTAGAAATAAAGAGAAGGTCGTCCTTCTGTTCCTCGTTTCTCTCTCTCTTGTGTCTCTTGTGTCGCTGTGCTTTTTGTTACCAAGAGAGGCTAAATCACAGCGTCTAATCACCACTTCTGAGGATTTATCTATATTTTTTTAAATCGTATTTTCACGTCAGCTTTAGTTTTTCTCAATTTACATTTAAAAAGAAATGACAGAAAAATGAAATGACAAAGGCAAAAAGCACACAATCTAATGTACAACTAAGCAACTTACACTATTTGTTTCACTGAAACTGCTGCTCACGCAAAAAAACATTTTGTCAAAACCACTGTCACGATCAAGAATAAGGAGTGTAATCGGAATATGCGCGGAAACGGAGACAGCGGTTTTATTTGCTCCAGGTGACGGTGGAAACAGAGAGCTGCATTATAATCATTATTAGTTTAATTCTGATATTGAGTTTTACGTGGCTTTTCGGTTCCAAATATGGGACGTTTCTGTATTTTACGGGACTGTTGACGTCCCCTAAAGTGTCCACAGCCGTCATCGGGTGTTAAAAGACAGACTTGACAGTTGATCCTGTTGAAAAGTCGCCCTGGCGTGAAGATACCGACGCTTCCATAACGGTGGAAGAACCCTCATCATTAATGCACATCAGTCTGCTGCGAGAATCTGCATTCCAGATGAATAAATTACCTGCAGCGTCATCCTGCAGAGTCAACAAACTTTAATGGTTAAGTTTGTGTGTGTCTCTATGCGTGTTTTGTGTGTGTGTGTGTGTGTGTGTGTGTGTGTGTGTGTGTGAGAGAGAGAGAGAAGCCAGTCCGGTTGGCTGCTCCCTAAGTGACTTGCCTTGTTAGTGCACATGCCTGCCTCCCCTGACTCACTCACATGCATTATACATCTCGGCCTCATCCTTCCCCTGCTTCCCTTGTCTAAACAGGAGCCTCGCCCCTGTGCAAAACACAATCGTGGTGGTGGTGGGGGGGGCGGGAACACAGGGCAGGAAGCAGGGGAGCCCTGCTGTGCCTCACGTCCGACACCCCATTCCAACTCTGACGTTGTGGCGTGAGGAATCCTGCTTGCTTGTAAAAAGCAGTAGGGAAAAAAAAAACTTTATGCCGCAGCGGCTGACGTTGACTATGACTCATTGTCTATTCACCACGGCCGTGATGTAAGTCGGTGTTCAAAATGTCACTCGGAAGCTTTATTTAAAAAACAAAACAAGAAACAAAGCTGAAATAAAAAGCCACGGAGACAAACAACATCATTGTGAATTCTCTCACAATCGTCAGACTTGGAATAGTTCTTGTCTCTGGGACCGGATTGACTGGGCCACTCATCAGCGAGATAAATCAGGCTTTAAATGCATTTTTCTCTCAGTTATTTATCGAGCCATGTGATGAAGCGCGGTTGAGGAGCAACCGTCTGTACAATGGAGCGCCGCACATCCGTCCGCACGGCGTGCCGGGCTGGTTGCCCTAACTGCACACTTATGAAATAAGCCAGACCATCGAGCTATTAAGGAGGCACTGTCCTTAATTAGATGAAGACATAAACTCTTTAGATGAGTCGATAAGAAGGAGCCGACTAATGTGATCTCCAGCAGATTGAAAAGCGTTTAAGGCAAAGCAGCAGTGACTGCGGCTCAAATGGGATTTGGCCGCCGCTTTGTTCCCATCAGCATTCAGCCGCTCCGCCACCAGCCATGTGGCCGACCCGCAGGGAGGGGGTCGGCGAGGGGGACGGAGTGATTACTGATGTACTCAGCAAGACTTTCAATAACTGGGTTGCCGATGCCACTTATAAAGCAGCAGAACTAGAGGATTAGAAATAGGCAAATCTCTTTGTTTTTTTGCTTGTTTTTTGTGATTATTCATCGCTGTGGATGGAAGGTGCTGCTATATTCAAGCAGAGCGGCTTCACATGATTCATTATTTAAAAATAAATAAATAAATAAAACAGATGTTTAGCCCTCTGTTTACGGCCTCCCGTTTTGTTTTGTTTTTTTCCCAATTGGTTTGCTGCTCGAACAGAGCTTTTGGAAATAGGTAAAAATAAGGTGCCGCTACCTGGCTGGGGGTGTGGTCACTGAACTGAGGAGGTGATACCCTTTGTGTCCCCATCACAAGGCGCTGGATTCTTCTGACTAACTTCCTTATTCTCGCCTCCACTTTCTGGCGAGCCCCGAGCGGACGGAGTCGCCGCTGCTGGGAAGCACTGACAGAGAGAAGGCTTCTTACAGTGGGACGGTATTTAAATGCACAGCCGTCACCCGAACGGGCGTCGCTCTCGGGCGACAACCTAAAATCGCTTGCACGGTTACAATTACACACAGGTCATGTAATTGCGCCAGTGAGTTCAAGCTATCTTGAGTAGCACTAAGTAGATCCGTGGCGTGTGGAGTTATTGTGATTAATGTGAAGAGTTGCTTAAGCGGCAATTAAGGGAAACACAAGGCGGCGGGGCAGCTCTGCCAGGCGGCTGGGCTGTTGACTGTTGTCAGCACAAACACGCTGCGGCTGTTCTTGATTCTTCAGAACAGCGTTGTTGTCCTTGGGAAATGTTTAAAAAGCCGAGGGGCCCTGAAAGCAGCGAATCGCTCGCTCTGTTTGTTTCACGACCGTTTCCACGAAACAAACTAACTGCTGGCCTTAGAAGGAGAGAAAAATAATTATTATAGTAGTAGCAGGGCTGTTGGGATTACTCCAGAAAAGTAATCCAACTACTGATTACTTCTTTGTTTCATAAGTAATCAATTACAAATTACTTTAGGTTAAAAAGATAAAGTAACAGTTGAGAACATCTTGTTTCCTGCACATAACGTACAAGGACCCACAATATTCTTTCCTTTAGACGAGATGAACTCAAAATAAAGTTGCTGTTTCCAGCTATCAAATGCGATCGCTTGTTTTTTTCTTTTGCCGCCTGTGCTTGTTTTGGTGCGTGGTCGTGACGTGCATGACGTTGCATGCACGGCTGCATCGCCAATCTGCGACATCATTGTTTTCGGTTCTTTTTCTGAATTGCAAACATTTTGTGGATAATACGACATTTTTAGCTTGCAAAATATTTCAGAAAAGTAATGGAATAGTTACTTGATAAAGTAACTATGATATAAATACCATTTTTGCCAGAGGAATCCTGTTACACTACTACCACTACTAGTGGATTACTTAGTAATAAATGACTTGCCAACACTGAGTAGTAGTGCATTATTAGTCGTAGTATATTAGAGTAGTTCAGGAGTACGAATCAGCGAATCAGTGAATGAATCAGTGGGAGTGGGTGGAGCTTGCGAGCGCAGATGTATCCCACCCACTCTCTGGGTTGACTGACTCAGTGACTCGAATGACCCAAAAACCCAGGTTTCTCTGACGGGTGACTCATGCAAATTTGAACAGATACTAAATATTTGAGTTTCCCATCACCTCGAGGGAAACGTCACTGTTGTGTAAACAAGGGTACGGGGGGGGGGGGGGGGGGGGAACCCCAACAACAACAACAACAACACAAATTGGAACATCTGCGGCTGAGCGGCGAACAGATTCACTCTGACATGACGACAAACACGCCTGAGAATCAAACGTTCGGCGAGAGGATCCTGGAGCGTGACTAAAGAGGGAATCCGCGACGCGACGAACTACCACCGTCAAGGAAAAAAAGACAAGGAAAAAAAGGAAAGAGCGCCCGCGCGGGCGTTTCAGTAGAATTAGACGACGCAGTCGGAGAGGAATACGTCCCATCGGGGTTGTTATCAGCGTGACAAATGATTGATTTGTGCGCTTGTTTATCCACTTACAGGAAACCGCGCCGGCCCCCGGAGTCTCTCCGGCTGACAGCTTTGTGGCCTGTCATGCGGACCGCGCGAGTTGGCCGGCCCGACTCAGATATACAGTTGGAACTAATCTGCTAATTGTGCCGGCGGCGCGGACGACCTCGGCGGCGCGGACGACCTCGGCGGCGCGGACGACCTCGGCGGCGGCGGCAGCGGCGGCGGCCTCGGAGAAGAACAAAAACTTAAGTTGCGATTGTTTCTGGTGGCGAGAACCCATTATTATTATTATTGTCTTTCTTCCTCCCTCCACGCTGCCTTATCTTAACAACGCATCTTTTCTGAATTAGCGCAGAAATCTCGGACAATTTCAACCTGTTGTTCTGTCTGACATCAGTGTGCGAGTTTATGAATGTAGGCAGGAGGGCCAAGAGGCGAAAATGACGATAAGCAGCTTGGTGGTTCTGATTAAACTGAGAGAATTCCTACAAAATTAAAAAAAGAAGAAGAAGAAGAAAGCGAATTCCGAGTTGATTTGAAGGTTTCAAGGTTTTGGTGCTTTAGGAGGTCGAGGCACATTCCCGTTCACTCACTGCAGTGTGATGGCAGTTTTTAAAACACTTCATAAAACACAGAGTGGAAGGACGGCTGCTGCTGCTGCTGCTGCTGCTGCTGCTGCTGCTGCTGGGAGAAGGACGTTTTTAAAGACGGCAGTTTTATTCATGAGGCCGGCGGCTCCGCAGTCAGGATGAGCACTTACTTTCGCCGGCTGTTTGGCTGTTTGGCTGTTTGGCTGTTTGGCTGTTTGCGTCCCCTCGTCGAGACCTGGATGCCGATCGGCCTCCCGTTCGTGTCTCTCCCAAACCCTGGAAAGGCTTTTTTGTCCGTCTCATGCAATTGCTGTGAATCCAGGCTGGATTGGCCAGCTTTTATCTTATCTCACTCCCTCATTCGATCACACACACATACACTCTTCCACTTTCTTTCTTTCTTTATTTATTTGCAGCTTCTCTCTGCATAAGTGCAACCCGGGCTTCATGCCTCAGCGACCGCTCCGTTTCCCTCTGTCGTTTCCACCCATTAATAATGCATCAGCCCCCTGCTATCACATGAAAGGCGCATTCCTGCGTATGCACGGAAGACTTTACCGGCGAGACGGTGGCGTTTGCGTGTGAGACCGATCGCCGCAGTCGGAGGCTTTATAATTTCATGACCCAGGGGCCGGTGCTCTGGTGCGTCGTCGAGGGCTGATATTTTCTCCACCTGGGCCAACCTGCTGCTGCGGGATTCCTTCAGCAGCGGAGCTCAATAACCAGCCTGTCAGCTTGATTTTTTTATAAAAGAAAAATCAAAAGAAGGGGAAAGAAGAGAAAAGAAACGGTGGCGGTATTATGAGACGCTGTCAGATTTACAATAATTCACCGAACCTCTATAAGCAATAACGGATAAATCTTAGTTGCGAGTTCCTCCCTTCCTGTCTGTGTGTCGCAGCTCGGTCCTCCTGTTGAGGCACAGCTGCCACACTAGAGCTGAGGTTGTTTTTATGCGCATTTTTAGATGGTACCTCATCAGAAAGTTTATGGAAGTGGCAAATTTTTTTAAAAAAAGGTACATTTTTTTGGACAGAAGTTGAGCTGTGTGTGTGTTGTCTTTTTGAAAACAGAGCTAAAGCAGAAGGCGTTGGACGGCAAACATTGAGCTCAAGCGCCGGCTGCGACGTCAGACGTTGAGCTAAAGATCAGTGGATTTTCTGTGTGAAGCAAGAAAGAAATCGTAAAAGCTGTTGGGCCTTCGTCTTCTCCATGTGCCGGCGACTGCGATTCTGACTGCTACATCTCATTGGCTGCTAATGACTGAGAAAGATAAGCTGCATCGCAGTTCGCCTTTTTGTTTATTTCATGCATCGCTTGGCGTCTTTAATTTGAAATGGCAACGAGCACATCTAACGAATCGGCAATTAAACCCTCGCCACTGGTGCCGATGAATAAAATCAGTCATCGCTGCAGGGAGACGACAAAGACGTCCTCTCGGCCCGCGGTCCTTGAATTAGCAGCCGGTGTTTTTGTGTTCCGCGGCGGTGATTTGGGGGATAAAGGTTGAGTTCTTTCTTTTTTTTCTGTCTCAATGGTGGAAATGCAGGATGGCAGCTCCTAAACAAAGACCGACTGAGGAGGAGGTCGTGCACCAAACTGGCGCCTTTTACTTATTCTGTTTTCGTGCTTGTTAGCTCGGAAGTGTCGGCTTTAATAAGATATTCTAGACACATACATATCCACAAAGTTATGTGTCTTTTTAACTTTCTGAGGCTCAGCCTGCGGAGAATTGTTTCCGTGCCACAAATATCAAAACTGAAATGTTTAATTGCTCAGCCTCCAGATGTGAAGACTGATCGGCCGCCCCTCTTGCGTGGTCAGTCAATATTTTTTTTTTAAGCATAAAACAAAACAAAGCGAAATCCACTCGACGCTCCGCATGATTTTCCCTCTCCGTTATAAAAAAACGTAAAAAAAAATAAATAATAAAAAATCCCTCCCGCAACCTGCCAAGGCAACACTGTGGCCCTTTGTCTTGCCCCCCCGCCCGCGTCCCCGTGGAAAATAATGAGACGTCTTCATACGTTTGACGCTCATTCTTTCTCCGAGTGTGAATAAATTATGATCCGCCGCTGATTGGATTTCTGTCAAGACACTGAAACGGGAAATGAAGGAGTTTTTTTTTTTTTTTTAGGCGGGTGGCAGGGGAGGAAAAGTGCACGCAGTTTGATGAATGCGCTTTGTGCGACGCGCGCAACCAATTTCTGGCTCACGTGTTCGGGGTCGGGGGGGGGGAGGGCTGGGGGATAAACAAACAGCCAATCGGCAGCCGAGTCGTTCAGCCCCTCGGTATCTGTTTGAACGGGTCAGTGATTGACTCTGATTTAGCTTGTCCGCAGTTCAGAGGAAATGAATAGATGGCAATCAGAGCCCCGCAGGTTTGTCCTCGGGATTGCCTATGAATAGATTGTGCACAAAGCATTTTTTTTTCATTCCTGTTTTTTTTTTTTTTTTTTTGTCCTTATGGCTCTGAGGTACAATTACATGAAAAAAACGTAATTGCATTATTTACAAGGCATACAGCCGTTTATTAAAAATGGATGTGTCACAATGTTTAATTGAGTTTCCTCCAGGCGCTAATCTGAAAATAATCACTTAAGTCCGCTCTTGGTTTGCACAGAAGGTTTGCTTGGCTTTTTGAGAAGACGCTGCCTGCGTATTTGTTTTTTTTTAAATATTCACTGAGCGCTGAGCTCAGTCACTAATGCAATTTTCAAATGGTTTCGCAACCAAAACTTTTGTTTTATTTAATTAGCAATTCCCCCTACACTTGATTTTATCATCTCTTTCTCTTAAGCAGAAACTTTTAAACTTCATTGGGAACACAAAGGAAAATATATGTATGCATGTTTTATTATATGAAGAGGAAAAAAAAAAAGCCTTGGACCAACTCTCACGGCTCCAGCTCTATGGCCTCCTCTTTACGTTCAGCTTCTTCAAAGGATCCTTGAATCTTCTCGCCACCTATTCAGGAACCAGGGACTCCAAGTTCCTCCTGCTCCTCAAAGGCCCCTCCCTGTTGGCTGCTTGTAACCTTCCCCAGTGGAAACCAGGAACTGTGGTTCTGAGGGATTGTCATGTGTCTCCCTTCCAAACGCGATGCTTCCAGAAGCTTCAGTATCTTGCAGAGCCCATCCCTGCTGTGTCTGGCTGCTGTCGCCATCGCTGTGACTGGCCTCCACCACCAGCAGCTGCATTAGGAAGATGCCCAGGTCCTTCGCTTCTTAATTTGCCATATTGTGGTCTTATTATGCAAAACCCACTATCTGTAATATTAACAGCAATCTGTGTGTCTAGACTGATTAAAAATTGATGAGAATTTAGTTTCTCCTGGAAGTCAGTTTTTAGGAGAAAATAATGCCGACTTTAATGTCAACCCTATTAGAAGCGGCATCACTCTGTGTCTGCGGCTGTCTAATCCCACTGTGATTTTCCAATGAAGACATTCGGGCTGTGAGTATTTCAGTATTCAAATTTTGGTTCTGCCAAGTGCTTCGTGCATAAGTTATGTCCAGACAATTGCAAATAGGGGTGCGTTTGAATGAAGGATCCAAGGTTGCTGAAAACACTGGAGCTCAGTTTTAAATTATTTAAAATTTCTGGTCTGTGGCTTTGAATGTGCAAATTGATAAATGCGGCTTTGCAACAGACTTCAGTGCTACGTTTTGTGAGATATATACGGAAACAGAAAGCATCTGTCTACTCCATCAGATTGACCCTACTCTCCTTTTCATGGTCAACTTCACGCCTGACCACTAAAATATTCATACAGAATTTTCACACCTTGTCATAAAGAGAAGATCCAATAACATGATGTGAACGCACCTCTCAATTTTTTGGCCCTATTCCCTTTTGGTTTGCTGCCGCAGGGCTGCTCCAGCTATGGATGCTTCTTCCAGACGTGGCCGTCTACCTCTCAGCGCTCTGCTTGTGCATTCAGCTTCACCTCACCTAACAAATCGTGTAAAGCACCACTGATTATCTTTGCCGTGTGGTGTGTAGACACTGCGGGACTTTGTTTTCTCTGAAATACGAAATCCTGGAAAATCCCTTGCAACAACAGCGTGTCGTCAGGGAAGTGCAACACAAAGAGGGATGTGAATGCAAATTTCTGCCAGCCAGTGTTTGATGGGGACTTGATGGTTTATTCTGTACATGGTCATGGCAGCCTCCTTAAATGCAATTAAATGGAACAATACATTTTTTAAGTTTTTTTTTTTTTTTTTTTTCTCGAGTGGATGGATCCAAACACCAAACTAAACTTACATGTAACATATACAAGAATTTCTCAGTTTCCGTCACCAATGTTTTCGGACATTTATTTATTTATTATTTATTATTATATTTTTTATTATTATTATTTTTTAAACTGTTTTCTGGGATGTGTGTGTGCGTGTGTGTGTGTGTGTGTGTGTGTGTGTGTGTGCCTGTGTGTGCGTGCGTGCGTGCGTGCGTGTGTGTGTGTGTGTGTGTGGGGGGGGCGGGGGGGTAACCTGCATGTGTCTTGGGAGGAAACGGGTGGATTGTATTTACTCTATTTTCTTTTATCTTCACTAATATTTGATTTTAATTGCTGTTAAGCACCGTGGGTTGCAAGTCATTGTATGAAAGGTGCTATACAAATAAAATTTGATTGATTGATTGATTGATTGATGGGCGACACGGTGGCGCAGTGGTTAGCACTGCCGCCTCACAGCAAGAAGGTCGTGGTGTTCGATTGCATGTTCTCCCTGTGTCTGCGTGGGTTCTCTCCGGGTTCTCCGGCTTCCTCCCGCACTCCAAAAACATGCATGTGAGGTCAATTGAACACTCTAAATTGTCCGTAGGTGTCCATGTGAGTGTGAATGGTTGTTTCTATGTGGCCCTGCGATGAACTGGCGACTTGTCCAGGGTGTCACCCAGCCTTCGCCCTAAGACAGCTGGGATAGGCTCCAGCAGACCCCCGTGACCCTGAGCTCGGGACTAAGCGGGTATGGAAAATGAATGAGTGAGTGAATGAATGAATGATTGATTGATTGATTGATTGATTGATTGATTGATTGATTAATCACTTCAAACTAAAATTCAGATTTGTGTCGTTTTTCACACCTGGATGAGTTGGTACAACAAGGCACCTGGTCCAATGGACCAAGTCTGTTAGAGTAACATGTTCCCCTCCTCGCCTGTGGTGGCGCTGTGCATCAAGAATTACTTATAATTCCATACTTCCTTGATATTGCGAGCGGATGTTTATAAATCTACATTATCGTATCCCGCAAAACATGCCACCCCTATTAATACCACAATAGGGAAATTCTGTGTTTCATTGTGATTACGTTTTAAGCCCTGCTAGTCCGTTATCTGTCGACTCGCTGCTGAAGGGGATTCTTTGAGTTTCGCATAACAAGACAAGGCACTGACCTCATTCCCAGCCATTTCCAGAACTGAGTGATGAGCCACATTTCTGCCCTATAAGGATATTTAAAAGGAAAAAAAAAAGTTTCTTTGCCCTAGCCTTGGCTCCAACCCGACTTCTTTGGGATTCTGATTTGTATGCAAATGGAATAAATGTTTAATACCAAAGCTTTGGCCTGCGCATAGAGATTAATAACAGCTTGGCGCGGCGTCGGCTGGTGAATTAGTATTCCTCCTCTTCTGGGCTCTGTCCAGCTCCTGTCTGCTGGAGAGGTGACGGGTCTGGCTTTGCTGACAGGAACATCCCAGAATATGTGACACTGCCTTAAACTAGATGTCCAACAAAGGTGCAGACTGGACTGAGGTATTAACGCCCACGCCTGACATTGACTCATGCGGCATTAGGATAATGGATTTGTGGCAGTGCACACTCAAAACAAGGAAGTTATTCTTGTATTTTTTTTATGTTTGCCGTTGTTTTAGAGCCGGCCGTGCACTCGGTAATAAATGCTAATGTTTGGTAATAGTTTTTGTTTTCAGATAAAAAAAAAAAAATAAAATTCTGCAGTCAGTTGGAGTATGCGAGGAACATGGACAGATCTTTTGTATAGGCTTTTTCTTTTCTTTTTTCACTTGACTATACTCATGATTCCCCCATATTAATCTCACACTATCTTGTCTCTGTTCAGGGTGGAAGTGCTGACGCGCAGCTGCAAAAGTGACTGCTCTCTTGTTTTCACCTGCTTTTTATACAGCTGTCACATCAGACACTCCCAAACTTAATTACAACGCTGAAGTAGCGCCATTGCAAAACTGCCACAGCGCTGTCACAGCAGTACATTGCCTGAAAAGGAATACAAATGTTTGTTGTTAAAGCATCGTCGTTGCACGATCATGAGACATTTGTAGCCGACTGCCTGTGTCCTGGTGACATCATTAAAAAGACCAGGGAGTAGAATTAGTTATTGGCTCCAGCCGCGCAGTATGCCGGCCAGTTCATTCGGTACAACATTAAGTTGCTTGTAGGCTCATCAGCCAATCACATGGCAGCGACTCGGTGCGTCTAGGCATGCAGACAGCAGTACTGACGACTTGCCAAAGTTTAAACTGTGGATCCGAATGGAGGAGAAAGGGGATTCGAGTGACTTTGAACTCGATGAAGATGGTTGTCAGTGCCAGGCGAACTGCTGGTCTGAGTCTTCCACAGCCTGCTGAGCTGCCGGGATTCTCACCACATCCATACCACAGCCATATGTAGACTTTACCATCCCGACTGGAGAAAGTCTGCAGTGAAGAGTGGTCGTGTGGAGGAAAAATGCCGTGCAGACGTCTGGGGTCAGAGGTCAGAATCGGCAAAAAAGAAACAACAATTTAATGCTAAAACACTAAAATTCACTTAAATTCTCTGAGCAGCAGAATAAATATTTGTGTTTTATCTCAGGAAATAAAACTAAGTTCCTTTCCTGTAAGTGCAACCCGGATGGTGTCTGGACAAAGAGGTGTTTTCGTCAGTCGTACGTGATTTTTTTTTGAACTTGCAGGCAGGAGGCTGGCGCTTCACTATCTTAACTGCTTGTTAAAATCTGTTTGTGAGCCTCGACGCATACAAGCGAAAGTGAGGTGCACGGTGAAACACAACAGGCTCCTTTTCTGCTGCCATTCATTAGTGGATAATGGTTTTAAAACGGGCGTTGTAATAATTCATAGCCGTGTCTCCAGTGTGCTTCGTTCTTGGGATTGAAGAAGAAAAAAGGCTCTTTAGCTAGGTTTTGTTTCTTACTCGTATCTGCCTGGTTACGGAAACCCCGGCGTCTCTTAATTACTGCTTCTCTTAATCACTTATTCGGTAAAACCCTGGGCCTTTGATTCCCCATTAAAACACAATTTACGCAGTTATCGAGTGGATTTGAGGCCGTATTGATGGGAAATACAACGTAAGAAAGTTCCACATGGCTGAAAATAGATGCGTTTTGCTCGTTTGGACATTTATGTATAATTTGTGGCATAAATAAATGAATGTTTGTTCAGTTAGCTTTGATAAAGCATAAAGCAAAGAAAGAGCAATAGATTTCCTGTAAGACTTGTAACAAAACTGTTGATAGGAGAGGAGGATGTGCTTGGGAAGGAACGTAAGGCAACTGGAAAGAGGAGGCCAGGCCTGGATTGCAGCTGAAACATTCCGAAACCTTCCTCCAACTTCCCCTAGCGAATGTCACTCCACTGTCTCAAACTTCAAAACTGAACTTATCTCCCCGAGAGCGGAGCCCTATTATGTGATTTACCGACTGTATCCTCCCCGGAGGTTATCTGGAGGATGTCTGTCGGACGCTGTGCTACTATTCCTGCCATTATCGTCGACGCTGAAAGGCTCCGAGAGTGAAGGACAGCCAAAGCTCAGGGCAGCAGCGCCGCAGCGCCGCAGGGCTGGAGCCAGCGAGCTCGCCGAGCTCGTCCAGCTGGTGGGACACACTCTGGACAGACGTCAGAGGTTTGGCAGTGTTGCACCGTAATCCCTGAGCTCTTAATGCCGGGGAACAGGTTGGGGAGACGGCAGCCTGGAAGACAGGGAGCTTTGCCTCCAAGGGTTTGAGAGTCGGTCAACCGAAATGGCCTTAAATTTAGAATCTGGACAAAGAGAATCCAGGCCTTTTTTTTTTTTTTTAGGGGACAAGATACATTTCAATGCTGATTTATGAGAGGGGGTGGGGGAAAAATGCGGAACCTGCATCAATTACACCTGCGGTGTCTCTGTCAATATTTATTTACTGGCATATATAAACTTTGTTTGAAAAACTTTGGAATCATAATTGAATCTGAACAAATGTCAGCTGGTTCACATCAAAGTTTGTTTCGCTCGCTCGAGGTGATTTTTTCTTTTTTTTTTTTTTTGCACGACTCCGTAAACAGCCGATGCTTATCTGAGCTGATGGAAACAGCTTTGCCGGGAAAAAAAAGAAGTGAAAAACAAAACTTTGCCGGTTTACTTTTCGCTCTTCCCAGAGGAACTTTAACCTGATGCCTGGCTGAGTTCTATGGTCTCGGAATCACTTTAAGAGGCTGGCATGTCTGACTAATGATCGATTGGACTTCCGTGGAGTTCCGTGACTCCCTATTAACAATGGCATGCGTCTCATAGCATGAGAACATCACACAGCGGCTCCTGATTTAACGATGCATGTGGTTCCTTGGTTTAAGTCCAACTGATAAAATGAAAATACTTGCAAGTTTTCCCTTTCCCAGGGTCACTGGTGCCACCATTGAGTAGTAATAGTAGCCAGCAGTGTTATAGGAGCTGCAAAGAGAGGACCGTCCCTCATTTCCCTCTGACTCACAGTCGCTCTCCGGTGCCCGTGAAGGAATCCTGAGCTCATTCTTTCAATTCGTCCGTAATGGAAACCTTTAAAGCAGCTGGAAATTATGTCAGGCTGCCGGTGACTGTCTTGCCCGTCAGCGCTCCGCTTCACACGACAACTTCACTCTGCGCAGCGCAAAGAGAAGTGCATATTGAAATTGAGTTTCGAAGGGAACTGGTTGAAAAAAAAAAAAAATCAATTCCGTCAAATTACGGAGAGGATGAAATCAACATTTTCCTCGTGGTGTGCGTCAGTGGGGAGATGCCTGAACCGCATATCAATCAAGCAAGTCGCTTTTATCATTCCACAGAAGCAAATTGAAATGATTGTTGGACTTAGATTTAAATTTAAAGCTGCCATATTATATTCATTTTTCAGATGTTCATTTTTTACATCAATATGACACCTGAAATTTTTTTGTTTTCCAATCACATGACCAGTATGTATCTGGTGAAATCCGGAAATGTCATTCTTTTATACATTTTTAATCCAAATTAATTTTGTTATTAAACAGAAAAAACTCTCTCAAACTCTAAAAAATCTCTAATTATCTCAGCAATTAGCCTTTCCACACGATGCCTTGTCAACCGTGGGACTCTCAGAAATAAAACTTTGTTACCTGCCTAATGAGTAGATGTGCCGTTTACAAGCAGGTGTCAGCTATGAAATTCCGTCTCTGTCCACTGAGGCACGGAAGATACATCATCTTTATGCCCCGGTGACAAACTCCGTGTGTCTGGGGGTGACGACCCTCATCAGGTCGCTGCCCTCACACTGCTGACCGCAACACTTCCATTTCCACCACGACAAGAGGGCACGAGTCTGACCGTCACCCCTCGCGCCTTCTCTCACTCTCACACCTGTGCTCGGATTGCGGAAGTCTTTCCCAGCGCTGCCATTCTTCGTTGGCTGAGGTTCTAATCTCGCAGACGCAAGCTGTCGACACGTTCCGTTGCGGCCACACAGGCCTTATCCCAGCTGATCCCAGACGCAACTCCTTTTGCTTTCCCCGGTAGCCCTTTTGTTGCCCCCAAAAGCAGTTCCAAAAGAAAGACACAGGACATTGTCTTTTACTTATAATGTGGTTCCAGGTGCAAATGGCACAAGGCTGTTTGATGGAAATTAAACGGGCCGAATCGCCTGCCTTGTTGCACACACAGGTCCGAACAGGTCCAAATTAGTGATGGGAAACTCAATTTTTCTTTTTTCCCAGTCCTCACTGATTCACTTTGCTTTGTGCAAAAAAAATAATGATTATCAACAATTCTCAAACTACCACTTCTGCTGTCGTCACTGTAAGTAACCGAGTAACTTCTTTCAGTTGGTGGAAGAATTTATCACAGAGGAGAAATTGCGACTGATCACGAGTCAGTAATATTGCTCTCGATTCATTCCGGAGTCGCACATCACTTGTCCGAAGCCAATCGCAACTGTGGCTCAGCTTCCTTGGGGCATTGCGAGAGCACATTTTTGTACAAATCTCTCGGGAATGTCATTAGGACATTTGAGATCCTTGGGGAAGAAAGACTTTCTGAAATCTAAGCCTTTTGAAAAAAAAAAAAAAAAAAGTGTTACGGCAGCTTTATTTTTTTCTTTCTTTCTTTCTTTTTTCCCCACTGGGTGAATGTAACCGTCGAGAAAGACTTGTCACACCCAGTAAATCATCTCCGTGAAGCCCGAGGCCTCAATCCTTCTTACAGCCAGGCTCCACAGACCAACGAACCTCACAGAATTGGGAATGTCATCCTTAAGATGCGCTCAAAGGTGAGATGGTTTGCTGGTTCACACGGAATTTCCACCTAGAAATGGCAGAATGAAATTCAGCTCAGTCATCGGCTCGGCTGAACGCACGCTGGAGATTCTCAGTGACGCACACCCCTCGATTTTACATCCACAGCGCTTTGTCGTTTCCCTCCCAAATGCTGGTTCTCAACCCTGTGTTTTCCCTCCGTGCCAATTTTGTTCCAATGCACACGCTATTAAGCGCACGCTGTGTGTTCCGAGGGATTTGTGCTGGGAAGCGGCAACATTAAGGCAAACACAACTCAGCGGAGCAGGAAGAGCCCACAGTGGCAAAGTGCGGCTCGTGAGCGCACTCAAATTACAATTAGGATGGAGGCGGGAGGGGGTTCCAACCCAAACCGCTTTGCCTTCTCCTTCCACTCATCATCATCATTATCACAATTACAATCGTCGCCGCCCTCGTCGTTTTGTGTTTTCCATTGTTTTCAAGCACCATTCTGTCGCCACAACCCGCCAATCAACTGCGGAGCGCTGAATGAGCCACGGCGGCACTTCCCACCATCCAGACAACGGCTGTTTGAGTTCTGAAGTTATCGACTCTAACAATAGAGCTACATGCCGACTACGGCACTGAAAGAACACACAATGAGTCGTGAGTGAAAGGCAGACAAAACGTTGGGAAAACTCTGCGTCTTGGTCAAACAAAGAGTGTCCTACTTACTGGCCATAATTTGTGCCACTTGTTTTGAGCTTTTATTTGTTTTTATTTATTTAGTTTTAGTTTTTTCTGGAAACTGACTAAGAGGACTTGAGTGAAGCTGGTCGGATTGTGATGGTATCACATTGTTACTTTCTCGGCTGTGCTGGACAACTACGCAACAATAAACACATTTAAAAGAAAAGTATACCGACCAATGAGAGCTGAACTAGAAGTGTCACTGCGGTGTGATGTAATTCTCCAGATGGCAGCAGCTGGCCAAAGCAATCAGAGACGATTCACCATGTTTTTTTTATCTTTAAGATTGTCAAATTTGTGCCGTGGATGTCTTGATGCTGACAGACGCTCACGACGAGAACGTCTGCTTCTTCTGCAGCTGACGGATGTTATTGTTGCAGAATGACGTGACGTCAATATTGCCCAGCCGTGCAGTTACGAGCCTTTTTCTTTGCAGTATGGAGCAAATTTGTATTTATTACTTGCTCCAACAACAAGGCTCTCGCCTTATTTTTTATTAAACACGTCTCATTTGCATCCCTCTCCAAGATGGACAATAGGGCATCGTTATACAAAGCGGATGCGCGCTGCAGACAAAGGGAAAGTGCGTTGTTATGCCGCCTGCACTCCGCTGCGCTGACCTCCAGCACTTCACACCACATCCACGTCATGGTTGGATGGTGTAAACAGCCGGCAGAACCCTCAGATTGGTTTCCTAAATCATTTACTGGCAGGAGTCATTACTGCTAGTAAATGATATGCATTGTCTCAGGTCCGCAAAGAGGCTGCACATCATCCGCATGCATTAAATGTGCAATTTATATATATAAAAAAAAACGATGCTCCTCATGTTAACGTCGTTCCGCGGAGGCACAAATTAAAGTAAAAACGCTGGTTTGTCCGATCTGACAGACAGATAAATAAAGAACGTGCTTGAATTTGCGGAGCAGGTCGCTGATAAGTAGCGCAAAGAGAAATTCTTAGTGTGTTTTTGTCACACTTTTTTTTTAACGCCACACAAAGTATGTTATTTCTCCGTTCCGTTCACCCGCTGAGCGCCGCTCTCGCTCTCTGTGTGTTTGAAAATTCCACTCACGCTCCTCAGCACTGGGTTTGAGGCAGCCCTTATTGTGGCGGGAAGTGTATTGGACGAGGGGATAGGGACTAGTTTGTGGAGGTGGACTCACACTAGAGCTCATGAGGGGGTGGAGGGGGTCGGTGTCGGTGCAGCTTCTTTTGGGACGCACCCATTCAAAAGTGAATCGCCAGAAAAGCCAGTGCAGCTACGTACAATAAGTGAGAAACATCTTTAGTCTTTCCACACACGTCCTTGTCCGTTATTCTTATCTGTTGTTTATTGATTAATTTTTAACATTCGCTCCAACTCATCAGGGTGATCACAAAGGACAGTCAGTTCACCGACCAAAATACCTTTGGCCTTGGATTTAGAATTTTAACAATGCTGATGAGTGATACTTTTATTTTTAATAATGGTATATTTTTTTACTACCTGCCCTCCCTGCTGTAATTACTAGGACGGGTCTGCGCCTCTTTTACCTGCCTCACTTCACCTTGTTGCTATTGTTTTTGGTGATTCATTTTTTTTTTTAAATCTGCCTGCGGTTGTGTTTTTGTTTGTCATTACTCCACAAAATGTGTGTTGTTGAATGTGTCACCAATAGTAAGATAAGCAAAAGGACCATTACTCTTTCCCCTACCATGTTGCATGTTCAGATACTCAATATAAAATACCTTATAATCATAAATTAAAGAAGCAAGATATTAAATATATATTAAACAAAGTTATTTTTGACCGGCTCAGTTTTGTTTACTCCTCAATAATGCAGAATAGCTCCATGAATATTTAACCAAGGCAGCAGCCCCCCAGAAAAAGAAAGTTTCAATTTCCAGAATTTTTGATGGTATTTTATAATCGTTATTATTCTTCTAAACAACTGAATCTTTCTTTTATCATCATCATCATCATCATCATCATCATCATCATCATCGTCGTTTGATTGATGTACTTATTCTTAACTGGCACAAAACTACATTTAACGTACATACCATGCCTTGCTCTGCGCTGTGGCTGTGACAGCCTCATATCAATCAAAGTTTTAGTAAGTATTTTAATATCCATTCTCACTCTGTTCTCCCGTTGCTCAAACTGAAGTACATAAGCCACATCTGCAAGGCTGCAGTGTTGTGCTGAGCCTGCCAGAAGCCCCAGTGGTCTCATTTCTCCTCCTGACTGAAAAACCTCAGTGGCCTGTGGAATAATAACATCATCATCATCAAATAGTGAAGATGCCAGAATACTAATACTGACCCTCGTGTTCCAGGTGCCTGCCGGTGCATGTAAACACCACATCTCCGATATGATCAGAACCCTGGACAGGGCTAATAACCGGGATGCTAATCGTCAGTGTGAATGTTGTCATTGAATACAGCACTCTGGTGTTCCGAGCCAAAGCCTCCAACAAGAAATCTCTCGCAAAAAAAAAAAAAAAAAAAAAGTCCCAAAAGAGGGATGAAGTGAGGATCTAGTTACACCCCTCAGTGAACAGGTGTGTAAACACTCTCATCCTACATGGCCGGAGGCCGGACACTGTTTTCACTGGGAACGACTGCAGCCACACAGTCTACATAAACTACTAGCCGTCCTTAAATCAGTGCTCTGTGCTCAGGGTCAAACAATGTCGATGTTGCAAATTCCTCTCATGGCCTCTCCCCCCACCATCCCTCTCCCCCCACCCCCGCACACACACACAACTGTGTCATCATGGCTGATTAAAACTCTCGGTGTGGCTGCCACAGCCGTCACTCAGCTCTTTGCCAGGGACATTCCCCTGATTTCCCAGCGGCGTCTCGTGCCGGGGACAATGCTCTGCTCTCCGCAACGATTTCCTCGCACGGATCAATTATATGTACGTACGTCTCTCCACGAGAGACAAGAATCTAATTCAGTCTGAGCAAAACTGGGGAGATGAGATACTGCTGCATTATATTCAGAGTTGAGTGTTTTGCAGAGTTAAAAAAAAAGAAGAAAGAAGCTAAATTAAAAATCGTTAAAATCTCAAAGCATCACCGTGGGAAATGGTACATGACTGCAGTCCAAATGCCATTTTAACTTGTAAGTAGAATGTATGTCTACGTATATGTGTATTTTCCTTTATATTTAGCAGAGCCCAAACCTGTTTCAGCGTAAACACATTGATCTGGATAAAAAACAAAAAAAAACAAAAAACCTTTTAATTCTGCCCAAACAAATCAGGAATGATTTTTATCAATTTTGAATTATCTCAACTAATTTGATTGAATCCCATTTATTCACTTTTTAAATTTAACCTTGAAACAGTGCTGAATAGATAAATATAACATATATATATATATATATATATATACATTCATATGTATACACACACATATATATATATATATATATATACATTCATATGTATACACACATATATATATATATATATATATATGTATATATATATATATATGTTGTTGTTTTTCTTTATATATATACAACATATGTATATATATATATATATATATATATATATATATATATATATATATATATATATATATATATATATATATATACATATATGTTGTTGTTTTTCTTTCATATACATATATATATATATATATATGAAAGAAAAACAACAACATTTTTAGAAAAGCTTCACACAGTCCTTTTCCGCCGGACATGTTTTCCACTCCTGTGGAGCCTCTGACATGCTCACTTGTCATCATAAGCTCGGGCAGTTTCCCTTCGTCTTCCACTACGCTGCTGCAGAGTGCGTGGACCCAACAGTCGGCCAATAAATAGCTGCTGTCCTGAGTCCGGCCTTCTTTACAGCCGTGTCAAACCTTTCCCAAACCGCAGCTCGTGGCCCTTTGCCTGCTGTAATTGGTTCACCCAATAATGGAGGAGGAGGAGGAGGAGGAGGAGGAGAGGGAGTAAGGGCCGCAAATCAATGGCAAGCCGTCGGGCTCCGTTACCTTTAAAAAGCATGGCGTGATTATAACTCAGCGTGTGCTTTAATTTTATCCCCCTTGCAAATCAACGACTCTGCGCTGTGCCAAAATTATTTTTACGACCTTTGTTCGGTTCTCCTGATGCAAAAATCACATCTTGTGCCGTGCAGATGATCTCACTGTATTTATGGCTGTGTACTCACTTGGGGTCTCTGGTGGGGGGTGAAAATTTAATGTCAGCCTAAATCAGACGATGCAAAGTTGACAATAATATGCGCCCGGCTGTAGATTTAATCAATTTCCCCGTGTAGCCCGCCTCGTCTCTCCCTTCCATCTAAACTTGAAAACTCTCTCTTACCATCTGTTTTTATTTTTATCTTTAAAGGAAATGCATTGGTTATGGAATTGATGGAAAATTACGACAAATGAAAAAAAAGCATCTTATTTGAGGTTGGCAAGATTGATGAGCAGGGATTTTTAGTTGAAGCCTGAAGGATTTAGCTTCAGTGCAAGGTCAGTGTATTGACATTACATCCATTCCAGGATGTGTGAATCTCTAATCTAGTGCATTTGGGCTACATCATTTAAATCAGAATTCAATATTACAGGTGAGGAGCTTGTTAGGACACGCCCGTCAACCAGAGTCAAGTGCAAAAGGCCATAATCTCGGCAAGTAAATGGCTGCCCATCAGTCGTGTTCAGACTTGATAGTGAAGAGGACAGGGTTTGTCTCGGCTTGTCCAATCCTGTCTGCTTTTCTCAGCTCTGCCCACCCTCACTGATTTGGATCGTCCTCACCCCACCTTCAATGTCACCTTCCCACCCCTCCACGTTAAACCTCTTCAATCCCTTTCTTGTGTCTGACTGCTGTGTTTTGACTTCCTGCACTGATCATCGCTCAATAAGCGCTGACTCACTAATTCAAATCACGGAACAGTTCAGTGATCCATGCGCGCTGGAAGCGCTACCTCTGATTTGGATGATTTAAACAACCCTTGTGTCTCTCATTAACCCTCCTTGCAGGGCCCGTTATGACGGCTTATTTGCGCAGGATAACGAGGCAGTGAAGTCTAATGTTTTCCCCACGAATCCTGTGACTCAGCAGTTTGCAGCCCATTTGATACGCTCCCTAATTACACAAACTCTGTCTGCAATAAATCAGGTTCTTATGCAGCTAATCTGCATCAGGAATTTTGTGCTGGTGCAGCCGTCCGCACCGGCGACCTCGGGCCTTTTCTTTTGAGCCGCGCGTCAATTTTTCCTCCGCATCACACGCACAGCTGTAAGTCTTAAGCCAATTTAAAAGGGGCTCCGAATCAATATCTGCACCTAAATCTTGCAACAAGTTTAGCAGAGGGCGTCGTTGTTTGATCCCCAGAGAACTTGGAGCTCTGCCCAGCAGCTGAGTGAGTGACACAGGAACTCTGTTTTAACTTTATTGAGAAGCTGCGCCGTTGATTTGCTGCCAAGCATCACGCAGGCTGCCACTGGCCACGTTCACTGGTCGCACTTTCCTCACAAACACACACCCATTTGGCTGGAGGGCGTGATGCACTGAGCCCGCCTCTGGCACAACTTCACCTAGTTTATAAAACACTGCCTCCAACATTTTTACCATTTGCAATGGTAATGTATTCCAGTCCCATTTCTTACATTTTTCCTACTGGGTTCAGTTCATTCATTAAATGGCATGACGGGATGGAACATTTCCTAAACCATGGCGATTTATGCCAGAACAGACCCTATGAACATGGGATTGTGATTGGGTGGGACACTCTTCATCACAATCAAACAGACCTTTATTGCTGCTACTTCAGTTCAAGATCAAGAGCCTGAGGCTAACTAGTTGTGTGCCTCTGCTTTTACACAAGCAGTGAAGTTTGGGGCAATTTGCATGTCAATTAATAGTTTGGAAATTTAGTTTCGAGGACATTGTTCGAAAAATACCTCACTATTTGAGAGAATGAGTGTTGTCAGAACTCCCATCCAACAATCTTGATATTTACCAGTCCAGATGAGGCTAAAATGAGACCAACCTTCCTCTCCAGGGATCAAATTAAATTCCGCCGCCTCACTGCGACATCCCCAAAACACTCCCCCCCTGCTGACAGACAGGCCAATTCAGAGCGAAAGGGCAGGAGGATGAGCGACGTTGCTCTGAAGTATAATGGAGGTTGTAAAATGTAAAAGAGCTCTGTGATGCATTTACTGCAGCCCATAAAAAACACTCTTGGAGCGGCCTCGGTGACGTCGAGCCGCCGTCTTTCAACAGTCTGTATCTTTTTTATCCTGTTACCATACCGGGGTGTACCCGAAAGGGCAATAAGTGCCAGAGTGACAGTGTGATAAGTGCTGACAGCTGCACGCTGCGGCACTCCCAGGCCATGAAACAAAGCTTGTTCGGTCGCAGGCTTCCTCCGACGCTGCGGCAAAAAGTCGTGAGAAGAACCGTTTCCCTGAAAAATGGCTCAGGAGCTTCTAAGCACTGATAATTATCTTACAATCAACCACTTAGAAGGGACCACTGACTCACACCGAGCTGGCAGGGCCGCCTGGCTTCATCGCGATAATATATCAGGTTGTTGAGTTGCGCAGTTCGCCGCGGTTGTGTTGCTGTCTGACCGCGGGGACACGTGTTTGGGAACCAGGAATGCAGTGAGTGATAAACCTTCCTTTCCTTGGTGCAATAAGCTGCTGTGTGCTATCTCTGCAAAACTCTAGCATTTTTTTTTTTTTGCGTCCATCTCATTATTAATGGATTGTTTCGGAATTTCTTTTCCGTCTGGCCTCCTGAATCATCTAAAGATTTTTCATGGCCAGTGAGTGACGATGTGTGCAATACTCCAGCCATGGAAAATGACCCCTTCATTACAGGCCCGAGTCAAGAGCTGACTGAGATTAATGGCGGGCATTATGGATGGGGAAGCCCAGTGTTCATTTGCTGACCAACATCCTGCCCCCAGCACGGCTCATTCATTATGGTTAGAGAGATGTTCTGACTGGTGCCTGTAATTATGATAAACAACTGGTAATTGAGCGCACTTTGTTGTCATTACCGCGGCCGCATATTGTCTGAGATAATGCACTGAATCATAGCAGCACATGTTGTTAACGTGAAAAGGATTGAAAGAAACGGCTGCGTGGCCTTGTGTGTAATTTCCATGACAAGGGAAGAGAAAGACGCAGAAGTAAAAAACAACGCTTTTCTCAACACTTTAAGTGTTCCTGTGGAGGACGCCATGGATGACCTGGCGTTGACACCAAACCATGGAGTCTAAGTGGTACCAAGTTCTCCTAAACACCGGCGGATCAGCGGCTTAATCCTTCTGCTGCACCTCTGCTCTTTTTTAGGTTTGTGCCTTTTGCAACTCCTGCAGTGCCCCATCATGCATCCCGCACTCCTCACGCATTTCTGCCGACTTGTCTCGCTGCGGGAGCCACTGGAGTCAAACTCAGAGCTACATGCCTGTGGAAATGCATTTGTTAAACATACAGTACACAACAATGTTGCTGCCGCAGACCAACACGGCTCAGCCCGACACACCAGGCTGCTCGGGGCTGCCTTTGATTGCCTTCGCTTCTTTAGCTGATAAAATATTCATGTGTCTATTTTATGTAAAAATAAATGTCTTCCGTAGTTGTGTGTCCGCGCAATATATCACAGGGCATTTACAGTGTTCACACACCGCTTTGAATCTGGCATAAATGTTTTATGCTCGGCGAATAAACTGTCATATATTTAGGGGCCTGTGAGAAGCCTTAATGCTCCCTTATGCTTTTAAGCCTCCATTCTCCTCCAATAGGTGCAATTTATAAAGTGGTGCTGTAAACAGATGCTAATCAGCGTATGATTCATGCACCGTATTTACACTGTGCATAGGTTAATAATGCAGATTCAGCTTCCCTTTTCATTTTTTCCAAAAGCTGTAACTTTCCTTTGCTTTTTTTTTTTACACACACACATGCAGTCAGCGGCCTCTTTATTAGGGTAGTATCTCATTACCTGTTAATACAATTAACTGATCAGCCAATCACATGTTGACAACATTTCTTGTTTTTCAAATGTGTTAAGTCACACTAGCAAAATAATTACGAATGAACTGCTCATCAGCGTAAATAAAATGTTTGCTGGCCATGGCTAAACTTGGACTATATTAAGAAATAAAATGGGATCAAATTTGCTACAATTCACAATTCCATCCACAGGCATCAACAGCTATGTACAAATAAGCCTGCCATGACATTTTAAAAAAAACTTGTCTTCCCTCTCTGCAAGACTTTAATGAGCTTAAATGTTTAATGGTGTTTTGAGTTTTAAAACTGATTTCCCCCCTAAATTCATTTTATGTTTATTTAGCAGAATGAAATATATCCCGATGAATCAGATAATCGCTACACGCAGCCCTCTGCCTCACCCGGGGCCGGTCCGCAGTAGTTTCATTTAGCGGGGAAAGCAATAAATCAGGAGTGCTGAGCTTAAAGTGGTTCTGATGAGTGCTTCCAGAGAAAGCCGGACGCAGCAGTACAGGAGGCCAAGCAATCAGCCGGTCCCGAGCATTGACGTCAGAGACATCCGCCCCCCCCCCAAAAAAAAGAGTCCGGCCATGCAGCGAGATTGAAAGGTGGGCCGGTGCACTTCCTGCGAGAAGGAACGCCACCTGCAAAAACTAATAACAGGGTGGCGATAAAATAGAACCCGGCTTATTAACAGCACTCCGGCGTTGCTGCTGGATGTTAAATATACACAACAACAACATCGACTCGCCTTAGATTGTACTGTCACAGAAAAGATGGTTCAAGCCGCAGTAATTAACTCAAATGTATAATGCAACAGCTACCGTCTTCCTCTGGGGGTACGGCGGCGCGATTAGTTTTTTAAAGCTGCAATTTGTGCGCAAAATGCTCCTAAGTATCAGGTTTATATCTGCTTCCTGTGTTTATGCGCCGGCTTTAAGTGCCAGATGGCGGATGGCGATGCGCGCGAAAACGGTGAAGCGAGCAGGGGTGAGAAATGTGCGGATCCGGTGGGGGCGAGGGGGGCTTTGTTTGTTTTTGTGGAGCCTAGTGCACGCTGCAGGTCCCTCATTAGAAAGGCCGAGCTGTCTAATGGGCCGGCCATTTGTCTGAAGACGCTTGACGGCACCAGACGGGCACAGGTTGTGAATTAATAAACAGCGTCCCTCGATGCGAGAGCAGACAATTAATAGCACCTGCCGGAGGGAAAGAAGACGGATGTCCGAGAGAGGCGCTGACTGATTCGCCCGAGCTGGCGGCTCGAGGAGGCAAAGTCTCCTTCATCGTTGTCGTGCCGAGTGAGGTGCGTGACGCAACGAGGGCGGGAACATGAAGCGTCACTCGACGGAGTGTTATAAAGTCAGCGCTCCAGTTCCTGACAAGCGTTTTGACAGCTCCAGTTGAAACAGGACATCAGAGCTGGTTCACACGCTCCCAAAACAAGTGTTTACTTGACATGTTCACACAAACACAGTGAAGAGTTGGCAATCGCACAGCAGTGACATGTTGTCTGGTCTCTCCCTTGCAGTTAGCTGGCTTGAGCAGGGATGAGTCGGTTAGCGAGTCCACAGAGACATGGAATCGTTCACTCCTGTGCCACTAAAGTGACTCTTTTGCTTTGAATGATTCACATCACTTCAGGTTATGATGGGTTTTCGGTAGCTGCTTAACAGAGGCGCACCAGCCTTTGAGGCCCAAGTTTCAGGAAACAGATGCAACGATGGTGGGAACAGGAAGCGTCACACCATGGAGCGTTGTAAAGTCACTAGCTGCGTTTCCATTACGATATTTCTAAAATTTTGACAAAGTACAATTGCGATTTGCAGGTGTTTCCATTGAATGGTTTGAAGCGCATAAACCGTAATTCTCGTAAAATCTCGTCCCGGGAGACCCCACTTTGAGGAGGATGGAGGTACAAAACATTTTGCAATAATGTGCATTTCGATGCTGTTTGCTGTCAAGAATGGTTGTTATATTTTTCTCTTTGATTACTTCTAAAAAGATAGTCCGTCTCCTCCTCCATCCAAACAGAGTGCGTCTAGTGACGTGTAAATGCAAAAAAAGTGTTTCCGTGACACTTTTGCAATATACCTCTACATCGATACGTCTGAAAAAAACACCTCAAGAGAGCGTCACAACCTTTAGCCTTATTTCAGTGGTTTTTCGAAGTTTAGGTGTTTCCATTGACAGTTTTTTATTGTGATATTTAGGTTTTGCGCTATTCGAGACGTAATGAAAATATAGGTGGCGATACAGGCAGACGAGCGTTTTGACACGACAGGAGGCAGACAGGAGGCACTTGCATTTATTTGTTCGGTTTATATAGCTTGCACACGCTCCTATTAACTGTCCCACAGGCCTGTGCAGCACTTTGGTCAGCTGACGCTGTTGTAAAGGTGCCACATGAATCAAGAGTGACGTGATCAATTGAAATGTGAGGTCACACAGCAGCAGACTTCTGGCCCCCGTAAATCTCTACACAGCCGGGAGATCTGAGGCGGCTCTGGGCTGCTGAGTTCCGGTCTGCTCGGTCTATATTTAGCACTTTGTTTAGCTCGGTAAACAGTGGCTCTCCTCCTGACTGCAGGCCACCGGCGTTCTTTCCATTCGTTTCTATACTTGCTCTGCACACGCCTACTCTGAGTCTGAGCGGCGCAGGTACAAATAAACCATCCATATTCATGGAGGGAAGGTCTTCCAGGCTCGACGGGGCCCGTCCGGAGCTCGGGCCCCTCATCACCGGGCTCGACTCTCTCCATCTCACAGCGAAGACTCTGGTCCGCACCCGTGCTGATGCCGTGCACCGTACACAGACGCAGCTCCGCACCGCTCGGGTCCCCGGGGTTTCCCTTCTGGCTCAGTGGCAGAGTGACAGACAGAGTGCTACAGGTGAATAATCCTGCGAGGAGACGAGCTGAATGGGAGATGAGGAGCGCGGCATGTTCCGTCGCCATTGTGTTTGAGTCGCGGGCGCACCTTCTTTTCAATTATTGACAAAATGCCCTTCGGCTGATAAAGTGCGGGAGCTGTGCCGAGGCTGTGATGAGCCGCTTGCTTGTTGCTCCTCCAGTTACTGAAGGGAGACTCGCAGTAGTTTCACTTGTAAATTATTTTTTGTTGCTTGACGCCAAAAAACACAGAGCGTGCCAGTGTGAGAGTATTCTGGGTCTCCTGTTTTGTTTTGTTTTTTTTGCTGTGGTGTATTTTTTTCCCTCCTTGTCTGCAAAGTTAAGCTTCAGTAATTTACTCTTATCTACATGTGCACATTGTCAGATGTCTGGAGTGCTACAGTAACCGAAATTCAATAAATGTTTATCTTTGAAAGCGCATATCATATATTTGAGGGCCATTTCATTGGCTTCACAAAAGCAACACTATCAAGATAAAGCAGCGCAAAAGAAACAAATATTTCAATTAATCTTATGATTTTCTGCATTTTCTTTAATGTCTTTCTAGCCTGGGGCTGGAAAAATAACATTTCATTGGTGAAACTCACTTAATTAGTCCATATGACCTGCTGCAATCCTCCTTCCTGTGAGTCATGCTGCTGGTTTCCCGCCTGTTGGTTTACCGACACTGCGCTAAGCTGGTCGACTGCACACTGATGATCCAGTCGACCGCCATCCACTCGCCCGGCTGTACTTCACACTTACTTAGCACCACAAACACGCATCCGCAGCAGCGCAACGTTGTCATTTTGTCGCTACGTTGCTGCGCAACTTTCAATCCCCCCTTACATCCCTTCTGGGTTTTCCACAGATTTCCCGGTAAACCCAGTCAACATTCCTCAGACAAGAACCTTAAATCTGAAACGTTCCCAGAGACACGGCGGCAAAACAAAGGCTCCGTCTGTCTCCCACAACCCCGCCGTCTTAAGTCTGCGAAACGTGCGCCGCGGAATCCAATATTTCTTCCAATAAGTTTCCCCCGAAAAGCCATTAGACCCACCGAGCTTCTCCATTGAAAAACCCTAATGGCCTTCTGCTTGGGACAGGTGCTCCACAAATTGCTTCCTCTAAATGATTAATGAGCGAAGATTTATAAGAGGGGCGGCCCAACTGTGTGGACCGTGAGTGTGAGCAGTTTGTGGGTTTGTGAGTTGTGTGTGTGCATGTGTGTGTGTGGTAGTAGCGGCGGTTAACTAAAGCCAATCCCATTTACGAGATCTAGTCATGGGTTCGTAGTTAAAGCACAGGGCTTTATCTCTCCTCGTCAGGTCAACGCTTTGGTTCTCAGCTATGATTTGTGGAGAGGACGAGTCCGTTGACTATTTAATCCAATCAGACTGTGATGGACGGTGAAATTGCATCTGAAATCAATTGTTTTTCTGTTTTTTACCATCTCACTTACCTTTGTTTATGGGCCACACCGGTCCTGATAATATTGTCGGAAGTGTAGAGTCAGTACTAGAAAGCTCTGCATGTTTCCCAGACCGAAGAATCTGTTGTAAACATGCTCTTTGTGCATGAACCGTTTCAAATGGGCACTGCAAAATTTGTTCTTGTGCAAATGAAAAATTCCGCCTCAAATCGCCACCTGTGCAAACGTCTCGTGTCTTCCGCAGCGTCCTGCTCCATCTGGCAGGTGTCTCTCGCAGCTTCAAGGCTCCCAGCTGTGAAAAAGCGAATACGAAGAGAGACACACGGAGCTTTTACTCTGAAGTGTGCGGATTTCTGATGACCACAAGCAGATTTTTAAATTTAGGGCCGACTCAATACTCTGCAATAAAAAAAAGTGTTCTTACTGACACGATGCTTTTTAGAAAAGTCGGGGGGGGAGAAATGCTTTGAATGATGAAAAAGGAAATGAAAAAACAAATGATTCACCTTTTTTGAACATTTCAGAGAGGGAAGGCTTCTGCATTGCTGACGAGTGTCGTGTGGCTCAGTCAGTCCTGCGGTGCAGTGGTACGCGGCTAAAGTCATTCACTTTCAAATCACTTTCACCTTCACCCCGGGCAATGCCGAGAATTCAAATCAAATAAGGAGAGCCCAGGCACAGATTGGCTCCTCGATTAGCCGCTTATCCCGAATATCTGCCGCACAACCTTCAAGGGCGCCAGTCAGAGGCGGGGAAATGATTTCCTGGCATTTTCACAACCCTGATCATCATTACCTGTTCGGCTGGTGCTGGAAACCAACTGGGCTGATGAGACCAGAGGCTTTCGAAACGATGATTTTAGAGAGAAGAGTCTCTTGCTCCCCCTCGAAAATACTTGGTTGTTGATTTTGTCATCTTAACACTTCAACTCTATTGGCTCCAGTCGTGATCAGTGACTGGAGGGAGGACAAGGTGGAGGTTGAGAGCGGAAGAGAGTGCTCTCCTCCTCCTCCTGCGGCAGGCCTCCATGATGTATTTGCAGACACCACTAACTCACCTCCTGCCCCACCCTCTCCTCACCCCGTCCTCCCCCTCCACCTTCCCCTTCACCTGCACTTGGCCAGGGCTCGACACCCAGGCCTGGCCAGCAGACGGTGGAGGACGCTGCTGGCGCATATTTCTTTATTTTTTAGTTTCCGGCTCTTAGCGCATCGTCAGCGCTTCACCTTGAGCACTCAGCGCCGGAGAAGCAGAGAGTTCTTAGATCGATATCGCAACCCCTTTTTTAATTTTTTTTTTTGAAGGAGCTGAGATATCAACTAAACACTTCAAAAAGTAAAAAAAGAAAATGTTTGTGAGTATTTACTTTTAAAATGTTATTCTTGGTGTTCTATTTCACCACCTTATTAATGCCGGTGACTGATTCGAGCCAAATAATCAAGTTAATTACACATCTCAGTGATTCTGTCTTCAGTCCCCTCAAATCCTTGCTGCTTATTTACAAAGCCATTTGTCTGCCCAACTCAATTTACCTTCCTAAAAACTCAATCTAACTCGAGGCTAATGAGCCGCCGGCATATCCTCTGTCTTTTCTGATGGCTCAAACATCTAAAATCGATTAGGTGGAACCGATTCAGGAAGTGATCAGGCATTTTAATGAGCCAGTTTGACACCGGGCCGGTGCCTTATCTTTTTCTTTTGGGTACCACGTTATTAGTTTGCCTATAATCCCCAGAGTTCAATTTCCTCGCTACCACAGCTACAGTCACGTCAACGTTTTAAAGAACCCTGTTTATAGACAGAGTTTAACACTGATTATCAGTGATGGGGAACCGTCACTCATAACGCTTTTACTGGCTTAAGTCTATGATTCAATCACCAGAAGAGTGAGTCCTTTGAGTCGCTGAGTCAGTCAGTCAGAGTGGGCTGAAATCCATATGCGAGCACAAGCTCCTCCCACTGCCAGTTCCTTCTGATTCATGCGGATAAAACCACTGATTTGAGATAGAAAAATTATTCATTTCGCTGTGACAACTGAGAAAGATCATCAATGCCGAGTGACCGGTCCTGAATCAGAGCCGGGGATCGACTCTTTTGATGGTCGACGTTGAGTACGTCGTTGAGCCTCGTGCCACAGAGCGCTGGAGGAGGGAGGAGAGTGAGCAGCAAGCATGCTAGCGTGTTAGCGGGACAAACAAACGTTGGGAACTCTAAATTGTGTACGTGAGTGCGAATGGTTGTTCAGTAGCCCTTCGCCCTATGACCAAGGCTCCAGCAGACACCCACAGCCATGAGTTCAGGAAGAAGCATGTTTTGAAAATGAATGAATGGATTGATGGAATTGCATCCAGCACATTTTCGGATTTTCGGTTTATTTCAGTCGTCAGTATGAACTTATATGTCAGGCTAACACGAGAGTGGGTCTGATCTTTTACAGCTTGGCTAAATCAATGAGAGAACGTTTGGTTTTATATTCATGCGTGGTCAATTACACAGCTCATTAATTATAGGGGTCAAATCAGACAAAAACAAAATAAGAGTGCCAAACAGGCAAACACAATAAATACCACATCAACATTGATCTTTCTCTGGTTTGTATGCGCGGAATAATGCGGAGGAGTAATTCCCTGGCAACAGATTTCCAGTGAATTCAGAACAACGCGAGGTGTCGGCATCGGGTCGCCTTCCGTGGCACCAAAAGTCCGAGCGAATGCGTTTGATCGGCCCCTGCAATCGATTCCGCTGCGGTGTGGCCGTTTTGTCAGAAGACAAATTGCTCCCGCAGACGAGCTGCTGGGACTCTGGCGTGACCTACCTGCTGTAATTCCATCCAACTTTACAGCGTGCTGTTCACAGGGGGCCGCAGTCATTGAAATGTTTTTTTTTCTTCTTTTTTACGAGGGTTGTAATCTGGGTTTCCCAGCAGCCCTGTGACATACTGTACGCCGGTCTTTAAATAAGATATCAAAGACATGTTTGGCATTTATTTTTCATCAAATGGTTTTGTTCTGTTGCACAGCTATACATATGTATATATATATATATATATATATATATATATATATATATATATATATATATATATATATATATATATATATATATACGTGTATATATATATATATATATATGTATATATATATATATATATACATATATATACGTATATATATATATATATATATGTATACACAGGTAGGACTACTGTATTTAGACTTGTATTATGATGCTGTATTTAGACTTGTATCGCCACCAGTTGTATTTATACAGCTGTACTGTTCAGCAAGGAAGGATTTTTTTTTCTCTCCATAAAACCAAATGACCGTAGTGAGGCAAGGCCTGAGGGCGGCTCTACTGAATGAATCATACTTCTTCCTCTGCTCACCTTTTTGGAAAAATGGGCATTTTCTCCGCTCACGGTTCACTCCTGTGCTGGAGGCTGATCCGGGAGCAGATGTTGAGGGAGTGGATAGGATTTTTTTTTGTGTGTGTGTGTGTGTGCGAGGCACCAGGGGCTGCTAACCGTCGCCTGTCCGGAGCCGAGAGCCAGGACGGTGTGGCAGCAAATGAAGCAAACGCAAGAGTCACGATGCGGCGTGAAAAATAAAAGCTGTATGTGTTACGCCGCGCTTACAGCGGCTGTGCGATGGGGATGAAAGGACCGAATGGTGCGCGCGCCGTTTGGTGTTTGCCTCTTTGATGGACGCCTTTGTCTGTTTTTAGTTGCCGCCGCCGCCGCCGCCGCTCTCCGTCTGTGGGTAACGGCAGAGTTCGCTCTCAGCCCCGCTGCTTTTCCACGCGCGGCGACTACAAGGATGAACGGAGCGGCGGGAAACCGTAGGCCGGTCGCTTAACAATGAGACAATAAATGTTTTCTCAGCTTCACACCTCCCGTGGGCGGGAAAACATTTCTTGCGAGGTAGCAAACACCCGCCGTGAACCCGAAGCTCCAGTTTTGAACCAGAGATAAAAATAAGATATTCAAACAAATACAATCTTTCTTTTGTTTATTCTTTTTTTTTTTTCCCACTTTGAGGTATACTGATTAGTTCAAGGACAAATTTCCAGCAAAGAGAAAGCATGTGCAGACGGACTGGCAATGAGAAAATTCTTCTTTTCTCTGAAACATTTCGATGACTTGCAAACGGCGCCGCTGTTAGCTGCTCTAACCCGGGCAGCGGCCGACGTGCACCAGGGCACTTTGTCAAGACGCCTCTGAATGCAACTTCAGTCAGTCCTCACGCCTCGGCAGGCCAAGTGCCTTTGTTGTTCTCGACCCGCCCGCCGAGACTTAACAGTGCGGCAAAGCAAGAGGCCGAGGTAAACAAAGTCACAGGTGCGCTGAGTCAGCCGCACCTCTTCCGAGGATTCTGAGGTGGGAGGACTGCAGGGAGAGCAGGTAGGAGTTTTATGGACCCAGTGGAAGAGGACATGAAGTCAGATGGTGCAAGGGGAAGAGGATGCAGAGGATAAGAGGCAGGTGACCCTCGAGGAGAGGAAGAAGGAAAATCGGACTTGAATGCACAACTTTGTATTTTCTCTCCACCACTGAGCTTTAGACATAGAAAAAAAACACAGTTTAGTTCTGTTGATAAAAGTAAAAATGATGCTAAAAAAAAAGAAAGAGTTCAATATTTCAAGCTGTTTCCTCAACTTCTTCTCATCGCTGCAGTTGTGTAATGACTCACAGCCAATGAATGAGTAACTAACAAAGGTTTGTCCTCAGTGCCTTTGTGCACTGTGAATTTAGCCTCTTCTTTTTTTTTTTTTTGCAACCGCTGACAGCCTGATGAGGTTCATAACTTTTTTGTTTTTTAGGTATTATTATATAACGCATCGATGTCCCGTTAGCTGCCAGGCGTCACGCAGAGCTGAGGAGTCGCTGAATCATTATGAAGCACAAATCTCACGGCGACGCGTCAGAGGGAACACCAAGTCCGTGAACGCATCAAGAATCTCAGAGGACCAGGTTGTGTTTTATACAAAGGATGGACCCTCCTGATGACCCTGAACCTCCAGTGTGTTTCCATAAGGGAACAACTCGCAGACTGGAGACATGAATCAGTGGGATGTCGCTCCAAAAACCTCCCTCACCTAAAAACTCACATCCTCTGAACGGCCGTCAGACTCTCCTCCTCCACCCCGCCATCCGAAAGCGCCGTCTCTCTGCTTGCTAATACGTCTCCTCTTGTCTGACTGATTGATCGGAGCGAGCCGGAAGACGGAGTGAGGCGGAGGTTGCGGGAAGAGTGATGACTTTTAAAGGATTATAAAGAACCTCTCGGGGACAGCTCCGCCGGGGATTATTCAAAAGCATTTTAATTTATTGGGCAATTCGATGGGAAGGGGGCTCTCCTTATCAATGGAATGGTTTCAGTCGGAATGTGAGTCCTCTGACATTTAATTTGCAGCCCCCCCACCCCACCCTTCTCAACCCCCCCAACCCTCACCCCCACCCCCACCCCCCGCGGAGCTCCTTGTTTTTAAATAACACGGGCGGTCTTCGCCGCTCCCGGATGGTTTTGCCTCCTGAGCCGTATCAAAACATCCTCGCGTGCGCGGGCGGGGGGACGGGGGGAGGGCTGGAGGGTGGCGGAGGAGGTGGTGGTGGGGGTAGCGGTACCCTGCACCGCTTTTAATTTCCAAATGATACATCAAACGGCACGCATTCATGAGCCCGGCTTTCATCAGCGCCGCACCTCTCCTGTTTGCGGCCGCGCTCGGCGCCGCGCTTTGATCTGCGGGCTGCCACCTCTGCTAAAAAAAAAAAAAAAAAAAACGCAGGACAAATTACGGGGAAAGGGCGCCAGCGCAGCCCCCGGAAACGCAGAGAGCCGCGCCTGAGAGAGCGGCCGCCGACGCTGGTTGTTTTGGTAATCAGCTTCAAATGGCTTTCGCGGAACTCGGTTATTAGCTTTAATTAGCGGCTGGAGTTTCTTTCTGGCTCCGAGGCCAAACCGTCAGCGGCAGAATGAAATTAATGAAAATGCAACGCAACACAAGCGGTACCAACCGATAGCTGAAAAGAATTATTGTGCATTTAGGCCACTTTATTAGCTAGGCAAGTATCGGGTATGTAAAGTGAGGGAAATGCTACTCTGCAGATCTTGGTTACAACCAGTGGTTAATTGAGTTCCTGCTGCCTCTAAATTGTCTCCAACTATTCCGCTCAATCTGACCTTTGACCCCTAACATCGACAAGGCATTTCCCTCCACAAATTGGAAATTTACTAATTGTAAAATTGGAAATTTGCAAATTTCCCCACCGTGGGACCAATAAAGGTCTTCTTCTTCTTCTTCTTCTTCTTCTTCTTCTCACGTTGGGTTTTTTGTACACGGTTGAGACACGACTGTGATGCGATGAAAAGTAGCAGCAGATCAGCAGCAGTTTGGAAGAGGCACAGACCAGCGGCAGCCCGTCTGGCACCAACAACCACATTCAAAGTCACTTCAGTCCTCTTTCTTCTCCATTCCGATTCTCCCTTTGAACTTCGGCAAGTCGTCTTCGCCGCTGTCTTACACTCCCCAAATATGTCGACGAGTCGCTTCCTGCCTTGTTCTTCGTAAAGGCAAGACAACCAGTGAAATTGACCCACTTGAAAAGAGTGTCTGTTCGAATTTTGTGCGAGCGGCGAGGGACCAGAGCTGCTGTATTAAAGGTTGCCCCGCAGTCACTCATACTCGGAGTCTGAGCCCCTCCGCTGGTATTTGGATGCAGACGGCGCCCGCAGCAGTGTCATGGCGCCGCCTCCCTCAATCTCGCCGCCGTCTCGGGGGTGATTTCTTGTGTTTTCTTAAAGCTGTTTGTCCAAACGATTGTATTCGGGTGGCGGCGCCCGGCAAAGCAGATGCAAATATGACCGTTGCGCATTTAAACAGGGCCAAGCGAGAGTACGTTTATGCACGAAATCACCGACTTTCCGGAATCGGCATTTGATTCCTGACCGAGTATTTTGCTGAAGACAACCTGATTAAATAGAAGAAGAAAAAAAAATCGTCTGGGTTCAACAGATGCTGTCATCTAATATTCCGTCTCCTCCCTCTGTCCTCACATGCAGGCATCGCTATGCTAATATATTAGGTTAGGTTAGGTCTATGTTAGATTATGTAATTTTTACTGTGCTCTCTCCAGCCAATGGAGCGTCTCGTGCGTCATCCTTGGGCTCCACGCAACAGGCAGGTCTATTAATTGGAGAGGAGGAACAGGTTTTTTTTTTCTTATCGCAAGAGCTACAAAAGTATAGTGGGGAGGGAAAGAAATTGGCGGCGATTATCACCATCCACCGTCTTCAAGAAAAAGCGAAAACAGGACGTCAGCTGTTGATGGAGGGAAAAAAGAAATCTGCTATTATGTCGCACAAGTGAGCGAGTGCACTTCTTGTCCTGCGATTTATCTTTTTATTTTTTTGCCGAGGCACATTAATAGGCTCCCACATTCGAGCTTTATTAAAACACTTTGTGGCGCCGCACAGGCCCGCCGCCGAAATTACTTGTAGGCCGTTGAAAGTAAAGTATCAGCAGGTATTATCTTTAATAAAAGCCTCAAGAATGAGCAGGGCATTATTTTATTTTTTTACACTCTCGCTGCGGTGGCACTCAGATGAGACTTGGCAGCCAACCAGGAAGTGAGCGCACAAAGGTTATTCAAAGTGATGCTTGGCAGCACACGCTTTAAAATTGCTTCAGTCTGTGGGTGGCGAGCGACGTACACAGAGAAACACAGCGTGCAAACATTATGTGAGAGACGGCTGAAAGCATGTATGTGACCCGTGTCAATCACAACACTAAGTCATACGCGGCGAGTGTAACGACAACCCTTCACCTTGTTGTCGGTCTCAGAGGGTTGCCGTTTCTCCTCTTACTTCGGCTGAGAAAGGCATGTAAAATGAGGCAACAGGGGGCGCCAAAATACCCCATTTAATTAGATGTGAGGTATTCTGAGCCATGAAACCTGTTCAGCTTCGGCTACGTTAGCATGAGAGGGAGTCTGGAGACGTTAACAATTCAGCTTTAGCCCCGAACAAAACCATGCTAATCCTCTAATCTTACAAAGGTCAATTTTTCATTCTAGCAATTGGCAGTTTCAAAATGTCAAATTTTGGCAATTTCCTGAGAAAGAAATACGAGCCTTTTCTCTGTGTCATATGGCGCTTTAATGTCACGGATGAAATATTAGCGCAAAAGTGGAAGGATGTATTTGGCAGGATGTGATGAAGTTCTGGATCTCCGCGGCACAAATTGGTCCTCTGACGTTCCGGGAACGTCGTCTCCTTCCTCCTCAATCCCTCCCTCCCTCCTCCTTCACAGACCTATATTGCCCCCGTCTCATTAATATCAGTTATTCTATCTGTCATTCAGGCACTTCTCCAATGTCACCATAAATGTGTCTTTAATGTCATAAATGATTTCGTAGTCGTCGGGCAAATGGCTGCGACCTTGCCACGCTGGAGGAACGTGAAGAGCGGCGCTTGGAATGATGAGCGAGGGGCCGGCCGACAAATCTGAGGACAAGTGTTATTAAATCTGCAGGGCGACGTGGTCCAAATCTCACGGCAGCTCTTCCTTTTTTTTTTTTTTTTTTTTTTTTTTTTCCCTTCACCGCGCACGTAGATCAAGATTCTTGGACTGTTTTGATCCTCAGCCACAGTCCAGTAATTGGCCACGGACAGAATGTGGGGAAGAAAAACACAATCAGGTCGGCGCTTTTACAAATCTCAAACAAACCCACGGCGCCTCATTAATCCTTCTGTTAGCGGCTGAATGACATCAAACGTCCTCTGTCCAGCGATGCGGCGTTGCGCGGTTTTTTCGCGAACAAACGTTGATAAGGCGGCTTTGTCATGAAATCAATTATTGTTTAGCTTTTGAGAGCCTCGAGGCTTGACGTGAAATAGAGGAATCGACAGATCACAGAGATAATCAGATGTTGCTTTGCATTAAGGATCAAACAGTCGCTCGTTTGTGTCCCCAACATCTCATTTATGCTTTGCCTGCCTCGTGTGTCTGGCTGTGGAAATCAAAACGCATGTTGTTTTTTTTTGTATATTTTGCATTTGACTTTAATGCTGTTTTACTCTTAACGTCGGTGCAGCTGAAGACAGGCATTTGTTCACATCTATATTTTTGTGCACCAGCAGTTTGACATCTTTAGTTTGCTGGATTTTAAGTTTGACGCTGGAATTTTGCAGAGTGGTAAATGTTTGAGTGTTTGCCCGAGGCCTGAAGAAGGAGGTTCTCCGTGCGAGGATCTTCGGAGAGATGTTTGACTCTTACGGTGCTGTGGAAACCAAACCTAACCTTGCATTCTTGGTGATGCAGCGATTACTCATCTACACGGACGAAAACTGCAACTGGTCAGTCGCTGCTGGTGAACAGATTCACATCCTAATTTAATATCACATTTCTTCATTGACGCAAATGAAGTTGCAAAACTCCTTTCATGGCATTAAGCACAGTACAGCGCTGCTGCTGATCGAGCATCAGTGGCGATGTAAATGTGCTGCCTGCGCAAATCCCACAGTGCTCTGCCTGTCGTTTAATTGCTTCATGAATAAAATCCCTTTAAGAGGAATCACGGCTCTCAGATATTCATCATCTAATGCACTTGTTGGATCTAAAGACGTTGCATTTTGAAACGCACACCCTCCCTACCTTCCCCTCAGGTAGGCTCCCATTTCTGGTCTCACCTCGCAGGTTCCCCTGCTCAGATTTAACCCTCTGACAGTTCACATCAAGCAAGGAAGTCTTGCTATGGTAAAAAAAAAAATAAATATATATATATATATATATATGAAAGACCAGGACAACAAAAGATGAGCCTTGGCACTGCGGCGGACTGGCACAGGGCTGCGTCTGAACTTGAGAAACAAACCCCTCAGCTGGGCCACATAAAAGGGACTTGGAATTCATGAGCGGGCGACTGGCTTTCCTGCAAACTGCTGAACTCACCCAAGTGTTGGAAGATGTCCGTGCATGTAGAACCCTGACGCCTTTACATGCCAAGGTTGTTAAACATCATAATCGCGAGGTTGGAAACGTATGGAAAGTCTTGCAAGTTAAAGTGAAGAGCTCGTACCGCAAGACAGCGTCCCCGTCATGTTGCCACCTTTTCTGCCTCCGCCTCGCTTGGTGGTTATTTTCCAAATATTAAATGGTGCTCAACGCCAGCCGAGGTGTCGCCCTATCTTTTGGAAAACAAGGAGGCTATAAATGGCTGAAAAAAAGAGAGAGAAGGGCCTTTGTAATTATGCCTCGAGATCCTGGTTACGCTTGGCGATAATTACATAATTAATCCTCCATCGCTGTCAAGAGCGCCTCTCTCGCAAAAGAACTGAGCCGAGGACGGAATGCAGACTCGCGCTTAGGTCTGCTGTAAACACACAAACCATTACACAACTTCAGCACTGTGGCCATTCGGCAAAAAAACTCACAAGCACGACTTCTGTTGCAAACAGTAAACACAAGCAATGGTGTGCATTTTTTGTTTAAACTTTGTTTTAACAAAAAATGAGAACACGTTCCTTTTTTCCCACCACTGCACTGATATGTGGACAAATGTAGAAATTTGAAGGCATGGAAACTCCTCACAAAGTGTGAAGGGTTCAACCCAAAGTTCAGCACACAATGAGAGAGGATGGGAGTCATTCAAGTGATCCAAGATGAAAGAAGGAGCATCAATGGATGTACTGTATCTGCATGAAGGCTCCCATGAGGAGGAGAAGAGTTGAGTGTCTGACAGGGAAGTGAAGACAGCCCCAGTCGCTGGATGCACCATTGGCAGATGAAGGAAGACAGTCCAGCGCATGAAGTGCGGCTGGTGAAAGGCACATGTGCATGCTAAGGGCACAGCAACTTACCACTCGCCCATGCAAGTGAATCCAGTCCATTGTGGTCTGCTGGCTTAAATAGTTGAAGATCAAGAGTGGTGAAGACTACAAGCAGCACCAAGTGATTGACAGACAGAAGCAGCGAATAGAAAAAACAAAATGCAGATGCTACAAGACTTAATAAACAAATAAAACCATACGGCCCATTTTCTTGCAAGCACTTGCCGGAGGTTCAACAGTTTTGTGTTGTTTTTTTTTTATGTTGCGCTAAATATCGGCCTCCCAGTGGGTTTGAGACCGAGGCGAGATTCAGGCGCCGCCGCGTCCCGAGAAACATCCCCCTCAAACCTCGGGCGAGGCTTCCATTCCCAGCGGGATGCCGAGAACGGAGAGCTCGGCTGTCGAGGACAGCAGCGCCGTCCAATCCTCGGGGACCTCACTTTTGAGAAGGTCAAGCAGCCGCCGGCGAAGCGAGCGCTCGCTCGCGCTGGCGGCGGGCGAGGGGCTTGACGGAGGGCTCTCGTCGCAGAACGGCGATCCAAGTTGACGGCGTCAGAAACGGAGGAGCTGGAAAGGACTCGAGTGGGCGGGAGACGGAGGGAAGAAGAGTCGGAGACGGTCCCGGCGGAGGACATTGGCTCTAACACACACAAAAACACATGCGTCCGTGCACGTACATGGCACATGGAAATAGCCTGATGGAACTCAAGTCGCGATTTGTTCACGTTCAGCCATTTCTAGGCCAGTGAATCACGGGAAGGGAAGCCTCGAAGCACATTAGTCACACAAACCTCTCCTCCACACGAGCCATAACAGCCCCTGTACGCTGCCGTACGCGATCCTGAGCTGAATAATTCAGCTTCTTTTCTCTTCTTCCCGGGCCTTTGTGTGCGTGCACGTGATTCGTACAGTAAATCAGAAAACACGGCACGTTTAGCCTCGTATTCGGGTTTCGCCGCCATCTGGACGTGGCGGAACCCACTTCATCATCCTAATTTTACATGTCGTTGGAAATGCACATATCGAGCAGTGTTGCAAATGATTTCATCAGACGGCAACTTAGTTGAGCATCAAAGGCTGCCGGTCCAGTCTACCAGGACATTTGTAGTTTGCTCTCTTAAACTGATGAACTGGAATCAGAAATCTTACATCCAGCAAAGTATTTTAAACATTTATGTACATATATACCTTGGAAATATGTCATTTTAGAGGTCACATGATGTTACTTCAAAATGGAAATGAACTTGACACGCAGCCAAGAACTCGACTGTTTCAGGTTGTTCAATGAACACAACATCACATCACAGTGTTTCCTGCACAGCGTTGCAGTGTAGCCAATGGAGACACTCAGGGCTCGTGCAAGCTATCTATTCTACATTGTCAGGTTGTTTTTTTTTTTCAAAACGTAGTTTCGCTCAAGTCAAGTGAGATGATTTTTTCAAAGTTTTCAAAAAATTGAGTTCCTTTGGAATGGCAACCCTCCCGTCGTCTCCACATCCTGAGTAACTGGCCGTGATTTTAAATTGTGTGATTGGAGCGAAAGCCTTGGCGAACCGAACCATTTGGTCCTCTTCCCTGGAAACTGGCTGCACTTTTCTCAAAGACAGAATGGCTCTGCGGCACACAGCTGAGATCTGAACCGGTCACCTCAACCTCCTCCTCCTCCTCCGCGTCACGGGTTGTGGTTTATGTGCTGGAGAGAGAGTGGAGGAGGACGAGGGGTGAAAAAGAAAAATCCATGGGCCGGTATTGGCAGGTGGAGACAGGGCGGCTTCAACAACGTCACATCATATCAGCGGCTCTTATCTCACCGCCGCTGGCAGTTTAATGTGGCATGGAGGTGATTCCAGGGTGGCCGTGGGGGGAGAAACGGTCAAGTGAATTGAATAGAAAATAAAAGGTGTCAACGGCATGTGTTTATCGTCTTTATCATACAAGCGGCTCTGATCGCCGTGGCACAGAGGCTAGAATTAGTGAAATAAATGTGAATATTTTTACATGGCAGCCACATTTAAACCGCATTAGGGGGCAGAATATGCGGAAGCTTTTCAAGCACACTTGAAAGACGAGGTCCTCACACCAGGCTGCTGGTGTTTGACACACTGGGAGTGAGAACAGGCTGTCAATGGAACGCCAAGCCATTAACGACGCACCATCTGTGGCTCAAGATTTTTCCTTTTTCTTTTTTTCTCTGTCCATATTCTGCCCCCGCGTCGTCGTTCTTGTTGACAAAGGGGCAAAGTTGTGTACAAAACATTTCTTCTTCTTCTTTTTTGGTTCCCCCTCTCTCCACAGCCACTTTGCAAGCGTTCTCCATCCGTCATTAGACCCACGCGGAGGGCATATTGGTGGCGGCCTTTTAAAGCACAGCTAATGAGGAAGGAGTCGCACGCGGCTCTCACTCTCAACGGCTGCACGTGTTCGAGGATCCCACACTGGCTTGTTGAGCAAAGCAGCTCCTCGTGATCAGATGCAGGGATGTAATTCCCTGAGGGCAGCGACAGACTCAACCCCTCTTGTGCGCTCATGTCAAAGTCAGTCCGACCAGACGACTAAACGGGAGGAGAGAAACCCCAGATCTAAAAACATTAATTCAAAATCGCTTCTTTTTTTTTTTTTTTTAAAGAAAAGAAAAGAAACTTTGTGTTATGCGTCATGCTGAAGGTCCAGGGCTGGAGAAGAGTGAATCTATGCACTGTTTTATGTTTCACAATGCTTTTTTAAAATGATTTTTCTGAGGGATATGTCAGACTGAAACAGACAGTGAATATATCGGCAGAAGGATGTCGAGGTTGGAAGTGCCAGGCTAGAGGCCTGGAGGAAGAGCGACGAGGAGATTTATGGAGGTGAAGTTAGTCGGTGCTCGTGAAGTGGATGCAGTGGGCAGGGCAAGATGGAGGCAGATGATTGGCTGTGGCCCCTGAAGGCATCAGCTGACAGGAGGAGGAGGAGAAGATTATACACTGAAGCAAAAATGTTCAGCAAAATTCACTGAGCAAACTTTTTCTAACAATAAGGTAGAAAGTGAAGTCCGTCCTTGTTCCTTTGCTCCTCTCGCAGGTGTTCTTAAACACGTGGCTCTGATGGTCAGCCCTTTGTGATGTCATGTCTAGCCAACTCACTCGTACCGGCGTTGGCTTGGCCACCTTATTTTTGTCTCCTTTCAAACATGTCTTAACAAATCATTGGTTTTAGCAGAAGAGTGTTTTTTTGCAGGATGGTGTAAACACAGGGCTAAGCATGCTGTTAAATAAAGACCTACGGAGGTTTTTGAATCGCACAAGGCTGCTAACTGGAGCCCGTCAAAAAGCAAAGCTATAGCTAAGGTATAATGCCAGAGCGCTAACTACTAGCCGTCCCGCCGCTGTCGCATGAATTTGGCCTTTATTCATTAGCGGTGCCAAACACGCGCCAGTCACGTTGATCAAACGTGTCAAAGTGCCGCTGCCTTCACAGTCAGAGCCCAGATGAGCGCGGTGCCCCGTCTTTAAAATTCCTTCTAATGTAAATGACTTGACTGCAAACTGCAAAGTGCTTTAAAGGGTCTGCTCTGGCTCGATATAATGAGTCACGTCCTCATGTTAACTTTTTTTTTTTTTTTTTCTTCCTCCGCATAACTCATCGGACGTTTCCCAGGGGCTCTGGGCTCCACATCCAGGGCAATCCCTTCCTGCGACCACCTTCCCGAGTGCTCACCGACGCTCCCTGAAGGCTACAGTCCGGCTTCCAGTGCACATTTTTAGAACGCGGGGGCCACAGTTCAGCTGAACCGAAGCTAAAGCTGCTGACCTCAGCTCTCTAACCTTCCCCATTAGCAGGCTGGATACTTCGCCGCATTTAGCATGCGGCAGCTAGCTCCGGGGGCTTTTCTGCATAAATTTAGCGATGGTGGATGTTTGTTCTAATTAGATTTATGGGTTGGAAGTGTTTTGGAGGAGCCAGACAGCACTGTTTTATTATTAAGCTCCAAATCAGGTCAGATGAAAAAGAAAAGCACTGAAATGCACTTTGATGTTTAATACCAAGGAAAAAGAAAAGTCCCCCACTGCAAAAAAAAAAAAAAAAATGGTGCTGTGCAAGAAAGAGAGAAGAATTTCTGCATATCTCTCCTGACACCTTCATAATGACCATGAAGTAAATGAGTTCAATGAGTCAAATGATGAAGTGATGATGAAATTGCCATTAATTATTACTATCAAATACATAAAACCCAGTAAAATACAATAATATTCAAGTCTGCACTTCATTTTTTTCCCCATGAATTAGAATACAGCTCTGTTTGAAATGCGATGCTGTACCACCTTTTGTTCCCTCCTTGCTTTTGGATTAGACAGACAGCGTTATGTGAGCGCTGCTGACACACAGTGTAGCGTCAGAGGGGCTCTGTGATTCATGGTGTTGCTCAGTGACGCGACTGGCAGCCGCAGCTAGATGCGAGAATGCAGTGAGCAAGACGTCTGAGCTCCAGTTCCAAACTTCAGGCTTTAGTCCAAAGAGAAAGAAATGAAAGTGGGGAAGTCGCCTGCAGTTTCTGATGCCGGCGGCGACCGGAGCGGCCTCAACCTGATCAGAGGTGAATTCACAGATGACGAACAGGAAATGATGTGGCACTGGACTTGAAGGTCACACACGTCCCACTACTAATTGCAGTTGGTCAGCCTGCTAAAGTTGTGCAACAGTGGTGCGGACAAAACAGTGACTTCCTCCTGCTGTTCTGTTCACTGCGGTATCACTTTGCTTTGCCACATCACAACCCTCATCATGTGCAGGTACATACATTCATTCATTCATTCATTCATTCATCTTCTATACCCGCTTATTCCTATATTCAGGGTCACGGGGGTCTGCTGGAGCCTATCCCAGCTGTCTTAGGGCGAAGGCAGGGTGACACCCTGGACAAGTCGCCAGTTCATCGCAGGGCCACATAGAGACACACAACCAATCACACTCACATGCACACCTACGGACAATTTAGAGTGTTCAATTGACCTCACATGCATGTTTTTGGAGTGTGGGAGGAAGCCGGAGAACCCGGACAGAACCCACGCAGACACAGGGAGAACATGCAAACTCCACACAGAAAGGTCCCAGTTCCGGGCCCCGGGAATCGAACCCACGACCTTCTTGCTGTGAGGCGGCAGCGCTAACCACTGTGCCACCGCATACAAAATTGCGTCAATGCAAAAAGCCGTTGGTGCAATTCCCACTTTCACCTCTAGGCTTCCTGCCCCAGTGAGCCTCCTGGGGCAGATCTGGAGACCAGCTGAGCAAGTAAGGATGTAAGAGGAGCATCACTCTTTTATTGATATTGTCAAGTCATGTTTAGTATATGATACAAAAATATCTCAGGGCACAGCAGGTCTAGACCACGCTGTCATAAGGAATTTTGTTTTGATCGATAACAAGCCCTCAGTTGATATTTTTTTGAAAGAGAAAAGTGCAGCTGCACTCTTTGGTGCCATTTTACTTCACACTTGTATGTGAGCTTTAAAAACTATTTTGGTATCAAATGATGTTTAACTTCCCACTTCAGTTACCACAGTAGCTGCACAGCGGCCCTGCACTCTACAGGAACTGAATTAGGAGGACGGTCCCACCTGGCTGCCGACTCTGAGGAGTCGGCTAATTGAATAAAGCAAACACCACAATTAAGTCTTGCAGTGTGACCTCATACTGTCGACGGGCGCACCGCTTGTATTCCACCTTCCCCGAACTGTCAATGTTGCACAATGTCATCGAGGTCCTCGCTGCTCTGAGCAACGACGATGACTGTTAAACAGAATGCCGTGAGTATCACCAGCCGCCTGCATTACAGCAACTTGTTATTAATAAGAATAGGAATAAGAAAAAGAATAAGTATAATTCTTCTTTTCATTGTTATATATATATATTGCTGTAGGTGGAATCCTTATTTGTGCGAGGTGTGTTTTTGTTTTGTTTTTTATGTTTTCTTCAATATCTCTGCAATGGTTAGGCGTTAGGCGGGAAGATGACTTTTCCCTTTGGACTTTTGTTTAATTAAGCAGTACTTAAGCAGTTAATGGCATGCTGATAAGAGGCAAGAAGGTGATAAGCAACAGGGAAAGATGTGCTTTGGCCCCTTGATTATTCAAGTAAAGTGTTAAAATTCACATTTCTTTTTATCACAGTGCTCAGTTTTTTTTGTCTTCCTGCGCACGTGTCTGGAAATATGAATCCACTCGCCGATTTACAGAGTTCTGTTCTTTGTGCTTTTTTATCTCCACCTGAAGTTGTAGTTAGGTGGCAGGACGCAGAAGAGCAGCACTTCACAAATTAGTCTGGGATTAGTGATTTCTTTTTTTTTTAATGATACAAAAAAAAAAGGAACAATTCAGGAATCAACTGGTAGTGGTGATACAATCCTCTTGGCCTAAGCATGAAGTCCACCCCAATTTAATTCACACAACTTTTGTGCTCACAGCATGAAAATGCCATTAGCCATCGCACTCTTCACATGGGAAATCTGGAACACGCCTGTCATGTTACTTCCCACAAGTAGGTCGGAAAGGCTCGCTTACTTCTCTTGAAACTGCTGCAAGTAACAGATAGTGGTCACTATTAAATATGAATAAGCACCATTGCTACATTATGGCATTCATATAGTGCCTCATTTAAAAAGAAAGAGAGGCTGCATGTTATCGGAGGCTTTTCGCAGTATCATTGAGTGGACCTCCGATGCAAAGCAGGAGTTTCTCCTAAACTGTGCCAGAGGTTCCCAAACTTTATGTTTTTCAACTCAAGGAGCGAATCCCCTGTTTATTGGCCATGCTCACAACTGGAAAACAAAAGAAAAGTCTTCAATTTTCAGCAATGCTTTCGCACGGGGATGAAAGCAGCCGCAACGGTGCTTTAAATGAAACTACTCGTCATGTCTCAGCCAATAAGGTGCCTTTGTTTGGAACCTTGATTCATTGTAAAATGTATCATATCCAAACAACAACATGGGATTTATTTATCAAAATAAAACAATTTTATGATTGTAAATACTGCATCACACCATGGCATAGTAAATACAACATTGTGGAGTCTCCTTATCAAGTTCTCAACATCTTTCAGGCTGCGTATCGATGCTGCCGTGGCAGGTTCAAACTACCACGCTGCCCATTCCATTGCACATCTTAATGAAAATGTCTGTGGCATGGAGGAAGTTGAACCGACATTGACTGAAAATAGAGAAAATCATTATTATTTTGTGGGGGAACTTGGTATAAACACTCAATCTCATGGCTTCATAGGCAATTATACTAAAAGGCATTTGGGAAATTTGAAGTTGGTGAGGCCCAGACTTTAGTTTTCATGTTGACTTTCATTTATGAGATGCTTAAAATATATCCGAGGACTCTCGGGGAGGGGAGACCCGGTGATGTACAGGAGCGTGGCGGCGACAGATGATCCCTCAGACAGAAGCAGTCAGACACACTCGGCAGAGTCATACACACTGGAGACAGTAAGTGGGCTGAAAGTGCTGTCATTTCCCTTTTGTTCTTTTGAGAAATCACACCTAACGACTCTAAAAATTGCAACAAAATAAAAATAAACCCGTAGCTTATTCAACAATAAAGCCGTCGTTGACACCATTTGACAAATGCAGCAACTTATTCAAACATCACAAGGTCACAGTACCTCTTTGTACAGTGTGTTATATTTGAAGTGGAGCCATTTCACTTCACCTGTGTGCTGGCCCAGATTTGTCCGCAGGGCACATCTGGTCCTCCAATTTAAAGGGATGGTTAAACATTTTTAACTCACCTACTGACATTATCCTGACAGTCATATATGAGTAGGTACATTTTCCATGTTCCATTGCAGAGACGTAATATGACATGATGAACAATCATCAACGATACAATCCAACAACTCCAACTCCAAGTTATTGTTATAACGTCTCAACAAAGAGCCCAAACCCAAACAATGACTTTGCTGTGTTGCATAAGAATCACGAGCAGCATTTAAAGTGAACATCCTGTGTTTCCTGCTGGCTTTAATACTGGCCAGTAACATAATGAAATGTTTTTGGCTGTAAGTGAAGTAGTTGCTGCTTATCATGTTGTGGTGTAGGGTTGTGTAGGGCCCTCACATGTGACTCACGACCAGGGGGCCCATGATCAAGCTGGAGCTGTGGCTCTCACTGTTGCCACTTGCTCTTGCTTTCGTCTTTATGAAGAATCTCGGAATGTCACGTCAGTGCTCTTTGCCACAAATTCATGTCAAGACGCGTACGTTCACACAAGCTAAAAATTCACACAAATACACATTTGCATTTACTCATCATCAGCAAGAGCAAGTATCAATGACAAGCAGGCTGAGACGTTGAGAAACGCGCTGCGTTGTCTGAAGAATTCAAAAGAAAAGAAAGCACTGGGGAAACGTTTCAGCTAATTAATATGACGGCACTGTAAATGCAAGCGCTAATAAAAGCTACCCCGGTCTTCAGAGGCGCCAAATCAGCGTCCCACTGAGTTTGCTGGCAGTGGTGGTGGTGGTGGTTCTCATTCTTCATCTGTGGGGGATTCCACCGTCCAACTTTCTTCTTCTCTTTTGAAATTCTGGCACGCCGGACAAGCCATTTCCCCCATGGATCAATAAAGGTTCTGATTACTCTGGGGTATTACCGCCTCTCAGGTCGGGGGTTGAATTGCACCTCCGCTTGATAGAAACTGACTGGGCAGTTCGTTAGCCAGCCAGTCACACGGCATGCCAATCAGATGAAGGTACAATGATTTTAAGTAAAAGTAAGGAGAGGTGCAGCTACACGAGACAGAAGCTATTTTGACACAAACACGCAACACATCCAGTTTTGGTCGCTGGCACAATGATGAAAGTCAGCCGCCATGATATTTTCGGTTGGGAATGACGCTATATTTTGGAGCCGCACCATTTAGATCGCGTTAGAGGTGAATCCCAGCAGCCTGGCGGCAGGCAGCACAACATCACAGATAGTGCGGACTGTGTAATGCATTACAGCGTCGGGAAAAAGCTGCTAGACATGCTGGATACGGTGGTGGTGGTGGTGGTGGGGGTGTGTGGGGGGGGCGGTCTCCATGCTCCTGAGGTTTTTAAGATTCAGGTGCCAGGACTCGTGGGCTTTTGGGAAAAGATCCATCTTTGATCTTGCTTTCTCAGCACTTCCGCCATATTCATGTCAGAGCAAAAATGAGTGGTGGTGGGGTGTGCGGGGAGTTTTGGGCTGGGGGGTTGGGGGGGTGGTGACAGAAAATACAATTTGGAAACTTTATAGAGGATTGCATTAGTGTACACTACTGTTGGAAAGTTGGGAAAAGTTCCGCAGCCAAGATTGAATTACACCAGATCAGCCAGTATGCAATTTTCACAATACCCCTTTTTAAATTGCGTGCCAGTGTGTGAGGTCATCGCTGCCAGCTGAGACTTATGGCTGCAGCTCTTTCTTTCTTTTTCGTTTTTTTTTTCCCCATTTGAGGTAGGATCATTTTTTATGCTTTCAAACACACACATGCACACACGTGCGGGCCCTCCCGGAACAAGTGGAACAAACTGCTGAATGGCTGCGTGACTGATGCGGCGCTCATGATCTTTAAAGGCTGCTCAGGAAATGTCAGTGCAGTTTAAATTACGCATGATCTGATAAATGGAGCTACTTAGTTGACATTTTGCTTCCTTGTCTTCGGGGTTTGTCTGACAGAGGCGTATGAATGTCAGGCAGGTTCTTTTAATCGAGGCGCACTGTTGCAATGCAACAAAGTAAAGGCGTATTTTTTCTAAGCGCCACTGTCATGCAAATTTGTCCAGCACAAAGGAGTTTAGATCATTAGCCATTTGTTGCTACTTTTATTTGTTATTTTATACCTTCATTAGACTGTATTTCACCAGAGCACGTTATTATTGTAATGGTATACACAGAGAGATTGATGAGATAGAATGATAATTGCGTGTTGCAGCAGCGAGTGTTGCAGTGCTCATTAGCGTTAAGAATCCTAATACTTTTTTTACCGACTCATAGCCAAACGAGTACCTGTGGAGAGTGCCGTGCATTCATGCCAGCCTGGGCCAACTTTCACATGCAAAGCACCACATCTCCGTCTGCCATAATCTGTTTTAGTGCGAAACCCAAGTCAGAATTTACACACCAACGTTGAATCAAAGAGTTAAATCGATCATTTTAGATTAACACAGCAAGTTATCGGCGTAAATGAAGATTCTTGATTACTGTGATATCGACGAAGGAGACGGACTGAAACACATAACGGTTCATTTTCTCCGTCGGCAGCAGTCGCGAGGCCACTTGCCGATAACTTTAAGCGCACAATGCTCCGGGATTTAGATGTCACACAACAGACAAGCGTGGCAGCAAAATGGCTTTAGGCCCCGCTAAGTCTCTTCAGGGACAAAGAGAGGTGAGATAAAGAGGTCCGGAGGAAATCGCTGTGTGAAGCCTAAGCCTCAGAAGCCTTCTAAGTGTTTTCCGTCTGTCCCACACAGGCTGACTGAGTCAGGCATCCGCGGAAAGAGGCTTACAACCGTAACGGCGCCTTCCGCAAGTTAAAAGTGGTGCGAAGGTGGACACGATGCCACGTCCCCCATCAGGTGTCCCCTCACAGGGTCTCGATTTCCACCCTGGTAGATCAGAGTGGGTTTTGATCATCCGTATTGAAGCGCTAAAATAATCGTGCAAAAAGGCCTTCAGCTCTTCTTTTCATTTCTTTCTTTTTTTTTTTTTTTTGTGGGTGTGTCACTGATAAATGAGCTCTCTCCTGACACGACACTCAGCGCAAGGCATTCATCTTTATTCAAAAAATAAAGACTGGAGTTTGTTTTGTGTGAGCATGTGTTTCATCATGTCAAGGTTCAGCCTAAATGTTTAATGAGAAAAGTTTGCAGAATTTAGATTCCGTGAAAACGTAACAAAATTGCTATTCAGTTATTCCCTTCGCTACAAAGCTCTTACATGGCGATGATAAATATTTCTGCCAACGTTCAGGGTCTCACAGTGCCATGAATCTTTTTTTTTTTTTTTTTTTTTTTTCAGATGTTTGCACATTTTCTTTCAGTGTCATCAGTGTCATGGTTAGAGCTATTTAAGTTATTTTTTGTTAAATAATTCACAATAAACACACAACATTAACTTAATAAGATCTGGCAACACATGAGGAATAAAAGCAGAAGCTGCAAAATGTTCTCTCTATAATTCCTCCATGACCTCGAGAATCACAAATACGAAACCAAATTTATTTTCCATTGTGTGTCGTTTTTTTTCACCAGAACAAAGTTGGAGGATGTTCTCCATTCTGTTGTGCTGCGTATATGCCAGAACAAACCGTCTCCCTGCTGGTCCTTGCTGGCCTTCGGTAGTAGATGACACGCGAAGGCTCCTCATTTACCTCCTGCTTGCAGCTCTGCTCTTCCGAAACTGACGAGCTGATGCTGATGCTCTTTGGAGAAGCAGGCCACGATCCGTGTTGGCGACGGGGTAAATGGCTACGTCTGTTTATCTGGTGAAAAAAAAGTCTGATTCTCAAGTTCGTGAACCTCGACTTTGACTGCATGTCGGGCATTCTGGAGCGATGAGACAGAGCCAAACCAGGCACAACTGGGTTGTGTAACGTTTGGACATGAAATATTTTACACAATGGACTAAAATCGTACATAGCTTTCAAATAAGCAATCATCACGCAGCATTTGTTGTCACGCTAGACACTGATATTTTGCACTGTGCCCCCACTTTCATGTTAGCGAGGGTGTTTTGTGACTGAGCACGCTCCAGTTCAATAGGTGGCGATGTGGAGCCGGTATGTAATGCACACGTACAAAGCTGTTTGGGTCTGGTGAAGAAACATCTGGAGCTGCTGCAGAGGCCAATCATCATTGAATTAGAATTAGAAATACTACTACTACTCCCTCATGTGTGGGCGCGCTTCATGCACTCACCTCCTGCGTGTGATTCACACCCAAAGTTTATTGCACTCATATTCAACTTGTGAAGTGGACTTTATAAGACTTCAGGCCCAACGGTGTCTTGTCTTTCTTGAGGGAACGTTTAGTCTTCGGGACACTTTGCTATGAAGCAGCGTAGGCAGCGACTGGACACGTCCCTCGTCCGCCGGCAGCTGCAAAAGTAAAGCGGATCACATTCTTCCGGGTCAGAAGACATCGGCCTCGCCGCTCCTTGACAACCGGGCGAGTAAGATGCTGAACCGCTGGGATCACTCAGGCAGCACGGCGCCGGCGGCGGTGCCGGCGGTGCGGGATGAAAAGTGACAGCCGGCGTCGGACACCTGTCCAGGTGGGCGAGGCGAGGCGAGCGGTGGGAGGAGCCTCAGCTCCCCTCTCATTGCCTCTGCTGCGACGGACAGCTCCGCTGACCTCGGTGTCGGGGGAGTCGGCGCCAGAGTGCGAATCAGACGAGTCCTGTCACAGGCGATGACCACCAGAGGTGGGCGGCGCCGTTTTACTGCTTCCTTCCGAGCCATCAAGCCTCCTCCTGAAGGCTCTTTATGGCCCATCAAACTCACCGAAGGCGACTTTTTCTTTTACGACCTTCTCTCCCTTATCTTTGCGAGCGTATTGCGGGGCCGCGGCAACATTAGCAGCTTATTGGTGCGGAGCTGAAAAAGTTATTCATCGCTATCATCGGGAGGACCCCGGCGGAGAACCTCCTCACGGCAGAACGGACGGATATGCAGGCAGCTTGCGTCATCCGAAATGCACTTTAACATGCAACACACACAAGCCACAAATTAAATGTTACATCAGTGCAGTAAATATTCCAACCGGGAGCATTTGGAATATTTCTTTTTTTATTATTCCCAGCCTTGACAGCGCAACCAGCTCTTGCAGGCCAGAGACTCGCAGGCTCAGTATATTTTGTATTACCTCCGCGCCTCAGGTGCCTGATGGGATACGGCAGATGTTTCGGCACACTGATGAGGTGGAGCCGAGAAAAACACGAGTCACTCGCAGCGTTGGAAAAAACAACTCCTGCACCGGAGCTGGTGGAGTTTTAAATTTAACTGTATGTTTTTCGCTTGCTGTGGGGTTGTTGTTTTGTTTTTGTTTTTTTTGGTGCTCCAGTTAAGACTTCAGTTTCTCATGTGAAGCGCCCTATAAATAGTATTACCCACCACCCCACCACCATCCCTGCACACACACACACACACGCAAACTCCTGAAACCACAAAGGAAGAGAGTTGGAAGAAGCCGAAGGGACTGGATGTCGGCGGGCGCTCCTGAATGCATCGATGCAACCTGATGGCGCGGAACCTACACTTCTTTTTACGTGGGAGCGGCTCGGGGAGGAAGTCGTCCCAGGGCGGCCGTCTCATTTGTCCCTTCCAGTTAGCGGGCGAGTGACAAATGAATCTGATCAGCCGCAGATTGGCATGTTATTCCAGCCGAGGAGGCACGGCATGTTGTGACTACATCGTCCTCCATCTATCAAATTAATCAGCGTGCCGAGGCGTTCAGGTGTCGCCTGCTGCAGGAAATGCGGGGATCAGAGTGCGTCGGTGGAATATTTTAGGTCTGCGAAGAGAAAAAAAGACGACCACTGGAAACCATACTGACATCATCATTTTTTAATACTTTTTGTCTTCCGATCTGTAGTTCAGACCGCCCCGCTTCCAATTCCCACGGGTTTCACCCACACGCGCTGCGGGTTTTGAAAGGCGGCGTTTGTCTGTTTGTCAGGCGCCCGCTTTGAAAAGTGCGCGCCAGAGTAGCTCATCTGTGGCCTGATGGATGGCGGCCGCGGGCGCCGCTCCTCTGAGACCGCACTCTATTTGAAGTGCAGTCATCCTGCATGTCGCCGTCCTCTTAGCAACACGCCGCGCATGTGTGTTTTTTTTTTTTCCTTGCCGTGTCACGTGACGTTCGCCCCCCGAGTGGGAGCGTAAATAAATTATTGATGTCACACTCTATCTTGTGTTTAGTCGCCAACCAAGCTTAATGATGTCGCCTGCTTTTTCTATGAGGTATGCAAGAACTGCCGTGACGTGGTTCACCCACGTACAAGACTAAAACATTTTTGCCTCCTGTCATTTTTGTTGGAAATGGACGATAATGGATTTTTTAAAAAATGGAATCGACTTCCTTCGCCATGAAATGTTAATTTTACAAGGTGAAGTGAATGTGCACGCTGGGCTACACGCGGGGCTGGAATTCACTCCACCAGCGCAACGATATCTTTTCGAGAGGCTCACAATGCGAAGCGCTATTTGCATAAATGTCTTTGCTTTTATAAATGATGGCACAGAGGGAAGGACGCTTCAAGCGGAGGACATGCGGCGTTTTTGCGATGCAGAGAACCGACACAGGGGAAGATGCCGACATCGCACGAAAGGCCTCAGTCGGGACCAAACTCACCGTTAACACACAGAGTTTGAAATATAAAAGTTTCACAGTAAAAGATTCATTATAGAGCTCCAAAAGCTTTCCCTTTGATACACTGCTTTTTTTTGTTTTTTGTTTTTTTTTAGAAGTGAACCAGGAAAACACTTGCAAGCTCAAGAAAGAAGATACAAAGAAAACATGAACATGATTTGACAAAACAGAATTAAGGTAAATATTTGCCAAAGGTCGAAGCAAAACCAATGTTGTTTTTCATTTCTCACATAGCTAAAACTTTTTTAAAAAAGTCTTTCACGTCCTCATTTATCTGGCCATGCGTGCTTGTGTTCCATTTTTTTTTTAAATATCTCCTCTCAAAGTCAAATATCCAGTTCCAGTATCCAGGACAAATGCAGTCCAGTCGGCTGCAGACGCCGCCTCCTGTGGCCAGCTGGAGCAGAGACGGAGACGTGCGGCCCAGTCTTGAGCTTTGTGAGGTCGGTGGAACCGTCGTACTTCACATCCGCCTCAGAACCTTTTTCCGCTGCCGTAAATCAGCCGCTGCAGCTTTCAGTGATAAAGTAGCGGCGACGCTGCCCTGAAATTAAACTTGACCCCTTTTAAATGTAATTAAATGTTTGAGAGAGGGAAAGAAAAAAAAAAAAAACTCCTTGCAAGCGTGCATTAGAAGGCCAGAGGAAGCAGGACTGGCAGGATGGAGAAACTGTTGCCGCAGTGTTTCTTCGCTACGACTTCCTCTGAAGGCCCCTGCAGACGCACCGCAGGCGTCGGAGACGCGTGAGGGAGGGAACGCGGGCGGGACGGCGGGTCACCGTCCAGAACACCGGTGCAAAGTGCTAATTGCCGAAAGAGTGAGAGAGCATCGCCGGAGCCTCTGCAGCGTCAGGAAATTGGGAGAAGCAGGAAGCCTGCTGACGCAGCGTTTTTTCGAAACTTTACCAAATGGCTCGCGGCTGACGAGGCTCCGGCCACAAACATCAGTCGGAATAAACCCTCGCGCAGGTTGGAGTCGACTTTTAGTGCTGACTGGACATGTTGGGTGATGCGGAGAAGTGTGGGAATATTGGGGAGTTTTAAAATAACCACAGTATTCAGTGTCAAAGGTCCACTGGGAGGCGCAATTCTTCGGTGGACACTTAAATTATCCCAGGAGTTGCCACTTGATGCTGTCGTGTCAGGTGGGAGGGGCCATGATGGAGCGAGCACGCCTCCAGAGTGATTTCAGTGATTTTTAAATATTCTGAGAAAAGTACATTTTCCCCAAAATATGATAATAAAGTGGTAGTTGTTATTTCACGTTATATAAAATCCACTTGATTGCGTTGCTTCCATTCTTGTATATTACAGTAGGGTTTTGACCCAATCATATTTCAGCTAGCTTGTGTTGGCAGGTTCTGTGAAGTCTGCCTCAGGCAACCAGAATTGACACTTCAGGCTCCTGTGCATTGTCAGGAAACGCACCACTGTCAGTTGTGACGTTGCCAATCAGATCTCGAGTCTGCGATGTCGAGGCTGGCTAGCTAGTCTTACACTGACCTTCACATGTACGCGTCATGCGATTGGATAAGTAATGAGAGCCTCTAAGACTGAACTCAACCCGCAGAATATGAAGGTTTAGTTGCAGAATCACCTGAAATTTATGACGTCAATAACGTGGCGCATTGGCGCAGCAGCTGCGCTAACGTGTTCAATTGTTTCACAACTTCATAGATTGTTTCATTATCGTGTTGTTGGTGTCTTATATGGAACAGCGACAATGCGCAGCCAGCATAGGGTAAATTGTACAACGATTGTATTAATACTTTACTACTGTACTGTTGTATTGTAGTCTGTGCACACTGAAGTATTTTTAAATGCGCACTGATCTTTCCTCCAGACGTTGCTTGGCCGCTCAGCTACTCACCCAACACGTATTTTTAGAGTCTCGCTCCGCAGTCGCGTCACCAAGATTTAACACCAACCCTCAGCTTGTCAGCTGAATTATTACCAAGCGGGAGGCCATGTCAGTGCGTAGCATGATGACATGTGACACGCTAATAGCTGGTACATGATACACAACCTTTATGGCACAGGCAGCCGGTCGAATGCATTCTTAATAACAAGGCAGTGTTGTAGCTTTTACTGCTCGCGAAGGTAGTCATCTATAATGAGTGAATGGAGTGTTCGTGCTGCAGTGTCTGTGTTGGGCCTATTTGTCAGGATGTTTTCTTGTATTGTCCAGCTATGGAAGGTACAATCGTCCCTTAGGTCTCCCGCAAAAAATGAGTACGACAAAACAAATATATTCCTCATCTACAATCTCAATTTGCTTTATAAACTTACACAAAACTGCTCAGAATATTTTCGGATGCTTATTTTTTAACCCTGGACAACCAGTGAGGCTGTCTTTACCACTGCAGGGGGAAAAAAAAAAAAAACGTAGTTAGCCCTATGTTTACAGCCTTCCACACTGAGTTGAACAGTCCACATGTTTGCAGGGGGACGAACACCAGGCCGAATAAACACCCAGCTGAGTGTGTTGTGACTAAGTCGGGGAAAGGAATCCGTGAGGTGACAGCGCCCTTGCTGACGTCACTTGCTATGTTTACAAGCGCACGTTTCTCCAATCCGATCTAAACCTTGGTTGATCGGAAATTCCAAACTGTTTACACGGACCCTAAATAAAATGATCCGATTGTGACGTGCGTATACATGCACCAAGCGTTTAATCAAAATGAATAATTTGGGCATGTCTAATTTTCCGGAAATAGTAGTAGAAGAAGAAGCTGTACTTCCGCCTGTGTTGTGAATAAACGCCTCGCTGTCCGCACGTCCTCGGCTCGTTCACAAGCCTTCAAACTTTTCCAGCGATTTTATTATTTGGTCTATCGTTTCGTTTCTGTTTCGCGAAAAAATGAACGGCTGCCGCTAAGTCGCAAACGAGTCACGCCGATGTAGCACACACGCGCAGTGGAGATAGTCCGAGACAGGAACTGAACTGGGTGTGTACATGGACGCCATTCGGTATAATCGGCATAAACCACCTCTCTCGTTCGGAATAAAATTTTGTTCCGAACGGAACGGATCAGATCAGAATCTTGCGATTGGAGTGTTTACATGAAGCATTTTTAATCTGATTGGGCCTTTATTCCGAGTATTTGTGTCCATGTAAACGCAGCTACTGAGGGCCGATTTCTAAAATAGCTCGTGCAAAATTGGAGCAAGCATTTTGTTATGTCTTGTTACACCTTTGCCATCTACTGAAAAAAGTGTCTGGTGCTTCAAGCTTATTAAAACTTGATGTACTGTATGTCTGAACAGAATCAGCTTGTCTTTTTCTGTAAAGGACATAAGCAATATTTCATGTGCTGAGCTATCTCGGCGCCGTCTTGTTGTTCCACGTTTATCAGTGGCACTAATGTGGCGCCGACACGGCCGCCGTGTCTTTCCGAGGAGGCAGTGGCGCCTCGCGAACGGTGAGTTGTGCGTGCGGGGGGGCACGCGCGTCACTGTTGATTCAGCTGCTCTCTTACCAGTTTGTCAGTCTGAAGCAGGCCCAGGGCGAGCCGCATGCATTTTTATAACACGCTGATGTGGTAAATTGAGCCCCGAAGGCAGTGGAAAATTAGAGTGCGTGTTTTGTTTGCTTGACTGTGTGGTCTCGGATTCCTCGGCCGAGGGGCTTTCAGCGCTGTGACAGTGCCTTTCATAACGCACAAATGACTGTACCATGGGTGACATCAGGCTGCTTTTTTTTTTTTTCTCTCCCCCTCGACAGAACACCCCTACACACAGACACACACACACACACAGACAATGGATGATAGGTTCAGCCGTGCAGTGCAGCCGAATGGCTGCGTTACACCCCTGAAGACAAAACATTAAAGACCGACTGGTTTTCACTCCTTGACTTTTTTGTTGAATTAAAGCCCTGCAATTATTTTTCTATTTATTTGTTTTCTACAGTTCGCCACGGGTGTATTGATTCTTGAATCATCTTGTCGATTGTAAGAATAGTCTCCAAAAAAATAACAACAACAACAACAACAACCAAACCCAAACAAACACAGAAGCCATTCAAGGTTTTTTTTTTTACAAAGAGGGTTTTCAGGGACAAATAGAAGACGAACAGTTCAACAACAGAAACAAATAAAAACTTTATTAATTTCTTTACTTCAAGACTTAAATAAATGACAATATTCATCTCAATGGAGAAGAATGCAGTTTGCTCGGTCTATGTATTACTATATCAGAATGTGTGTGTGTCTCCTGCGTTGACTCCTCGCTCTGGAGCGAGCCAGGCTAAAATAGCCTAATTTCCACTCTCAGCATCATGACGTTGTAAAGATTCATTTTTGAAAAATCTTTAAGAAAGTTTTTAATCATTTTGTTGCAATTGTGTTTTAATTTCTCAGCCGCGGTCCACATTCAAAATTAGCATGTAGCTTTGTCGTACAGCTGCGCTTGTAAGCCTGCTAGGGACACCGTGCTATCGTGGTGGTTGTTAGAGTTGCCAGCCGTCTCTTATTTTTCTGAATGAAAGTTGGCAACAATAGCGGTTGTGCACCTTCCCTACCGAGATACACGCTTAATACAGGCACTGCGCTAGCACATGCACAAATGGCTTGTCCAGGATGTGACCCACATTTAAAGCAAACACAGCTGGGACTTGACTCCGGCACGCCCGCGACCCCGAGAGCCGGATACGCTGTGATGGAAAATGGATGGACGGATTAGTCCATTGTGTCCACACTAATACCTCCATAAACTCTCAGAAAGCCAGCTCGTAGTAGCTTTGGATTTGCTCTGCATCGAATCAAAGGGTTCGGGCTCTAGTAGAATATTGATTTTCAGAGGAGAATTGGCAGCGTCCAACCACTTCCAGCTCCAGTTAGCGCTACGATGAGCAAGGTCGCGCAGAGTTAGCCAAGGCTCACATTTTCCCCCGGCGAGTGTGTCATCAATCACGACTCAGGGGCCAAGGACACGTTACCGTTCTGGGTCCTTTTTATTGTCTGCACAGAGCAGAACTGATGCTTTCACATGGCCGCAGATTCTTCAGGGTCTGACACGCTGAACCATCCGTGGGCGGATAAATCATCCACACTGCTCCGGCAACGACCAGCCAGATGGACTGCAAGATTGACCGCTGTTTTTTTTTTTTTCTTCTTCTATGTTTGTTGTGTTTTTTTCTTTTTTCCCCCGTTTCATTGAATTGATGCCCAGCTGCAGGTGTGTTTTATGTTGCTGCTCCTCATGCTAGAGGGGCTGAACCATAGACTTCTGCTGCTGAGAGTTGATATATATATATATATATGTATATATATATACTGACCTTAGAATTCAGTTTTAAATGTGTCTTCTGATTTGTGAGGGAATTAAAATGTCTTAATTGAAGCTGAAATGAGAGTGATGTTCCAGATTCTTCTTCTTCTTCTTCTTCTTCTTCTTCTCTTTTTTTAAAGTGGCTAGAATTTTATCCAAACATCGAAGCAAGACAAATACCTTCAGCCCCGACAGTTTAGAGGCTAATTCCGCAGCTGCTGTTCCAGAAGCCGCAGACTGACGGAGCTTTTGGCAGTGACGGCTCCCTGGCATTATGTACTGTAAGTGAATTAAACTAATGCACCCGTCTCCTCTCTGCTGCCGGACGGTATTTATTAGTCTAATCTACATCCATAAGTCTTATTCTGCGTCACAGCTCAATCTTTTATGCCGGCTGGCTGAATGAAAAATGGCAGTGCCTGAGCAATAACAGGCCGCGGCTCGCCTGATGAACAGATTCGGCTTGTGCGGTGTATTATCTGCGCTCGCACGCGTGACGCTTCGCCCTGTCAGTAAATATGTCTCGATCTGGTCTCTTTTCCTTCACTGTCGTCATCCAAGATTTATTGCTTGAACATGTTGGAAGAAAAATTGCCCTATTGTGCAGCGCAGCTCGACTTCAAACCTTTGATGTCTCACGCTGTACGGGTATGAAATGGAACAGGAAGTACGTGTCTAGGATTTTTTTTTCTTTTTTTTTTGCCATTGATTGCGATTGGAATCTATCATGTGAACGTGTAAAATGTTTAACTGCACTCACGAGCTTGTTGCATTATCCAGTATCCTCGTATCCTGCCTTATGTCTGGTGATGTGTTTCAGGACAGTGAAGGTGAATAAGTGGCAATGTCAACAGTAATTCATATTTGTTGTGATTAGCATTGTGCTAGTTTGGGTTTGTCTACTAGCCAGAGTGCTATTTCCATCAGAACGTTGTTTTTTTCAGTAGTAGTTGGAATGTAGTGATGGGGAAACTAGTGAGTCAAGTTTTTGAGTCACTCAGTCAGTCTTTAAGTGTCTACCCACCCATAAAACTACTAATAAGTGAGTTGTTTATTTTGCCAGTGGGGCCGGGTTGTTCTGAACTAAGGAGTGATCCATTAGTTCACAGCCTCATTGCAGGGGGGAAAAGGAGGCAGTTGGAACGGGAAAGCGGAACTGTCACTGTTCCCGCGGGGCTAATGCTGACACTAACTCGACACATTTATACAAATGCTGTTGGAAGAGCAGCCGCGCAGTAGCAACGAGTTGTCTGGTTTCTTCAGCAGTCAGCTGGCTAGCGGTGGATGAGCCCGAGTTAGCAAATGAGTTAATGAAGGCAAGGAATTGTGACTCGCAAGCTGGCAGAATCACTCAAGTTTTGAACGACTGGTCCCCAGGAAAGCAGCGGTGGTTCGGCAGCAACCGCGGTTGTGTTCCGATATTTGCAAGTTTGGATAGTGATTGTTGGCAGGTAAAGCAAATTTTTCAAACCTTTCCAGTTTAAAATCAACAGCATATTTTTCTACACGGGTGACCTACTTTCAATTGACATTCATCTCTTCCTCCTCCTCCTCCTCCTCCTCCGCCTCCCCCTCCTCCTTCCCCTTTATCATGGAATTTGGCCTTTGCCAGATGGGAATTGCTGATGAGGGGAAAAGATGTTTGCAGAGTGATGTTGAAGAAGGCCGGCAGCCCACCAGTCTGACTCTGGCGAGTCATCCGATGACTGAAGCTGACCTCGCTTCATTTGCATGGACACAACTTTAAACACGATGACCGTACCGGTTCTTACTGCAAAATTCTCTCTCACAACGAGCTGCTCGAAAAGTCCTCGGCTGTGACACGCTGCGGTCTTCAGCGGGAGCCGTGCGGCAACAAACATTAAAATGCCAAAAGCCCGAAGACGAGGCGGCGCGTCGGTCTTCCTTCGACGCTTGGCAGTCCGCAATCCCGCTATCTCCGCTGTGTACGGAACGACGGAGGCAGAGGGAGATGGCTCAGGGGAAGTTCCCTTCAGAAAGGTGCACGCGAGAGAGCCTGGCGTGTTGATAAGCCGCGTTAAGATTCGGGTGATTTGTGTTTCCAGATAATACAAGAAAGAGAGAGAACGAGCCTGCAGACATTATTCCTCCGTTCATTACTCCTCCGGCTTTGACTATCAACATTTAAAATCGGTATATATACATATGAAGAATTCTCATGGTCAATACGGCAGCATTTGTTCGCCCGACAGACACACAATTAATCTTTCTGAAGGTGTCATCTTTTTTTCACTCTCTCTGCCGTGGATGTAATCTTTTACATCCCTCCGTCCCTCCGGTCCGGAACAATCCACGCTCGGTTCTTCCGTTGACAAATGAACGGATATGCACACTCTGCTCTACGCCGCAACGGATGGCAAACATTAACACACCCTGACGTACACCGTGTTTGTCTAATTCACGATCGACGCCGACACATTTGTCTTTCGGGCTTTGCATGATGGGGAAATGGCAGGTGGAGACGTCGGTTCAATCCCAGACCGCATCGTTCCGTTGCACTTCACTGCGGTACAATTACGACAGTGTTGTGCACTGACATGCGCAGCTTATACTAACTCAGTGGTTTTAACGACGACGTATGATTGTACATTTTGCATTCTTGCTTTCATCTGTCTCAGTCTCTGAGTGCACTTCGCACAATGATGCCCTCTATATAATATTTATCGTAGATGTTTTGAGGGCAGACGTGTATTCTAATGACTTCCTGTGGGGCTTTCTCGGTGCTCGCAGGTCGTATTTGTTTTTTGTGCATTCATTTTTGCCGTCGCTGTCTTTGTGAAAGTCTATTCCCCATTTGAGTCTCGCTCCTCATGTCTTTATAACAACTCCGGCTCCGCTCCTGCTGCATGCATAGCAGCCTAACAGGCATCACCTCCTTCTGTGCAAGGTTAATACCACTTGTCGGCGTCCCCGTAGACAGGCCCCCTGATTATGATTGATCAGCTTCTTATCTCACCCCGCTGTGTGACGAAAGACATTTACCATTTCCCCAACAGCAGTCCTTGGGGAGAGATCATAAGGTGCACCTTGGAAAGTAACTTCCATGGAGAGGGTGGTGGTGGTGGAGGGCTGGGGGAAGGAGGTAGGGGGGGTATGTGGGGGGGGTGTAGTCTTGCGATGTCATCTGCATCTCAACGAACTCGTCGCGAACCGGGAGCCGCCAGAAGCCGCAGCGTTTGCCGCACTCTGATTGGCACTCTGACCTGACAGGTTTGTTAATCGTCACAAATTCTTTGCGATTACAATCAGTCATCCGCGCCTCCTGCCGCGGCGGAGGCAGATTTATGGAAATTAGGGCATCATAATCCTGATCAGGTTGTGTCGGCTTATTGTGCGCGCCGTAGCTGCGCGACCCCGCAGTAATTGCCTCTCACAGTTTCCCTAAATCTTGCCTGACATGGCAGCAAATCCTCGGGTTCCCGTTGTTTTCATACCGGTGACCTTGGTGCGGCGTCAGCGTCGCCAAGTCGGCATTGATCAGAATATCCAGGGGAAAAAGGTGCTTCGATTTAAGAGTCGGCGTGCATTTCTGTGCAGCCTTTTCTTCCTTTCGCTTAAATACACGCAAAAGAAATTAAAATAATGGAGATATTTCCCTAAAAGGCCCTTTTTCACTGCGAAACAAACTGCACAGGAACCAGCTGAAATGTGAGTCCTCAACAGCACTTTAATTACTCTAAAATACTGATAACATTGAATTCCTTCATGTCCTATAGACGATGCATAATGGCTTATTAACTCCACATAATTGCCAATAATTAGAAAAGGGTTTTCGGTCTTTTGTGTGAAAACCCGAGGTATATTTTCAGCATTAAATGACATTTGTTCCCCTTCCAGCCGTAGTGTATTACTACAACTCCACTTTGTCATAGACAACATCTTAAACTTCCTTTATTTGTTTGACCAGTGAGACTAAGATGATTCCTCAGGCAGCAAACAAGCCTCCCAGTCGTGCAGTTGGCGGAAAAATTTGCAATGGTAAACGTACGAGTGCTGGCGGACGTCTTCGCCGACGATGAGCAAAATGAGCTGTGTCTCAATGCTGCCAGCGAAAGAAGAAAACCCCCCTCTATCTCTGTCCACCATGTTACCTTTTTGCCCAATGGAAGGTTCGGAAAGTCCTTGTCCCTCGAGAAACACCCCAATCAGAAAACACTTTTGAAGTAATTCAACAAACCCTCAGCTAGTTGGTCTGTGTACGCCAATGCCAATCACAAAATTAAAATAAATAAATAAACCCTTCAGTGTGCCCCCCTCCCTCACCACCTCCCTTTTTTTTCAGCAGCCACACTGTGGGAATCCCTCCTTGGCTCCACTGAACTAAATCTTGTTCTGCATGTCCATCTGGGAAAGACCCCAAAGAAAATATTTGGCTGAAACAAAGCAAAAAAAACAACTTGGCAATAATTGGACAAACCTTCTGAAAGTCACAGTGAAGGCAGGGTAATCAAATTTCTCCACGACTCAACGCCCCTGTGGTGCCTCCGTATTTAACTATAGTCCTACCAAAGCCAGTCAGAACTGGAGAAAATCCTTTGGTGCTGTTTCTCTGCCCTCCCTAAAATTTGGAATATCCATTTTTTGCTAAATTGACCCAAACTGCATGTGTTCAAACTGTAGCCGCTGTTGTTTATGGGCTCACGCTTTTTGTTTTTTTTGACAAAACAGTGTCTTACCAAATGGGTCTCCACCCTTAAAGGAGATTGGTCAGGCCAGAGTTGTATTTTATTTTATTTTTTTCTTACAAAAAAAGCTGACCCCTTTTTTTATGTGTACATTTTTATAATTTTCTGGGGAAAAAAATTGAGACTTGGATTTGCCTGAAACTCACTTTTTGTCCACTGGATGCGTCTCGGCAGCTGTGCTGTTAACGGAGACTTTCCCTCCTGAACTTTGCTGGCTGGGTTGTGGTTTGCTGTTTTCCCTCCATCGCTCTCAACCTCCCATCAATTCTTTTTGTTCCACACATACACACACACGCGCGTTATTGGTGGGTGTGGAAAGGTCAACTGCAGCCGCGTCAGAAGCTGTAAAAATCTGATCCTTGACCAAAGTGTTTTGCTGCCTCGGTCTTGATCTCACCTTAAGAAAACAAGAGGGTAGAGGGTAAAGAGTGTGTTGTGTTTCACCAACGACCAAATGCTCTAATCAGGATTGCCCCAATTTCACTAGGCCGCTATTAATAGGACCCTATTAAATCACCAGTTCCATGTTTCCTTTCCCCATCATTTCTCTCTTATCTCACTGGGTTGTAGGAGGGGTTGTTCCCTGGACAAGTTGCCAATTTATCTCTCAGCCAACACAGACTCAACCCTTGTGGCGATTTGAAGTTAGATTTTGTGGCTTTACATCTTTTTAGCATGGGCAAGCACAAACAACAGTGACAGACATAAAGCCTAGAAGATGTCGGGAAGCATCACAATTCTGTATTGTGACACCTGGACAAGATCTAAACAAGTCTTGCGGGTCCCTCGTTCAGACTCACAGGACTTCAATCAAGTGCGTTTACATGGCACTAGAGAAATTCTAATTATTGCCTTAGTCCGATTATGATCGGAGAACTCACGTGCATGTAAACACCTTAGTCCAATTATGATCGGAGTTTGAGAACTCCGATTGGAATCGGAGAACTCCGATTGAGACACCCAGATAATGCGATTGGAATTCGAATTTCTCTGCCATGTATACGCCTTAGTCCGACTGTTAACTGGACAATGCGAGTGCGCACGCGCCACGCCTCCCTCTTGCGACTCATGACCGCACAACTACGTCGTCTAACAAAACAGACAGCGCGAAACAACCTGGCAAACGTGAATAAGAATGTTCGCATTTGGGGAGAGGATGAGACCGGGGTGATGCTTTCTCTTCTAAAAGAGACGGACTTATGAAAATAACGCGCAACGGAGACCTTTTTAAAAAGGTAGCGCAGCAAATGCAGGGCTCCGGCTTTGCGCACCCCTGAACAAACACGTATTCTTTCGTATTTATATTTCTACCTTTTCGTTCACATTTTTTGTAAGTTAGAAGAATTTTAACTTTGTTAATAAAAGCACAGCAAAGAGATGTTTTTCTGATTTGTTTTTATTTTGGTCATTTCGCTGTTATTCTGCTGGAAACGGCGTGCAGCGGCACAAGCTTCCTCCACGGTCGGCACTTTAATGAGCGTGTGTATAACTGAAGACACCGTTCCTTTGCAAAACCTGTGCACAAACTATCACACCAGTCTGCTCCGAACCCGAATCCAACAAGAACGAGAGTTTCGGGTCCGTAGCGACGGCAAAAAGCGTAGCATCGAAGACATTGTGTTGTTGTAGCCCTCCAACAGCAGACAACGTTCTTGTCTGCCTTTTAAAATCACCATGAGCACAAGAAATAGGGTACACCTTATCTGCTAAGCAAGTAACACGTACATTATGAACTATCGTTCCATATCATAATGATTTAATATGTCAACCGAAAGCAGCTGACCAGCTGAAAAGACTCACTCCAGCCCCCAGTGTTGGGAGGATGACACGTTCCCGTCAATAATTCGAATTTCTCAGCTGCATGTATACGGGGACAAGGTGAGAACTCCGATTGGATTATTGCTTAGTCCGATTAAGCTCTGCATGTAAACGCACAGTGACTGACACCCATGTCTAATAATAGCTTCCATTTTTAATGGCCAATTCTGCAATTCTGTCCACCATGCTTTTGGAAATCACAGCGCCCATAATGACGTTGTTAAGAGTAAAATTAAACCCTACAGCACAAACTAAAAAACAAAAAACAAAACATGAAACAAACTTTTAATGCCAAATCCCCCGAACTTTAAACGCAGTGTGCCCAGCTGTCAGTGGGAATGTAAAACAATGATCGCCATTCAATCAGTTTGGGCCTCGCCAGCAAACCTGCTGATTGCTAACCTGCCACCCGTGCGCAGCAGAACAAGCTGCTGAAGAATTAACCCAACGTGGCATCTCTTGCCTCGCCTATGCTACATGTGAGGGGGAGGGGCCGCCACTCATCCATGACTCAATTACAAGAAGACAACAAAAGAGCGGGCGCCATTAGTTGTGTCTGGGATCCACGTGGCAATCATATTTGAAGCTCATAAATTGAATTAGAGAGCGGCGTGTGGAGCAGGTAAAAGGCAGGCACAGGAGAGCTCTTTGCTCGTCAAGACTAATTGTGTGTCTGGGTGTCACAAAGGCCCGAATAGAGACAGCGGCGGCGTAATCAGAGGGCCACGCTCGTGCTCATCAGCCCAGAACCTTTTTCTGCGTCACTGACTCCTCCGACTTGGGCCTGTGTCAACATTGGAGCTTAGGCGGTTGTTCTGATTGCAGCCTCGCCCCAGTAACAGTTATTTTTCTGAACAGGCGGAAAATTCCAGGGAAACTGTTAGACAGCGAGACAAATTGCGCAGGTCAGCCGGCCCGCGGTGGCAAGATGATATGTGCCGCTGTGGACTGTGTTAACCTAATAGATACTCACCAACCACTTTTTTTTTTAGGTTCAGACCTTTTCGTAATAAAGTGGCCGGTGAGTGTATGTATGCAGCTGCATTGCTTCAGGGTTGGAGGTTTAGTGCATTCAGAGATGCCGTTCTACAGACCTCAGTCGCAGCCAGTGGTTATTTGAGTTCCAGTCACCTTCGACAATGTTCAGTTTGAACCTCATCAAGTTGTCACTGCATTGACCATGCCTCGTTAAAATACATATATGTATATATCTATATATATAAATATATATATATACATATATATATATATATATATATATATAGCCCTGCGATGAACTGGTGACTTGTCCAGGGTGTCCCCTGCCTTCGCCCTAAGACAGCTGGGATAGGCTCCAGCAGACCCCCGTGACCCTGACCTCAGGACTAAGCGGGTATGGAAAATGGATGGATGGACATATATATATATATATATATATATATATATATATATATATATATATATATATATATATATATATATATATATATATATATATATATATATATATATATATATATATCCACAAAAGTGGATCACTGAGGAACCGTTCAGCATTCAGGAATCAAAGCAGTGGAACATCCATCTGTGTTCCCTCGACACATCCCGCTCTGCTTCGACCCTCTGCACCCTCTGCATTATAAAAAGGCGCCATATTTGTTACTCTTTCCGTATCAGTGGTTCACTCACAGCAGGTGAAGGACCCACAACAAACCCGCCATGAGAATACATACGGAAGAAGTGGTGTAAGCCCATGGGGACGTCACGAGTGCCTCAAGGCCAAAAATTTACGAGGTCTTCGGAGGATGTTGGTTTTTTTCCCCCCGTTTTTTTCCGCTGCCGGTCCTGCTGCTGCATTCACCAGTCTTAGAAGTCAATATCTGTTTCCTGTCTGGAAAGCAATCTCAGTGTCAAGACCTCGTGCCACGCAGTGTTTCTACTCACCGGCTGCCTTCCCCTGATAGCGGCGGTGGGAATAAATGTTTCATAAATACACGCAGAAATGTGCGCAACCTGTTTTTTTGGGGTTTTTTTTCGGACGAATGCGAATACCTTAAGTGTTGAGCACTTCCTGTATCTCTCCGCGCTGTCTGTGTTTACTCTGACATGCGCTCCCGAAGCCCCTCAACAATGCATAGGTAAGGGGGGAAAGAAATAACCCCCCCCCCCCCCTCCCCCTTACGCCTGCGGCGTTTAACGCTTCCCCATCAAACGAGGGAATCTCTACATTGAAAATTGCATCTAATTAGGAACACATCTATGTGCTGACTGGAGAGCTCAGACAATTCCTCTGTTAACCCGGAATGGTCACACAGGTGCCAATCATCACATTAGTGCTGCAGAAAATGGATGGTCCTTGGCTGGAATATTCACTCTCTGCAAGACAACAGAGTGAAAGACATCCCGCACCTGGACGACGCCGAATATCTTTGCATCATTATGCTTTATAGCAGTTATTGCCTCGAAAGCATCCATCTTGGAAGGGTATTGCAGCTTCATTCCTCTTCTGGCTTCTAATCCACTGACTTCTTGAACCTGAACCTTTACTCTAATCTGTTGTACTTGGCCAAAAGGAAGCGATGGGCTTACTGGCTCAAAGCCCCGACCAGACAAGACCGTTCCTTTGTTCTTCCAGCCCTCTGAAGCTTATCGATCTTCAAGAACCTACATCTTTAGCTTAGCTGTGCGGCTTTGCTGCACGTGAATGAGAGTGGCGGCTGTTAGCAGGCCAAAGAAAGACAGAAAATATAAAAAAGGGTAAAAAAAAAAAAAAGAAGAAGAAGTAATTAGAACAAAAACATTTTGGCGGATAATGTCTTTAATTTTGGATGATTCTTATCAGGTCAGGGATATCAAAACAAGGTATATGTACAGTAGGTTGTAGATATAAATTGAAAAAAAAAAGAAATCCCTCAACGGGGGAAAAATAGTAACAAACTAACACAAATGGAAATATGCAGTGTTTCTCTCTGAGGGATTTATTCAAAATAGAGAAGCAGTGTGGAAACAGTGCAGCGGTGAAAGCAAACAGGCTGCGTGACCTCAGCTGAGAATGACAGTATATCCTGAGGGATTCCCGTTTCTGATCTGCTCCTCGGTGTTCTTCACAGTGTGAAAAGCCTTTTATCATTTCTCTCTCGCTCTCTCGCCCCTTTTCCATATCTCTGTACATTAAGTTCTGCTTTCCCCCATACCATGTGCCCACGACTGTTTTCTGCATTGGTTTTTCTCAGCCTGACGACCCGATAGGAAAATATTTATCTTATGATATATAATATTTATCGTATTATCGTGGGATCCAAAAATAAGCCGTACAGATGAGTTTAGAATTCTAGAATTCCATTTTTTTCACTAGCAGGTTGTCTTGATGTTTTAGGTTAGTTTTCCGTATAGCTTCAAGTTGATGAAAACATACATGGAGGATAATCAGCATTGCCACATGGTCATCACTGTTTTTAAAAAAAGAAAAAAAAAGAAAAAAAAAAAGATGCTGGGTAAAAATCAGGGAAAATCTGGATTAGCCTAGAAAAGAAGACATTGCTGAAGTTTTGGGGATAATGATCCTTGTGCATTCTAGTGTGTGGTCCACGTCAACCCTAAATTCAGTTGTATTTCAGTTGAAATAATCAAAGCAACATAATATCCTCTTATATTTGTTTTCAACAATGGACTTGAAATTGACACAAGTTCTTGAAGAAGAAGAAGAAGAAGAAGAAGAAGAAGAAGAAGAAGAAGAAGAAGAAGAAGAAGAAGGAACGATGCAGTGCAGATACTCAATATTACCCTTAAAGTTCAATTAGGTCTTGTGATGTTGATGGATGGATGTCAAGCCAAAGCGAATCAAATTTTCCCTTTCCTCCCTGTAAAATGAGGAAAGGCTGGGTCGTGATGAATGGTGACATTTATTCAATTTTGGGAGGGGGGTATTGTAGCAGGCACTGTCAAGAAATATAAATGGATGTAGTTTCCCAAATGTATTTTACCAGGAGAAGGGGACTTTTTTTTTCTTTTTATTTCTCTTTAAGGTGTGCGGTGAGCGAGAGAGAACAGTCACTTCTAATTTTCAAATGGCTCAACAAATAACCTGGGAATGAAAATTTCAGCTGATATTGCACAAAATCTGTGCAGAAGCGTTGGATCTTGTGATACCTCAACTTTAACATTCAGCTAGAAAACTTTGCTTGAGACTCAGTGTGTTTTTACAAGTATCGCCACAGAGTACTGTTTCCAATATATTGCTGCATATTTAATTGGCGGAAGATGCTGTACGCGGTCTCAAATAGACCTATGACCTACAGTATTTAGACTGTGAAATGTAATTACAGTTTGATGCCTGTTCAGCAGACCTTTTGAAGAAGTACAGGGTTTTTCTATTTCTATCTATGTCTTATTGACCACATCCAGAAAAAACAATGAAGAAACTCCAATCCATTCTGACAGTATCTCCACAGGGGAAGAAATTAAGGCACATGTGGAATTAGCATCGGCTCAGATCAGGAAAAGAAATAATGTGGGTGTTAGCTGTCCATCATTAGTACAGGCGCGGAGCTTACACAATGAATGCAGAGTGGAGAGAGTGAGTGTGGGCTCCAAAACACCACCTGGTTCTCCCATCCTATCTGAAAAACACCCTATCAGACCACATTCGCACAACGTCACAAGTCAATACAAGAGAAAGGGAATTTCTAGGAAGTCCAGAATTAGAAAAGTATACAACAACAACAACAACAACAACACAGGATATACATCAGGCCAGTCAAACTTCAAGAGTTACATTTTTTTTCACCCCACATACTTTCAATATTCTGATCTATTATGCCATAGAAAATCCTCAACTTGCGGCTTCAAGAAAAAATTAATTACAGTCATTTGTTTTCGTGTCCGCCTTGATGGCACTCACTTAATAACTGGTTGATGTATTTATGAGTTTACTCACTCTTTTTTGCAGACTTGAGCTGTAAAATTTATAGGCTGGGGTTTGCATTTCACATGAATTGTTCATTAGTTGAGCAACAAGGTCTCTGAAGGGTTGGGAGTTATGAAACAGAAGAAAGTTGCCACAATAGACGGTTGTAACCTTTTTCTCTCCATTCAGACAAAAGCTTTTTCTTTAAAATCAGTAAATCCAGCAAATGCTGCTACATTTTCACAATTTTCCACTAACAATGTTTATCAAATTCACAGGTGACTTGTAAAACATCCTAATTGGTACTTCCCAGCCTTCTGGTTGTTTGCTGCATTGTAACGATAGTTCGCATTTCGGACTCGGATCCCAGCAGTATCCCAGTGTGTGGCGGTGACTCAGACTACACTACTACTGAGGCTGCAACAGGCTCAAATCATCTGTTTTCGTTCTCTCTGTTGGTGGTGAGAAATGCGCCCGTCTCATCTTCTTCAGAGAAACTGTGATGCCTTGCGGTGAGTCAGACCGTTGGCAGCCTAATCCTCTCAAACAAAAGTATTACACAGCCCACCTAATCCCACTGCCGCTCTGTCACGTGTCACTGCCATGCTAATGATGCATCGTTAGTATTGCCACATTTTCAGTGTTTGAGGGTAGCAGCCTGGCTTGCAGACACACGTGGCACTTTTTTTCCCCCCAATATACGGTTTAGGTCGTTGCATGAGCCAGCCTGCTGTTTAATACATGGATGGCTCAGAAAATGCAAAAGAAAACAATATTTTATTTAAAGTATAAAATGTTTGAGGTGAAAAAGCTAACTTTACTCCCTAAAAGACAATAGCAATCCAGAAATTATAATACTTTTGTTTTATTTATTTTGTCCGACGTTGCTCATGAAGCCATGACATTGGCGAAATGGTGCAAAACTTCAAGGCCAACACTCATGATCATATTGAGGCACAACATCATGGCATTGGTCCGACAAATTCCCCATTGGTCGGACCTCCCTAACCCTAACTGTAACTGTAACACTAACCCTAACCCTAATGGGAGGTCGGACCAATGGGCAATTCCCACCGCACCACCGCACACAGCAGTTGTCAACAGTTGGCTTAACTGTGACGTCATGTGTTCATTTACTTCATCACTTACTGTAATTTGTCTCTGCGAACAGAAATCTAGAATCGACAAAAGCACCTTGAATTGCTGCATGTTTGCATGGTGCTCTTTGAGTAAAGTTTCCTGCCCACTTTTAGCATAGGCTTTTGACAGGATGTTTCCCACCGCCGCACCAGTTTCAGGCTCCAGTTGAACATCTCACTCAGTTGATAGACACTTATACCCATTACGAGCTCGAGGCTGATGCAGTGCAGCCCTGCTGCTTTCCTCGCCCTCAATCTCTTGAGCTGCTTCCTCATTGGGAGGGTCATGAGTGTCATGTCAGCGGTGCAGGCAGGAAGTCGGAGTTCTTGAAGATAGATCAGCCTTCAGGGTTTTCCATATTCCAGTAACATTAGCGCTCTACAGCTGCTCATATCTGGTGATGGTAGTAGTGTTTTAATCATAGGCGAAAACGCAAAGTAGCTCACTTTATCGTTTATTCCTCCAGAAGATTTGGAATCAATTTTGCCCCATCGTCGTATGAAGTCTGAGCTGGTCGTACGACTGCGGGGACATGGGGGGAAACACTCTGAGCTCCGATGAGGGAACTCCCGAGGGCGAGATAGTGATGGCTGAGGGTGATTACTCCTCAGAGCCTGATACACTAAAGCTGATGAAATGATGAAGCCGGCGAGTCCGGGCTTGCTGATGAGGCAGCGGAGAGGAGCAGAGCCAGAAGACTGAGAACGATGGAGAGATATGCTTTATTAAGATCAGCAGTGACATGATGGTGTCATAATAAAAATACTGGAGTGTGCTGTTGGATTGCTGATATTACAATTGCGCCTTGGCAATGACAGCAGGAAATTACGAATGTGGCACTTACGAGAGGTGTGGAAGTGAGGACAGGCTGATTTGAATGAAACATCATGGAGTCACTTTGGTGTACCTGGAAAAATGAAGCTATTGTGTTCCCAAATAATGTAATTTCATTTTTCTCAAATGTCAGCTGTTTAACACTAAAGTTGCTGTTAGACCAGATTTGGCAAAATAGCAAAAAAAAAAAAAAGAAAAAAAGAAAAAGGAACAATACAGTGTTGCTGAAAGCCAATGTAAATAACAAATTATCGGTAACACTTCCTTTTAATGTCAACAGTAGCGTAAATATCTTCCAGGCCCTGTCAGTGTCAAAATGTGTTAGATCAGGATACCAAAAAATCTGATTCTTTTGAGATTATAACAGTTAGCATACTAGCAGGAAACTTAATGTGTACTCTTTTCTTCCCAAAAGCATTAAAATAATTGATAAAGAATCCCATTATACATTATCCCAGAATACCATTGGAATTGCATAATTTGTATCGTTTTCCATCCCTACATCACATGATGAGGAACCCTAAACCCTAAAAAAAGTATGGTTGACTTTTTAAAGAGTCTCAACATGCTGTTATGGCGTTGCTAATAAGACGTGTCTCTTTTATTGAGGTTCTCATTTGGCAAAGAGCTACCTGGTGTCGGAAGGACACAACTTGACAGCAGTTGGCTTCATTGTTGTGACAAGAGAGAGGGGAGATCTGGAGGATCACTCTGGACCCAGAGAGCTAAACAAAGGAAGTACAACAAGGGGCACTGACGCTGATTGATGACGTGAAAACCTTGTCCATCATCACCCCGTGTGTGTGCGTGTCTGAGTGCGCTCGTACAGGGCTGACTGTGGCGCTGGAGGCGGCCATTTTCCTGTTGCCGGTCAGGGAGCGCGCTCCATTTCCTAACCTGTCAGCTTGGACAAGCTAAACACGGGGCTTTTTGACACCGGCATTTTTACATCACTCGGTCTCGCTGACAGCTCCAATCGGAGGCAGCTTTGACATGGTGTCACTCAAAGCACTGATCTCCCAACCCTCGCGTCAACTTCTGTATGCTGTGTGTGTGTGTGTGCGCGGAGTGAGAGTGGACCCCTCCAAAGGTCTGATGAAAACAACAACGAAAACATTGTGTGAAGAGACACCGAAGCCGTAGTTAATCTGTATGGAAATGACCATTAATACTCTCGATTCCCTCGGATGCTGCAGAGGAGGCAGTCCTTGTATTCGGGAAGAGCAAAGAATGTCACATCAAGCTCGTTCCCCTCTCATGCGATATGTGGCACAACTTGGGGGTTTTCCCATCTGGTCTGTATGTCCTTTGTAGATCTGGAAAAGAACCAACACCAGGTCTCCTAGGCTTTCTGTGAAGCGTTCCTGCAGGAATATGGGGTATTAGGCCCGCGCTCTGTTCCTGGATCAATGAAGCAGGATTTGCTTTCTAGGGGGAGTGTTGGGTAAGGCCAAGGTCATCCTTGTTGATTGCTTTCACTGATGTGATTCTGAGGCGCAGCCAAAGTTGGAAGGTGTGTCTCCGACTTTGGATCCTTGGGTTTGCATTCCTGCCCAATCTGAGGTGTTCTTGGTACATCCAAACCTTGGATGTGCTCCATGTAGATATTCTTAGAAAACACTAGTCGAAGGAATTCTGCAGAACATAGGACCTTTCAGACAAACCTTGACTCTGTCGTACTATTCTCAAAAATGACTTGTTTCAGTGAAATCGTCCCAGATGGCTTACACACGATTGCCCTCCACATCCTCCACTCGCCTCTCTACGGGGGAAGGAAACAACCTTGTCTTCCGGGGGTTAACATTTAGAACATGCGGAATGTTAAGGACGTGGCCACCATCATCTGTGACCACGCAGAGAGCGACGTGAAGGGATCAATTTCTTCCAGCCAGAGCTGGGGGAACAACACTGTGAAGACCCGTCCTGTCATGCATGGACGCCTGGCTGCAACATCATTACACCCCAACTCAACCCCCCCACGCCCTCCCCTCACTGAGTTGATGGTGTCAGGAGCTGATGATGACAACATCTTCCCAGTGAGGCATTTGCAGGAAAAAAAAAAATCATATCATGGCTGTGACTTCAGCCCTTCCTCTTTTTAATGTCTCTTCAATCCTGGGTTGACACTTACCTCGCTCATAATTCTTGATTTTATGGCCTGAGCTTCCAAATGCTTTACAATAAATTCTTCAATTCCTAAAATATTAACTTTTAGCTTCAGTTTTTTGTTTGTTTATTTGTTATTTAACACATGTACTGTAATTCCTAATTGGCCTCACAGTCACAATCCTTTTTTTCTTTTTTTTGCTGTCATAAGAAGAATGAAAAAAAAATATTAATCTGACCTGCAACCCCGCACATCAAGAGAGACTTCAAAACACAGGGGAGGGTTTCACCCAGCCAACCTGGCTGCACATCTATCCCAACTGGCATTTCATCAGCTGGAAGATGAGCTGCGCCTACCTCGCCAACGTGCTTTTGGTTTGTGCCGAATTCGAGGCAGCCTCAGGGCTGCTCCGCCGATGCCATGGTTATTGTTGCCACGCCTGCTGTGTCAAGCGGCTTGTGCAAGGCGCAACATTGTTGACAGGGACTGTTGAGCAGAAATATGAAGTGAGTGAAATATTCATTATTAAAAAGTGGATCCTGTTTCGTTTTGAAATTGTGGTTTTTGTTTCTTTTTAAACAGCTTGTATTGATGACCTCTACAGCTGAGGTTCTATAGGAAAGGGTCAACATCGTTTGCAATTATTTTTCACATAGTTAGCCCCATTTACTGTGTCTGTGTGTGTTTGAGCGGCGTAGAGTGCAAATTAAACCATGTTTATCCTTTATTGAGAGATAACTCAGTAATATGAGTAAGGTCGAATTCAAGACTACACACACACACACACACACACACACACAGGGAAAGAAAGACTATCCCCAGTGCATCAGGCCAAGTAAACAGTCAATCCGCTTGACTTACACATTCTCAAGAGAGACATTTTCAGCAGCAGGGCTTTATCACCTCCCCATCCTGCTCTTTACAACAAGGGACTCTGGCAATTTGAGTTCTAATTCACCTTTGGAAAACAATTACCCACAGTGCACTTCCATCAGTCCAGTATAAAACTCAGAGAGAATTGCATCATGAGCTACAGCTGGTTTAAACCCAGGAAAACAGGAGAGGATTTTTAAGAGTGATTGTGTGTTGCCTCTTTTGCATCTTGTGAGGTTTTCGTGACATGTACTGTCTCAGGATTATTATAATTTATATTTTTGATACACTATTAGCACTACTACTACTTCTACTACTACTTCTACTGATGTGCTTTCTTTCTGCACCATAATGTCCTGGTATTTTGCATTATTTTTTGGCAAATATGGCAAGGTGTGTGCGTGTGTGAGTGCGTTTCCGTGTGTATTCGTTAGGATTTGCCAAATCCTAAAGAATACAATTTTGCTCGAAAGACAAAAATGAGACGTCCAATGTTAATAGCCCCCTGGTCATTAAAACTCAATAGTGTACCCTTTCTGAGCCACAGCTGAACACAACCTCTTAGAATTGTTGAATTGAGGTCTGGTCTTTGCCTGGGCCACTCTAGGACCTTGGTTTTGGTATCCTTCAGGAACTGGTGGAGTAATTTCAATGTATGTTTTGGGTTTTTGTGTTGTTGGAAGGCCTAGAGATGACATATGGCTAGACTACGAGCAGATTCCTGCATATTATCTCCCTCAAAATTTCAACATAATTTTATTTTTTCATGATGCCATTCACCGAAACAAGGCTCCATGTGCCTGGGGCTGCAAAACAGCGCCACAGCATGATGCTCTCAGCTCAGTGTTTAACTGTTGGAACTGTGTTGTTGGGGTTGAAGGCTTCTCCCTTTCTTTCCTATAATATATATATATATACACACACACACACACACACACACACATAACATAAGTTATAAATATAACATAACAACGTCTAAGATGGTACATCTTAGACGTTGAAAATTAAGCTATTTAGGCCCAGGCAAAACAATCATGCATTCATTAGCTCTGTTTTTTTTCCAAAAGCTCATCATGATGAGTCACGTCTGCGGTAAAGTCTGACAGGAGGGTCTATGACTTGAGACAATGAGTGTTGCTCAGAGCTAATATCAGCATGGCTGTACTAAATCAGTCAATGTATGTTGGTTGACTTGAAGATAATTTGTTGGGGGATGTGGTTCTCCCCGGAGCTTGAGGCAGTGTATCAAAGACATCAGCAGCTGACGAGGATGGATTTTGGCTTGTGTTACAGCTTTCGCCTGCGCAGAAGAGTTTTGTCTGATTAAAAGAGATTCATCTAATAAGTCGGGGAAGAGCGTGGCCGCCGGAGGATTGAGCCACAGTTGTGCTGGGACCTTCTCCCCCCCTCCCTCACTCCATCCCGCCCTCCAGCTCCCCCTTTTTTTTTATTGGAAAGCCAATGGGTCATTAGACATGGTGTGGGGAAACCAGACCTCGATTGTCAAATTGGATTTCATTACATTTTCGTAAGCCTTAATTAAATTGGTGTATAAGAGGCTCGGGCCAGTTTGAGATCACAGCAGAAAATTAATGAACGTTAAAAATCAGGGAAAATGCGTGAAGTATTACTTAGGGTTCCTGGATGTTCCCCTATGGAAGGTATTCAAATGGAAGATGGGTGTTTCTATTATTGACAGGTGGTAGGTGAGGAAGAGTGTCAAAAGCAAATGGTTTGTCGGTGTCATCGTCATCCTCGTCGGCAACTTCCGTTGTCAAAGGACGAAAGCTGCTGCTTCCCCTGACACACACACACTCGCTCTCAATCCCCCGACCCCTCCTTTCGATTGTCAGCATAATTGTCTGGCGCCATCACAGAAACCCTCTCTGTCAGAAGTCTTTGCCAAACCCATTGGAGAAAAGGGAGTATTCACCTTTCTTTTCTTTTTTTTCTGCAATCATCTGGACCTGACAGTCACAAAATGAGCACACGGCGCCGACTGTTCGCAGAATCACTGGCCGTTGGTTTGATCGAAAATAAAGCCGCCCAACCAGTTGCAAAAAGCATCAGCGGCAAGAGAAGGAGTGCAGAGTGGTGGCATGTAGGATCGGAGTCATTTTTTTGTTTCTTGTATCATTAAATACTTTAAATAAGACCCTTTTCACACCTGCAAGAAAATGGGATTTCTGTGATTGCAATTGGACTGAGCAATCACAGAAATCTGTCAAAACTCACCAAACATTGAGCTGGGAGCTCCGCTGATAGTTAGTCGGTGCTGCGCTGTGACCACACTTAATGCAAAATGCAAAATACAATCTCCCGTCCCCCATCAGACGACCCGGCAGATTGAAATTACGTGGACGCAAGAAGAAGTCTCGTATTCCTGGGCGTAAAAGACGTTTGAAAGCCCAGCGTTAAGGGATGTGATTGGTTCTGGCTGTGGGCGCCACACTATAGGTGTAAGTAGGTGTGGTGCCATGGAGTTACACACTTGCAATCCAATACTCGACATATGCACACACACACATGAACACCTGCTCCATGCCTGAATGTGTCGTCCTGGCCAGATGGTACGTGGGCTTGTGCGCTACTTGAACTCTGGTTTTCCTAAACACCATCACTATTCACTAGTTTATATTTTTGAGGGGAGTGGTCAACGCCTGGACCGATTTCCTGGAGGAAGGCTCGAGGAAGTGAACAATGCAGAGGTGGGCTGTCGGCAAATGCCGTTATTAAAAACAGTCAAACCTGCTAAATAAAGCAGCCATGGAGCAACCGTGATGACTTACTTGCAGTCCGGTCGTCTATCATCGCTTTCAATTGCTCTCTGGGTCGGCCAGCGGCAGGAAACCCACCGGTGCCTCCATTTGACAGCGTGCATTGGAGGTGTTTTATGTGTGGTGGCGGGGCGGGGAGCGAGCGAGGAGGGCAGACCGCCTGCATTCCAGGGGTTGAAATGGCTTCATGGACAATGAAGCAGCTTTTTTACGAGCACCAGACCGAAATGAAACAACCGGCGGCGGTTGGTTTCGGACGCCGGGGCTCCGCGCGGGATAAACGAGCTCTTCTGGGAACCGGCAGGCAGTAAAAGACGGTATATACACATCGGAATGAAACTCGGAAGATTGCGCGACGGGAGCAGCCCCGGAATGGATCTTCATATGAATTGTCTCCTGAGTGCGAGCCACGGCCGAGGCGGTTGGTGACGCAAAGCCAAACGTTGTCGGGGTGAATATTGAAGAAAAAATAATCTGGTGCAATATTCTCATAGACGCTGCTGGTTCGTGAAGGTTTTTTCTCACCTTACAAATGTGTAGATACGATAAATGAGATATTATCACAACTCTAGATCAGGACAAGTGATTGCAGCCCCTCATTAAAGGCTAAAGGATGTCATCATTTAATTCATTTCCAGTGATGAAGTCAGCAGTGCGGCAGAGACTCACACACTGCTTGCAATATCACTCTGGCTGTGCTGGATGTAGAAGTGGTGCAGAGGCTGTTTGCTCTGAGGTCACCTTATCTCCGCCCTTCTCCGTTCTGCATGGAAACACAGAATGTGTCAAAACATAATGTTGCGATATCAGGGTGCGGCGCTCGCTGGCTCGCCCGCTCGCTGGGACGGTAATACAAATTCAAACACAAACAAAGGCAGCAATCCCTCACACTGATTTGATTTGAACTATGTAGGGTTCATCCCGCCGCTGCACGATTTGTATCAGGGTATGTATATGCCTACCGTATTCTGTCAAAAAAAAAAAAAAAAATCCAATTTTCCTCCTCTGCCTGTAAAATGTAAGGTGTAGAAGGCGACGCAAAGAGGAACATCTGGCATTTTGCTGCTGGGAAAAAAAGCAATTGTCCGATCTTTTTCATAAGGGCGGTTGGAGAGAATCCAAAGGTTTTTCTTGGAACGGGAAGAATGTCTGAAAACCCAAACACTGAATCTTCCCAGGAGATCCAGTAACAGCAACAAAATGCATTTCTCTCTCTCTATGTCCCTGAGCAGGACTTGACCATGAAGGGGATCTGCACACTATGAACATGTAGCAACTCCTCTCTAGACTCCACACTGCATGCAGAACACCTGCTCTTTAGTTATTAGCAGCGGTCGTCATCCCAGAACATTACTTGTTCACACACTGTGCTTCCTCTGTTGTTGCAATATGGTGAGTTTCTCGACCTTCGACCCCAAAGTGATGATTGCTGAAGCATCCAGGATCCTCGTGCCCTCAAGTAAGAAAGCCACGAAAGCTTCCCCTTGCCAACGCATCCAACACGTTTCCGATGTTTTCCCGAGTTCCGACTGAGCCTCGGATCTTTTCCGCCCGGAATGTTGCTTATTAACGTCTCGCGAGCGCATTTTAATCATTTCCTCCGAGCACGTGGAAATGATTGGCAACGGCAAGTGGCTAAGCGAGGGAAATGTAAAAGAGCAGGCAATCTTGATTGACCTACCTTGAGGCGAAACTCGCTGCAGCGCCACTGCAACGATGGAGTTAATGAACTCACTGTGGGCGGCGCAAGTGATGACATTCGACAAAGAAATAAAACAGAACCAGTTGTACAAGAAGTGACACAGGTAGGGCTACAAATGTTTTATTTCTGCTTTTTGGACAAACATTTTCAGAATATGATTATTTTGTGGGCCCTGCGATGAACTGGCGACTTGTCCAGAGTGTCACCCTGCCTTCACCCTAAGACAGCTGGGAGAGGCTCCAGCAGACCCCCGTGACCCTGAATTAGAATAAGTTCCACTGTTTCATGTCTCTCGCTATACAAAGCTCTCCTGTCATTAACCAACATTCAGAAGCACAACTGTTTGTTCTTTTTGCTCTCCTAGAAAATTTCCAAACCATGCAAACATATTTTCTCTCATTCATTTGAAGGAGGATGATTGAAATTGCCGTGCACCGTTTGACAAATTTTCCTTTGGAGTGTGAGACACGGTGCAAAAGCAGACGTGGCCTCTTTAATTGTGTGGGTAAGTGTGACGATAAGCAGGCAGGAGGTCTCTCTCTTCTCTCCCTCTCCCTTGATAAACTAAGGACTTTATTTATTGCACCCCAGAGCAGAGAGAAGTATTAATTTCACACTCTGCCTCACAACTCCCCCGTAGGAGCAGATTATATATTTGTTAGATTAAGGAGGTGTCTCTGACTCAGAAGAGAATTACACCTCGGCCCGGTAATGAATAAATGTGTTGCCAATACAAAAGGTCACGCTCTCAGTCATCCTGATAGATACTAAACTATATTTTTCAACAAGTATGTTTTAGCACGTAATGACTCGACCTCCAACCAAAAGTATATTTAAGCGTTTGTTTTTCTTTGTCTTTTTTTCGTTGCCTCAAGCAAAGCTCGTGCAACCTTTCGTGTCACTTCTTGGCAATTGTTGAACAATAAGAAGCGGCAATTTATCAGCGTTAAATTCCGCAACACAAACACAAACTTGAACGGTTCTTAATCGAAGGGCTTGGCATGTTTGGATTACACAGACGTCAGTCATTCAGCACCATGCTATTTTTCTGAATTCCTTCTTTTTTTCTGGCTTAAGCTCTGTGGTCGCTATTGTCATTTTAATTATTAGAACAGCAGGAGGTCTGTCTTCGCTCCCTGGGTGCAGTTGTCTCATGTGCTGCCACAAACCAGTGCCATCACAGATGCAATAAATAGATTTTTGTTACATGGTAATGCGGAGGTTGCGGTGAATAAGACGGCTGTACAGAAAAAATATACTTGCGTCCTTTTAATGTGCACAATAATGCACTACTTCCAGCATCCTAAACCTGAGCCATATAATGCACCCAAATTATGTATTTTTTGCACGTGGCCGTCGTCTGATCTTGTGCATCTATACAGTATAAAATCAAAGTTTTTTTCAAGGTATATTCATCTGTGCAAGGCCTGCCTTCCAGTGACCTGCTGCAGAAATTCCTGCTCCAGTTTTCAGGCTCTGTGACCTCGACGAGGCGGGAGCCTGCAGAAACTTCTCCTAATAGATGTGCTCCCACTGAGGAACTTTTACATGGATGAGCAGGCTGCCATTTGCCAAGTACCGCTGAGGGCAAGATGAATTTATTAGCTTTGCAGTAATTCAGTCATGGAGCCCACATATTTGAGAAGTGGTAAATTCTGACTAAACGCAGTTCATGCACTCTAGAAATTCCTTTTCTTTTCGTTTCTTTTTTGTTGTTTTTCTCCCAGTCCTTCTTAAGCAACTTCATATGACAATTTTTGTGTGTTTTTTTTAATCCACCCAGCCGTTACTTATACTAACAGCATCGGTTTTAGCAGGAGAATAAACTCAGTTGTTGTTTTTTAAGGGAGGCTGTTTTCTGGACATCTCAGGGGTTTGTAGGATGATTGCTCATGCAAGGCTGCTCCACAAGAGCCCAGGATGAAAAACAAAGATCTGATGGGCTTAGTGTGGGGGGTCGAAATGATTCCACAAACACAGTTTTCTCGGACTCCCGGAACGTTATGGTAATGATTGTTTTTTAAACGCATAGCTCGCTCTGACGGAACACAAACCAATGCAGGACGACGTAAATAAATTCCGCCCGGCCTTCCGTCCTCATTTCATGCATTACGGCGAAGAGCGATCCTCTCGATATTTTGTGCTCTCCCATAAAGGTCAATGAGTCAGATTGAAATATTTAATCGTCCCGATCGTGAACAATGACTGGAACCAAATTTGACTGAACAGAACTCTCGGAATGAAAAATCTCCCGGGAAAAGGTCAGGCTGATGCGTTTGCGTGACAGAGACAATAAATATCAATTTAGAAAGAAATGAGACAATTATTTGTTTTTTTGCTACCACAATTGTGAGCTGTTTTCCTTGGCGAAAAACACTCAAAAAGTGATGATACACTGTTTGGTACGATCAAAGCGATATCCTGCAAATTGCGGCATCAGCCCATCAGCTTTGCTTGCAGCCCACGGACGCATCATTGCAGGCGTAAACTGGTGGGAAAGTAGTTTCTTCGCGCTGTTGGATCACTGGCAGTATAACTTGGCATCGTGATATCAGTGGTGGGAACATAAAAAAAAAAAGGCTTTCAGAAATGGAGAGGTCCAGTAGAATCAATCTCCAGCCTGTCGTGCGCTGCAGCTGCACGGCCTCCCTCCCTCTCCGCTGGAATGAAGGGAGAGCCACATGCTGCTAAAGAAATGGGCCGTGCTGCCAGGCGTCCTGAAGGGGGAGTCACTCTTCTTATCGCTCAGGTGTGTGACTCAGGAGAGGTGACTTCTGGCCACCGCAGCTTTTTTTCGCGTCCCCCCGTCACGGCCGTCTTGCCTCGCCCTCCCTCCCGCCTCCTCTGCTGCCCTGACGCCTCCGTCTCCTTGCATCTCCTCCGCGGCAGTTGATCTCTTTCCCCTGTCTGTCTTTTTTTTTTTTCTTTTCCTCCGCAGCTGCTGCTTCCCACACGACGAGGGTATGTTTAATTAGAGCGGGTGATGAACGGCTCTCTGCCTTGACTCTGGGAAAAAAGAAACATACTCTAAGAGGAAAAGGATAAGCGGAGAGAGATGAAGGCAACTCTTAAGTGTTTTTCCTTGATTTTGAGGGATAAAAATTAAGGAGGGAAACAGCTGTAGCGTCTGGCCCCATTTTATAATCACTGGCAGTGAAAATGATTAACCATTGGCAGATAATGGCACTCGATAGCACACTTTTTTTTAACCTTTCATTAATCAGCGTTGCTTCTCCGAGAGCAAAGCATTGATGCTGTTGCCAGCAGTCACACCACAGAGGCGGCCTCATCTGGAGCAGTCGGGGGTTTAGCGGTACCACAGCGGCGGCGATGAAGTGGTTGACCGCCTGACTTGATCTCCAACCTGATTGGAACGGCGTGGTCTGGGTAAATGGTCCCAATCCGGCATCTTCAGCTTGGCATGCCGTCGCGACGCCTCTGCACTCTTGATATGTGTCATCGTTAATAAGCTGAGGATGCTTAAACAAAAAGAAAGCCTGTCATGTGCATGTTGCATGTCACTGCAACCCTTTTACTCGCACATCACAGGAGCACTTCCATGTGGAGTCAGTGGGTGGAATTGGGTCTTTCAAAACTGACCACAGGAGCACATGTGGAATTGCCGACCATAGCTGGCTCAGATTTCAGACAGTCAGTGCAGGGTTGGTAGCCATACATGAGCCATTGCATTAGGCATTGTCACATAATTATAAAGTCAGTTAATTGCTGCATTGAAAAAAAAGAAAAAAAAAAGAATTATAAAGTCAGCTCACCTCCATTGTTAAAAGATTACAGATAGGCCTTAAGATTTTAACAACAGAAAGACAATTCTACCGTTATATTCGTTGAAACAGGGTCACATCAGGTTGTTCAGCTCTTTTTTTGTCTCCTCAGATAGTTTGAGAAGCACTCACCACAGAGAAGAGGAAGAGAAAAAAGAAAACTTTCTTTTTATAAAAGGCTCTTAGGTCCTAAATTAAACAGAGTACGATGACAGTCTCCAGTCTTATCAGCCATGCCCTTCCAAACCCTGTTCCACATCAGACACCGAGAAGGGTTTATCTCATCCACAGTCATTCAGAGAATATCGAATGGTGACACGGTGGAAAAACAACACGAGAGGAGATCCTGATCATTTAAAAGGAATAATAAAGGGGGGAAAAAAAATCGCCGCTGGGGCTAAATGATAGTTCCACTCGGATAAGAAAGAGCGCTTGGATGCCCTGTACCCTGACGGTTCCTGCAGCGACTGGCCTCATGCCAGAGGACTCACTTCAAATCATCATGACTCATCCTCTTGTTGTTAAGCAACACTCAGATGCTGTAATATATGTGTACCGTTCGACCCTGACGGCTGCAGCGTTCCGCTCCGTCAGCCGGCCTGCCAACATCGTCTTTAGCATGAAAAACACTTTTCCTTCAGAGCAGTGCCACAACCAGAAATGTGGACGGTTTGGAGTTTATATGAAGGGGCAGAGAAAACAGCGGTTGACAAGGTGAGGAGATTTTCTTTGTATCCATTCTGCTTGTATCTGCTTGTATCCTTGTATTTCCTATCTTGAGATTTTGCTCAGCCAAAATAAATATTCCCACACGGCTGCACCTGGAGCAGACGTTCTGCCCGGAGCACCTGTGCTCTGCAAGTCTGTGTGGCAGAACCTGCCTCCAGGGCTGACTGTCATCATCGCTAATCACTCAAGAATCAGTGCTCTTGGAGAAGGATCACCGTTGCATTTGTCTTAAAGGAAGTTCTGCCCATAATATGAGATGCCACGGAGGTCAAAGATGACAAAATCCCCACAAAAACACATAGTTGATTTGTGGTATTCTATACATATTCCTAACATTACAAGAGATGAGCATTGCTAAACAATTACAATAGATTACATTTAACATTGTTGCATTGCGCATGTCAGAGTTGCACACGCCAATGAAATACAGAATGCATTTAACTAGAAGTGCATACAAATGCAGGGTACAGAGTTATGTACAGTGGCAACTCTTCAATGTAAATGCCAAACTCTTCAGCTCAATAAGAGTGGTATTAGCAAAGAAATGCAATTAAATAAAGCAAAAGTGTTTCTTAGGCCACTGCTTAATGCTTCATGTTGATGCTATTAAACGTGCAACATACAAGATTTTGCTGAAATATGCACGGCATCCTGTCCAGCTCCTGAAATCTCCGTCAGCCGGTAAATCTGCAAGGCAGAAGGCGGAGTTCAACGGCAACATGACACAAACAGACGAAGACTTGAAGCAGACGGACAATGTGTTGCATCAATATTTAGGTGTGACTTTGGAGGTGGAGTGTGCAGCTGCCAACACAGCTTTGGTGTTGCTGTCTTATTTATTTATATTTCCTTTCGGCGGCGATGTGGGCGTTCGTAGACACGTGCGCTAGTGTCACGTTGCCGCGGCACAGGCGCGCCCCATTAGAGCCAATCAATCGCTCTCTCGAGGATTAACACCCGAGAAAAACGGACGCTTTTCCTGCGGTTGCCATTGCGTCAATAACAATCTGCGGCCGCCGCCTGTTTCCGTTCTGCGGAGCGACGTGCACGATGCGCACGATGCCCAGCAACAATCCATCATCTCTGCCACCCCTCGGTTTTACACCCCAGCGAGTGCGCCACGCAGGTAACTTCCTTTATGCTAGTAGCAATGATAAACACACGCTCAGACAAACACACACTTACCCACAGCGGAGCTCCATCATGCAGAAAAACTGAGGCAGCGGGGGTGGTGGGGGGAGGGGAAAAAAGTGTAAAATATTGTAATCTATTTATTAACATACTGTTCACACGGCCCCGTTTCGAGGCAATCAATAACGATGACACTTGCGAGCTCGAGCTGACAGGAAGCTGCGGCGTGTGTCACATCCGTATCAGCCGGTGATGTATGGCGGCGGTTTATCCATCTTCGTCTGCGCGAGGCGTCCCCCCCATCCCTCATGCGGCGCCGCCCCCTCCACCCCGCTTCTCTTCCTTCTGCTGCCGCTCCGAATTCCGCTTCCTGCCGGGCGGGAAGAGCGGACGTGCGCCGACTCCTCCGTCCCCGCGGTGATTTGAATTAATGGTCAAGCCCGCGAGCATGCGAGCGAGCGGGTCTGGCGGATTTACTCTCTCCGCAGCCGCCGTAATTTCTCCTCTCGCCGACCCCCCGGCGTCCTCCGCTGCTATGGCGATGAAGACGTGATGAAAGGAGGCCTCTATTTCATGTCTCCTCCCGTCAGCCTCAGCGTCGCCTCTGGCCATCAGTCGCGGCCATAAAGCCCGTCTGCGGCTTCCTCCACGGAAGTCCGCCACTGATATATTTTGAAAACTAAGCTTTTGACGCTATCACGCTGTGTTGACTTCTCCGATATTACGGCAGCAGACTCGGTATGTAAATGTAACACAGAGCAGAAAGGCTTGTTTTCCTTCCTCAACAGTGTGTCTTGAGCCTGGAATGCAGCTTATAGCATTTTTTTTTAAGCATGTGTCCATTAATGTTGCTCTCAGATACCTTGTCCACAATGGCCTTTTCATTCTGGTAGACAAACAGAAACACCAGAACAACGCTCATCAATAACAACAGCAGCACAACATGGACCTTGAGCCTCGCTAACGTTAGCTATAAAGTTGACAGCGGCAATAGCAGTGAACTCAGCTCCAGGACTCCTACTTCCTACTACTTCCTACTTCCAGGCCATCTGCAAGTCCTCAGACGCCACTCCCCTCATTACCATATACCTCATAGAGTATTTATAATATTTCAGTTAAAGGTGACTGTGTCCAGATGATCAAGTATCTCTACAAGTGATTTTAGTCCTGTCAGTGTAAGTTACTTTCTTTTTATTTACTGAAATATGTTTGTGTCTACATTGTATAATTTGGTTGAATTTTGATTGTCTTTTTTTTTTGTCTGCAGCCAATGCCATATATTTTCTTGGTTCTGCTTTTTTTTTTTTTAATTTTATGTAGATTTTTATTACTCTTGAAGAAGGTATTTTCCTTTTTTTGTTGTTGCCTGCCATTAAACCACCAAATAGAAAAGACTTAAACCTGTTCCCTGATTTTTTTTAATACGCCGGTGTATGCAACTTTCGCCGACTACATTTCCAAACAACAACCACATAGTCTGTGGCCAGCCGTCAATCGGATGCTGTTTTATTTTCCTTCTCTGATACAGTTTTCTGTCTGCATCTCTGTCTTACATTTTCAATCCGTTAGCGCAGGCGCAGGATGCCTGATGCGCAGGCAAGACGCCTCTGACAGGAGCATCGGCGGGTCAGACAGCCTCCTTTGTTGTCCTCCTCATTGACAGGGAGGCTCCTCGGGAAGCATTGTTGGAGTCTGACAGCCGTCTGCTCCTTGGCACCTCTCAGCGTGTTGCTCTCCCTCCACTACCTACAGGTGTTAAGGGTGTGCACTGCACATCTGTCCATCAGGGGAGATGGAGCTATTTCCCGGGCAGATGGAGCACGAGCCGCACCAGGAGGCTCAGATTGACGATGGCACACAAACGGGTGGATGACATTGAAGATGTCTGAGGCTTTACTGGCCGCTGCCACGCAACAAGGTTGAGTTTCATTTTTCCAGAGGCGTATTCATCGCCAATGGATTGATGCTCGTGGCCAAAGAGCGGTGACAGACAAAGCGGATTGCCTTTGTTTTATAACACCGCATGATAAGTCAAGTGTAAAAAAATAAAACAGCTGGTTGTTTCCTCCAGGGACGCAGATTTTTTTTAGATCTGGGGGCCATATGGATGATGGTCCACAAGCGTCACCCTGCCCGTCAACATCGTAGCATCTTCTCACAGCGTCTGCCAGCTCGTGTCAGTGCACAGACTGACGTGAAGAGCTCGACAGTCAGAAGCCTTCTTTAGGATCATTTACATGCTGGAAGGGCCTGTTGTACGCCAGTTCCATCTGCCGTCGCAGTGGGATCCTTCAGCGCTACTTTTAAATGTGGAAAGATTTAATGCCTGACACAATCAAGACGCAGTGTTTTATCTTTGCCTTTTTGAACTGTGAATGTCGATAAGAAATGGACCTGCCTCGAAGAAGCCTGACCAGAAGTAAACAACTATCAGTAGATGTTTCCACTGATAAAAGTTATTGCTTATTTCATTGTTGTTCCTTTCCTTAATGTTTATACAGGCAACTATTTCAAGAAAGTAAAATATAATGTCCAAGTAAAGATACCAGCTCCATAACATTTACACGCGAGCGGGTTGGCTGGCAACCCGATTCGTCTCTCTCCGGACTCTCAGCTACTCATCACCATGGGAGGCGTTTCTGTTTACCCGAAGAGTGCTTTCTTGCACCGCCTCCCACCGGGTTTGCAGAGCAGGAGCTGGAAGATTATTTTGTGGGCTGATATGTTGTGCACTTCTCAACCCCCGCCCTTCAGTGGTGTAAATTACCCAATTATGCTAATAGGTGTTCCACTGGAAGCACACACTGTTGGTTAAACATGAGAAGGGGGGAAAGTCTGTCATCATCCCTCAAAAAGTAGGAGTGCCACCTTTTGTTTCCTTGTTGATTCCTTTCGAGAGCTTTCAGCACGAGTATTAACATGAAGCGCAGCTTCAATCTCTATTGATTGGACTGATTTGGATAAATCAGGGTGTTGTGTGTTTTTCTTAGGAAGTGTGACATTACTTCATCATAGTGTTGTAGACAATTTGAGGATTGAGGCAAACTTTCCTGCTTGTGTGCCTGCATATGAAATGACTGCACGAAGATAAAGTTGGCAAATTCACTGTGAAGTTGGGTTAAGTCTGTGTTTGAAATGGTGATCCTTAATTTACATTAAGAGATTGACAGAAGTTGGCCAGTTTTCCAAAAACACAGTTCTTGCCCTTCAGTCTTCTGAAAAACCGCAACGATTTTGCTCTTCAGAAATTGGCGAAACATCGCAATTTATTTTTAGACTTGTCATGAATATTTAAACTGCTAAAGGGAATCCTTTTTAATTGTAAGCAGACACTAGAAAATCAATTTTGTCGTCTTTCTTTGTAGGTAACATCTCATTCCTAAAGATAAATAAATAAATAAAAATAAAATCTTCCTTGCTTCTTGCTCCAATTTTAGCCATCCAGTAGCTCTTCAAAGCCACAGAGTGGACATTACATTTGAGTGCAGTCACCACAATAATAGGAGTTTAGTTGGGGAAGGGCCTCTGGAGTGCTTATGCTCTGCCAAGAAAATAAGCCAAGGGACGCTGTGGCATTATATGTGCGAAGGTCAGCTTGTTAGCCAAAGTAATTGGATTTTGCAACCCTCTCTGGCTGACGTGAGCCTTTAAACTGCTTTTTGCCGCGCACTCTTTCCCTAAGCCCAATCTTTCTTTGGGTATTGATTTGACTTTCATCCGGAATTCAGAGCGAAGACGACGATGGAGCTCAGCCGCCCTCTCGTTGCGAATTACTTCAACGTCGCAATTAATAAACATGGTTTGCAGACGTATGTAAAGGATCAATGCCCCTCATTACTCAAAACATTGCGCTGGATCCTTAAACACGTGCAGTAAATGTACAGACATCCCCTGTGAAGAAGTGCTTTATTGACTCCTCAGTCCTGCAGTTGGTTTCTCACTAATTGTTGTTTTTCCATCTGGCCGATCCATAATAACGACAGCATTTATGAAGGTGTTTTAAAGTCTTAAAGGTGCAGATTGTTGTGCGCACTCGGCCGCAGGGAGAGAGGAGTTAGATGCGTGGTGAGGGAAGTGGATGGTTACAGACAGAGAGAAAGATGAGCGGGAAGAGTAAGTTGCTTTTGGCTGTGATGAACAACTCTGCAAACTGTCTGCTTGGGTTCACAGTTCAACGGCGTCTTTGAGAGTCGAGTTGTTGGTGGCGATCCGACCTGCCGGCTTCTTCAGATCCTCCAGAACGAAGTTGCCTGCATATTAAAGACAACAGTGCAAACTGTTGGTCAGCAGCAGAAAGCTTCAGGAAGTAAAGCACAAAGCAAAACCTCCAACAGAAAAAAAGTAGCTTAAGAAAAATAAGGCTTGTCTTTCTTTTTTTTAGTTTGCACCTTGCAAATCACTTCTTAAAAGCTGTGTCCCGAGGCAGCGTAATTACCAGTCTCCTCATGCACGCCGCCGCCATGCTGCTGTCAGCGGCAGTCAACACTCAAATTAGCATCACTGAGACCGACCGGCGTCCAGAGACTCTCCCGTTGCTCGAGGCCCTCCGCAGCTGGAGGTCATCACTTGCAGACCTGCGTCAACGGGCCGCTTTACACGGACAGAAGTAGGAGCTCCTCATCCATCATCTTCTTCTTCATCTGCCTCGCGCACCGCTCCACTTTTCTCCAGCGCGTTAATGTACAGACTGCTTGGCTCTGGCGGCTGATTTAAGTGCTTTGCGGAACGGATTTGAACGGAGGCAGACATATGGTTATTTTGCAAGGTAGTGCTATAAAAACCAGTGCTTTTCCAGATGTGCTTAATGGCACAGTTGGTGTGATTAAACAATGGTTGAAAGTTTTATTCTGAGTAAAAGTTGTGAAAAATCTCTCAAGCTATTCTAGCAGTTGTTGTTGTGAACCTACAAACCTTTGAGTTTCAAGGAAGTTGTTGTTAATGTTGTTTATTGTTTAACTGGAATTCCATCTTCTCTTTTCCCAACCTTGTGTTCTCTTTGTTCAACAGTTCACACAAACTGCCTTGGTGGATCATCTTTTATATGTTGCAAATGTGACAGTAAGCAGATAGAATGCATTTTACATTAAAGATTACAATAATATTATAATCTCTTGCTCCTGATAGGTCGTATCAACAAGGAGATGCACAACAGGTGCGGCTAGAGGTGATGACCTCAGGTGTTTAGTGACTCCTGAGGCACGGGTGTCACTGAACGGCTTCACATGAGGCTTTTCAAAATAATCTGTGACCATATTTGCTAGTGCGATGGCAATTTACCGCTGTTTACGTCAGTATTATTCAGTAGTCATAATAATACTATTAATACTCAGATGCATTTTTGTCACAATTGAGAGCATTTACTGTTTAACCTTCTCCATCTTTTAACATAAATAGTTGAATAATTAGTCACTGAATACTAATACTTCACTGTCTTAAGTAAATCAGCAAAAATTCTGAGCTCAGTGTTGTCGTATTTTTACATTTTACCGGATGCTGTGTGTGAGTTTGATTTCCTGTTGACCTAAGATCGATGGGGCTCGGCCATGAAAAAATATACTACGTACATCTCTGAAGTGTGTGCGCCGCTTCCATTGGATGGACTCCCTGGCATGGACAGATAGCATGTGAGAGTTGAATCTTCTTCGAGGGTGTCCGTGAAACAATGTGACTGGTGAACTCGGAATCAGTGCACGGTGCCGTCGGCGTTCCCCGTGAACGGCTGATGCCTCTGACCTGAAGGTCCCTGAACCTGGTGAGCAACACACTTGCGAAATAAGCGAGTGTGTTGCTCTGGATGATGAACCCGTGCAGCGGCGTCCCATGGCGTCAGCCTGAAGGGGTCTCTCCAGTCAAAGGAGGGGGAGAAGACTGCTGCCTCTCTCTTGGCGCCGCCAGTAGAAAATCTTTGTCCGTTTGTCTGATTGAGCCGTGAATGCCACAGGCCTCAGACCACTTTTTTTTTTTTTTTTTTTTAACTCCCATCATGAATAAAATCTAAAACACTTCAGTCTCCAGGCGGCAGCGGCTGTAGCAGCAGAGGATCCGGCGCTTGTCGCATGGATGGTCAGGTTGATGCGCTGCTGGGAGTCTCTCTCACACACACACATACACACACACACATTCTTCCATTTTTCAGTCAGCAGCATCACCGTAATGCAACTGCTGTAGCCGCTAAGACACCCTCCGCAATTGATGTGGGTGACTCCACAAATTTTAAAACAAAAAGCAGCGCGGAAGGGTTTGTTAAGTGATACAAGGGGTTTATGCTGTGACTCCGCTAATGGCTTGAGGAAGCTGCATCTGCTCTGAAAGAATGTTAAATGTGATGGACAGGCGGGTTTTGGATTGCACTCGATTAAGTGCGTCAGATCCTCAGAGCGTTGGTTAAAAAACGGAGAAACGACTGAAACTTACAGCTAGAATCTTTTTTTTCCTTTTTTTTGTTCGGACTCCTTTATAAAGAGAGGGTTGGGTGAAGACAGAATAAAGCTGCCAATTTGATTTGGCTGAAAAGCTGGCGGCAGGATGCGAGGGATATCTGACTGGTTCTGCTGTTGGTAAATTATAGAGTCAACAACTTTCTCAGGCGCTATTTTTGAATGTTGTTGTGAAATCGGAACTGCTTCATGTCTGCAAGCTCTCAGGGAGCCACTTCATACAAGCTCTCTAAATGTCATTAGAAATGCACTTTCCAATCGGAGCGCAGCCGTCATTCAGTGTTGGCTTCTCAACAAAGACATGGAACTAAATGTGCCTGTTCACAGCCTAATCCCACCGGGTTGCTCTGAGTGTGGTGGATTCTCTCTCACAGGGGCTTTATAGGTTCGTCCAACACATCCTTGGTAATTTAGTGTTGATATTAACTATTCTAATATTTTTTGAAATTTGCTGTCATGAATTTTTTTTTTTTTTAAATGCCAAATTGGAAGGCAAACGTGATGCCCAGCACTTTGGGGAATAAACTAAAGGCCACAGAGGCGTTTTTTTAAACAACAAGAATTTAAAAGGTCATTTTCTTTCTCCAAGGTCCCATATGATGCAAAATTTCACTTGCTTGCAATAAGTGTCTATAGTCTATAGTTGTAAATCTGCTCTACTTGGTGTTCAGGAAAATGGAAAGTAAAAATCTTCGTCCAGTAACTCTCAGTTTAATTTTAAAAAGAGAAAGCAAATGCATATCCATCTTCACTGTAAAGCATTTTGACAGAAGTTATTACAATGTTTTTTTCTTTTTGACTTTCTTTTCAGTTTGAGCCAGACTTTGAACTCCACACGGATGTTTTTTTGTTTTTTGTTTTTTTTTTTAGAAAAATAAGCCCAACCACTCAACCCCTTCACTACTGAACTGCATCCAGGCATGAATCTATTCACAAAAAAGGAATCTTTTTTTTTCCCCTTCCGCTATGCTGTACAAAATTTTTTCCCGTCCTTTTCTCTCTTAGTTCTCCATCTGCAGCTATGAAAGTCTGTTTAATTGGACTCATTGTGCTCGGGCTTCCTGGTAACATTTGCCAAGCAAAGCTTTGTGGGCCTCCAATCGGACCTGCCCAATTACTTTCCAATTTTGAGGGCAGGGAGATTGACGGGATGAAACACAGATGGAGCAGCCAGCTGGATGGGTCTGAAAATGAAACGCATTATAGGCATTTATAAGCACTAAAGCTCCGTGGGAATGATCGTCACGACGATGGTCCGCCAAGGGAGCGGTGATTAGAAATGGAATTGTCGAGGAGCCGACGCCACCTCCTTCCAACTGTCACCTCACCTGGTCTTCTACATGACAGACATGTAGATGTAGGTGCGCTGAATAAATATTGCTTCTGTCCGCCATGAATCTCCGTTTGGAGCTTCGGTTTATGCCTCCAGGTCGTCCTTGCGTGCATCTATGTCCCATTTCCAGATTTATGGAGGTCGAGGCGCCGAGGAAACACGTACTGTCAAGAGAGTCCTCATTATTAATCACGCTGCAACACCAAGGACATCATCTTTTCACTGACATCTGCAGTTTTCTGAAGCTCCAGCAAACTGATTAAGGATTATTAAGCCTCCTCTATGTGCACGTTCTAAACCCGGAGGTCTCGCCAATCGCATACTTTGTGTGGTTGGTATCTGTGGTATGAACCCCGCATAGCAGCTGGATCACTCAGATGTTAACTCTGAATTTCAAACTCATTCATCTTGCCGACCTTTCTCGAAGAAACCTCCTTTTATGAGGCTCGAAAAGCTGAGAACCCGCTGTTCTGAAGAACCACAGGAGGAGAGCGGGTAGAAGCGGCCATTAGGAGTCGTAAATTATTGCTGCCACGAAGGAAAAGTGCAGAATAGTCATGTATGGGCAATGTTGCCATTCAAACCGCTTGGAAGTCAAGGCAAATCTGATTTGGTTACTCGGAAGGGATAGCAGCAATGCTCAGCCAATCACCTTCTTTCCCTTGCATTCCCATTCCCCTTTCCCAGCTACATGAGATAAATCCGAAGCCTTTCGGCAGAATGGATTTAATTAGTTGTCACACATGACTGTGAGAATCCACTGATTGCTTTTCCAAATATTTGTTTCGCAATAGAGCTAAACTAAACCAAAACAAAACACAACACCAAGTGAGACATCAAGTGGCTGATTTTTCATTGTAAGGGGACCTTAATTTGTTGAATTATTGTACAGACTTCAGACTATTGGCTTTATTGTGACCAACTTCCTCTTTGTCCTTCCTGCTGCGGAGTAAATACCTTTGATCTGCTTCCAAATCTCCTTCTAGGTCACGTGCCTATACGTGCCTTCTTCTCTATGCCCTCTTTTGAACAGTCACTCTATATTATATTCCTCTGAAGTTCCTCTCCAGATTCATCTAAATCATCGATGTTTCTGCAGCGCGATGTTTTTCTCTTTAAGTGTCTTCACTTCAGGAACAGTGACATCTTGAATTCAATTTCAGAGCACAATGTAATCAGACCCCCAGAGCTGCAATGTTGAGGCATTGCTGCAGAGAACAATTTAAGAGCATAATAAAAGAATTCATAGCTCTTAGTCAGACTAAAGATTTGCAATTCTGTCCAATTTCTTCCTGCTAGAGAAACATTGGAGCCAGGCATCGTTCATAGTGGTGCGTCCTGACTTTGGGGTAGGATTTCTTGAAGTAGAAAGGTTACGTTCGGACAACTGGATTTGTTCTTGTGATCTTGAAGACGTTTTGTCTCTCATCCAAAAGGGTGCTTCAGTTCTGAAAAAGGGTTTGGAGAATCCCAGGTACTGCATGTGCATTGATGGACGTAGTCGCCTTGCAGCAGATGTTGTTATATGTAAATATCGTTTATAATTAGTTGATGTGTGATTCATCTGTGCAGAAGGAATGCCAAAATATGTAATGTGCGTAATGTTCTGTAATGTGTTATTGTGTATGTTAGCTAACATTATATTTTGTATTTTCTGCATTTTTTTTCACTGCCATCAAGTTCTCACCAAAGCCACTGAATGATGGCTGCCACTGTAGACGCCCACACATTCACTCCTGAAGACTTTTAAGCCAACAACTTACTACCCAAACCCCTTTGTTTGTGTGTTTTGCTGAGTGAATTCTGCTTGCCGCCACCGCTGTCTAAAAAAAGACTCTGAGAGGCGCAGGAGCTCATCAATAAACACGGGGGCCTCATGAAAAGTTAATTCATTCAGGGCGGGAGAACAGACACTATTTTCCCTGCAGGAATCCTGCTGATGTATGATAGCCATAAATATCTTGGCTGCTGAGAGTAAAAGAGGCATTATCATGCATGTGAGCGAGCGAAAAAAGGAAAGTCGAGAAAAAAAAAACTGCTAAGAGCTACAACCGGTTGCAGCACAAATGGATGTGTAAACAACATCTTTCTCAACCAGGCAAACACATTTAGGATATCTTAGCATTTTCTTCAAAAAAGCGGCAAAATAAGGCAAAAATAATGAAATAGGGATCTTTTGATTTAAAGTGAGACGCCTCCTGCTGTAGGTCTGGCTTGTGATCCCTCCGGGGCGACACTGACTGTGACGGTTGCTGTTTTGTTCCCGCTGTAGGAGAGATTGAGCTCATAGTGCGAACATCCATCCACACAGGCATCAGCATTACTTGTTGTAATGTGGTGCTGTGCGAGATGATTTCCACTTCCAGGTACTGCGCAGGGATCCCTGGAATATGGGGCTGTTACTGCTGCTGCTGCTGCTGCAACCTGCAACCTGAGGTGGTTGAGATGAACAGTCTGACAACAGGACCCCAGAAAACAATATTAAACTGTTTGGGAGAGCGAACGTTGCCGCATGAATTCTTGCAGCTGCAGGAAAACAAAAAAAATGTCACATCCAACTGCACATGTTAGAGTGGAATCTTTTATTACGGCCACCCTGAGGATATAATCATTTTGTTTCATACCTGCCGTTGCTGTCAGGCAGAGATGGATGGTGTGGAGAAACAATTATACAAAAGTATCATTTTTTGTTAAACTTTTTATGTGTATCTTTATTGGTGGTAATAAAAACTGCAAAAATAAAACTGTCTCATTCATTGATCTTTATTTTTTTTAATTGTTGTCTCTGCGGTTGTGGCTAAAGTCATGTTGAAAATTGGAAAATAAAACTTTTTTTCTGACTCAACTAGCCAAACAGCGCACTGTATAAAAAAAAAGTTTAGAATTCAGACAAAATGGTTGAAGAAATGCAGACATAAATATGGAAATTATGTAGTGGATGGAATACATGATGAGTCACACTCAGCAAAAAAAACAAAAATCAAACAAAAAAACAGGAAAGTTGCACTCGAAAATCCATCCATCCGTTTTCTGTCACTGCGTATCCTGCAGTCAGCTGGAAAATAGGATGGATTTTTTTTTTCCTTCAAGTTCAGAGTCATGACAAAATATGCAGAATTTAATATGATTATACTTACTTTTAAAAAAACAAAAATACTAGAAAATAGCATTCTGCATGCTGAAGATATCTTTGATGTCATTCTGTCATTGAAATGATTCAAACAACACTGACACATGCAATATTTCTTTTCATCACTGTTCTGTGATGAAAATAAAATGGGGATTGTGCTTTTTTTTTTTTTTTTTTAATCGTCTGGTTTTATGGTCAAACAGTTGCAGGCCTCCCTTTTTGCGGTGTACAATATCTGCAGGCATGAGTGTATGTAATTTGCTACAAGCATGGGGAAAAAATGCCCTCAGGCAACTCATGGAAAATGTACAAAGGTGTGAGGGCGATGAATAAAACATGAGCAAATACGGTGATTACGGGATAGGAGTAGTTTGTCCTCATGTTTGTCAAAGGTGTTGAGCATAATGGAGAAGCACGGACCTTGGATGGAGGTTTACATTTGATGCTTCGTATTGCACTTTATATTGCATATTGTCATAAGATAAAGCTGCCAGGGGGAACAAGCTAGTGTTTTTCTGTCATCCTTTAGGAACAATTAGCATGATAACATAAACATGATAAATGAAGTAGACTAAGAGCGAGCAAGTCATATAAATGATTCTACAAATTGGTTCCTAATGTGGAAGTACTTCATTTGGCCCCAATCTAAAAAAATAACACAGTTGAGATGCTGTTCTGCAGACCTCGGTTGCGACCTGTGGTCATTTGAGTTCTTGTTGCCTCTCAGTGGTCTCCAGCCTGTCTGTCCATTCTGACCCCCAACATCAACAAGGCATTTTCCTCTGCACACAAACTGTTCAGTTGTTATTTCCCCTTTCTGGGAATGTCCTCTGCGAAGCCCAGTGATGGACGTGATGCGGGGAAAATCCCACTAGATCAGCAGGTTAAAGCGGGTGGTCAAAGACGCTGCAGCTCGTCTGGCACCAGCAACCACGCTCGCCAGCCCTCAAAGTCACTTCGGCCCCTTTTCTTCCCCATTCTGTTGCTCCAGTTCGAACTTTCAGCAAGTTGGCTTCGCCCACACCTTCACGCCGTAAGTGCTTTGAGTTATCGATTGGCTGATTAGATATTTGTGTACAGACAAGCGGCTGTGCCTAATAAAAAGTCATTACCCTGTGCAAACTTTTCACGCCATGTCCTCAGACGGACTCAGGAGAAATAACTGCACTAACACCACGTCACTTTGTTCGAGCAGGATGGAGCGGCATGTAAAAAAAAAAAAAAAAAAGTCAACAAATTTTCGGCGACCTTCACACGCACGCTGGAACGCTCCCTCGCTCGCTCGGTGCTATATTGCTATGCTTGTCCACGGCGGGCAAGTCAGTGCTGACTGATGGGATGAACAGCGCACATTCCATATTCTTTCTCATATGAGAAAGTGACGCTCCGATCCTCTGATCTTGGCAGTTTGAATTCAGTCCGCGATGCCTCCCCTCAGACCACAGGGGAAATTAATAAATGATTAAAGTCTAGCGGAGTCATGGGAAAGAATGGTAAAGAGGGATAATAGTGTACTGCCGAATGATGCCGCCTGGCTGCAGCCGGAGTTGTGTCTCTCCGTCGAGGAGGAGACCTGGAGGAGGAGCGAGGAGACGCTGACTGGAGGCTGTTCTGTTGACAGGTGTCCTTATTAAAGGACTCTTCCCGCCGCACCCGATTGCATTGTGACACTCCCTCAGGTCACATCCGCACATTGAAACCACAGGGGGTTAAAAACAAGAAGAAAAAGAAACATAGTGCAGAGGCTACGGTTTCCACGTCTCAGACAGACTGAACTGTGCTTGTTGTTGAAAATAAGAACATGAAAAATGCAAAGCAGCTGTTGTCAAGGTTCTGGTTTTCTCGACCGAGATTGACTTAGACAATTATGTTTGAAAATCACTTTGAAAGCATATTCAGTCTTGAAATGCAAATGTGTATATTGCGCTGTAGAAAATACTATTTTTTCCTTGGAAAATGATGTGCAATTCCCGTATTAATTTCACAGTAAACTCACTCTGCTAATGTTTCTTTAAAAGCAATAATATGCGCTTTCTGCATGTCGCAAAGTAATCGAAGTTCATTCTTTGCTCCCTTTTCTTTTGTCCACTTTCAAGGATATCCTTGCTAACAAACACAATTATGGGAAACAGCTCTTTGTGATGTCACAAAGGGACTGTCATACCTGGTGTGAGTGGAGACTCTCTGAATCCACAGCGCAACCCCCTGCTGTGTTCTTCTTCCAGCAGAAGGTGCAAAAAAACCAGCAGTTTGAGCAGGCAGCTCAAGTGGAGATCCTTTTTTTGCGCGTGAAGCTGTAAACAAAAGGCTAACTATGCTGTTTCCTTGGGGCCTATGGTTTTTATTATTTTGTTTTTGAGGGATGCAGTTATCCAAGGCTGCTCTGCTGAGATGCTCGAGGTGAAAAATAAAGATTTGCAACGGGCAAAATATGGGACCTCATAGTCCTTGATGATTTGTCTCTAGAAAGCCGTCGCTGGAAATGATGACCGGCGCTCGGCGAGTTGCGACGGAGGAGAAATGTGATGTGACACTGCAGAAGAGCGGCGCCTCACTTCAAAACGGCGACGAGGCCTCTGAGGGCTGTCTTTTTTTTTTTTTTTCCTCCTCTCTCCCTCTCCCTCTCCCTCTCTGTTTTTTCTTTCCTGTGAAGGCCGGCACGCTCTACAGCCAGAGAAGCCTTTTATCCATCACTCAGACTGCCTTTGAGAATGGGGGTGGTTGGCTGTGGGGCTGGGCTGGATTTTCTTTTCCTGCCGTCTCTTCCAGGGCCTGAAACAAGCTGGACGTTAGCGTGCGGCGCTGGATGAGAACGCTCTTGATAAAAGCGGACGCACAAGAGCCATTCAGCGGAGGCAGCGAGATGAGAGCTTTTCATTTGGCTCTACTTTGATACCCCGACAATGCGCAATTATTGTCGCACCACGTTTTTGTTTGTTTGTTTGTTTGTTGCCCTTTGCTGTTCTTTTTCACTCTGTGGTTAGCGCTTTGTATTTTATGCTAGTCGGCGTTTCTCTCTTTGCACTGCAAACTCTGATTTCACTCCTGTGTGATGCGGCGCCTCTACGCTGCCTCGAACTCCTTCAAAATAAATGAATGAACTTTTTGCATCATCGTTTCGTCGTTCAGAAACGACTGCCGGCAACTGCTTTTTGCCCGAGCAGAAATGGAGCAGACTTCTGTGAAAATTGATGCCTTGAATGTTGCTTTTATCTCTTTATGCAGGCGCACCAGGAAAATGTCTTCTTTCTAAAGCTGCCACATTAGAATTATTAGATTAAGTAAAACTGTAGGTTACTGAAGAGCACAATTTCAGCGGTTGCAACGTTTACTCCTTTACCTGAAAATAACATGCACCATCAAAGTACATATTTTTGGAGAAAATACACAGGTGCATGAGGTGAAAGAGGTCACGATACGGATCACATAAAGAAGAGGGTCTTTCTCCTCACACTCACCTCTGCAACTACTAAACATACTGTATGTCTTGTGGTGTTTTTTATTATTATGTCTGCGTTGTTCCTTGTTTTATTTTGTCGTCTTTTTTTAAGATGAGATGGTTTGGCATCTTCAGACTTCCTCAGCTCCTCCTCCACCGTGTGTTGTGCAACTATTTGCTTCCATGTGCTCCTCTCTCACTTTTGCTGTTTGCGATACGTGCTCTCCAATTTGCCGTCCTCTCCTTATATTTGTCCCTGACCTCTGAACGTCGCTGGAATTTTATCTCATTCGATTTTGTTAGCGACTGATTCCTGATTTTGACCTTTTCCTGCTGTGGCATCCTTGAAGGCTGCACACGGCTAGGACCCTTTTTCGAAAGGGCACACAGACAGTGACCGTAACCACTTCCAAAATTGTGTGTCTGTTCAACCCACTGCAGATCGAATCATCCTCCGCAGGTCTAAATCTGTATTAAAATGCAGTACAATGGGCTGGAGTGAGAGGAAATACAAAAAAGTGGCACTTTTTTATTTCTCCATAAGGTTATAAATGAAACATTGTGGAGGGACTGACCTTGTTAAATTTAAATTGGAGAAGATTCGTCCTCTCAGTGACCTGATCTCTTATTCATTCAGGGCTGAATGTGCCTGAGTCTTCATGAACTTTGGAGATTCTTCTTTCCTTTTTTCTGCATTCTTTTTTCTTTTGCCCTGAAAGTGTGTCGTGAAAGGTCAAGAATCTTGACTGTGATGAGACCCCAGAGGTTCTCCACATGAACTTCAACATCAAGAGCATCTTGTGGTGAAGCCCGTGTGCACTGAATTCTGCATTAATGCTGCTACCGGTCTTTAGCCACCTCCGTTCACGTATGGACTTTTTCTTTTCACTTAAATTGAATGTATACATGTTGTTGAACATACAGCACAAATGCTGATATAGTCAATCCAGGAGAAAAATTTGAAAAGCAATTTTGTGCAATGTGTAGCAATGTGTGTGTCTTTGTCTCGAAGTTGAAGTCGCAGAACTTCCTCTCGCTGAGTGAACAATTTGCTCCTAAGCATTTCATTGGGTACTTTAATCAGACACATGAATTATTGTAGCAGCTTGTAATGTCCTGCCGTCCGACGGGAGGCCGGAAGACCAGGTAGTATGAGAGCAAAACCACGGGGGGACGTGTCATGCCGGCGTCATACCGAGCCCTAAATATGTATTGAGGAAGCGGTAGTGGAAGGGGGGTCGTTTTGTTATCGTTGGAAAATCTCCCAGGTGGTCGAAGCCAAAGCTGCAAAACGACAGGAAGCTGCCATAACCAGCCAAATAAGCCTTTAGTTCTTCTAATTTCCACGGGTTCTCATGCATTATGTCCAGGCCTGCTGTGTCTTCGCACGGCAGAGAGCCGGGACTCTTTTGTTACCTCTTTTTTTCTTTTTTAATTTCAATTTCTTACTTTGTTCTGCTTTGCAAACACACTGCTGCTCATTCTCCATTTAGCGCCTGACAGTGAACTGCCAATCATTTTGAGGTTTTCAAGTCTAAATTCTGACTGGTGCTCCCAGCAAAGCGTGCAAAGCACCACACTGGTCTGGCAAGTGTTGAGTTTTGACTAAAACTGATCCATATGGAACTTGTCAACTTGTTTGCTTTAACAGATGGGTTTATCAGAAGTGGATAGCACTGTCTGCACCTGAGGATGTTGCATATTTAACTTGACTGCTCCAAGGCAGAGCAGCAAAAAGTGTTGCTAGCAGTGGGGCTGAACACCTCAGGGGGGCAGCAAAGTGGCAGGTTGAGCTGCAGACTTCAGGCAGGAAGCCAAAGGGCAAAAATGAAAGCTGGAGAAGGTCTGGAAGATAACACGGCCTGCTCTGCAGATCCGGGGTTACTGGGACTTGAAAATCCACTCCAAATCACAACGCTGAAGGGGAGAAGGTGGAAGTTTAGATAAGGTTCTGATTCAGGGTTAAAAGGTGTGGGTGATGGTCAGGGCCACTCCAGGAACTGGGCAGGTAGTGTTGGAACTGACAAGGAAAGAGCTCTGCTGAACAGGCTGCAGAGTCAGAAATGCCACAGCTGAGCAGGAACCGAAAACCACTGAAGGCAGCGCCCATAAAGGTGGTTGTATGTTATTTAAAATGCACAAGGTGCTAGTAACCCTTGTAGGAGTGGTAAGTTTTTACGAGTCAATGCGACTGAGCGAATATATGGAGCCTCAGCAACCCTGGACTCTTGGGAACAACAGAATATATATATATCTATATATATATATAGATATATATTTAAAAAAAAAAACAAAAAAAAAACAAACATAGACAATATATACACGTTATAAGCACCATATTGTATAGATTTTAAAAAAAAAAATTGGTTCAATTATAAATTCTATCTTGAGACTCAGGATGAAATCTAGTCCCAGTTTTCTTCACATACGATGATTTGTTGTTGTTTTTGAGCTCTAAAATCGGAAGGTCTTTCCCAGATTGGTGTCACTCGATTGTAGGCTCACATAAAACTTAAAAAGGCTTGTTCACCCCTTATTAAATGAGGCCATCTTTCTAATGAAAACCCTGACATTCACTCACTTGATTACTCCTGGGAGCCAGCAGGGATTTATACAAAGTCCCCCGCATCAGTCTATGGGCAGCTGGGTCGAGGGATGAGAACCTTTGTGTTCCTTTAAAAAATAAAAAATAAATAACATAGCCAGTGCCACTTCCTTGGAAGGTAAGTTGGCTACTGTATGTTCAACCTTAATCAATAGGTTCAGTAACAACAGTTAGCTTTTTTTCTCAACCAGTAGATGGCAGGCCCCAGCACACACAAAAAACGTGCATGAAACTCCCACACATACCTCATTATTAAGGTCTGGTGGTCTGCTGTGGAGCTTAAGAAACATTGCTTGGATGTGCGTTTGAGGTGAATACAGAGTATTCATATCAACTTTATCTCGGAGGGGGGATCTGCTCTGGGGTTTGTACTTTAACTCTGATATCACAGCTGGTTTAAGAAAGATTTGAGTTCAAGTCGGACGTGAGAAAACAGACACCAGCGCTCACATTGTTTGAGATTCCTGTCTTCCTGCCACTGCTGCCTCTCACACTGTGGACTTTTAAAAGATGCATACGTTGGTTCAGTTCAAGCCTGCAGCAGACGGCGAGCTCTGACGTGGCACTTTAACAGGATGCGAATGACTAATACTGTCAAGCCGCCAATAGCCTGAGGTTATTTCTTCTTGCCACCAACAGAAATTGGTGAGTAAAGGCAAAAGGGCAAAGAGGAAGGAGGAGGAGTAGATGGATGAATCAGTTAGTAAATGAGGAGGTTGTGACCATGTGAACGAGACACAGAGATGAAGACTTGCTGGACTCGGGCTGCAGGAGAGGGAGGCAGTGGGTGATTAAGTGGAATCCTGAGCGAGTGAGTCAGCCAGACAGGCACTGTTGACTTGTGTGTGTGTGTGTGTGTGTGTGTGTGTGTGTGTGTGTGTGCGCTCGCGCATGTATTTGCAAGAGACAGAAGTTGAAATTCAGTCTGTAGCTGCCCCGTCGTCTGACTTCCATGAATGGCCAACTGAATCAGGCCTCGTGTCGATGTCAGGCCTTCCATGAAAACAACAACATCAAGCATTGGGGTCTCTGCAGCTGCAGGACAAACCCAGGTGCTGCGCTCACTGGAGTCTTATTCACTGTCTGCACATTATTCTGGAGGAACCAGGAATGCTGTCGCTGCTGATGCTTCAGGGATTTCTGGGCCACAGTCAGCTGTCCAATCACGACTGCCAGTGGCACTTTAATGCAAATGGAAGCATATAAAAGCTTATATGTGTTTAGGTGGCAGCAAGTAAGTGACCCATCCCCAGAGTTCTGTTTTCTCAAGATACTCCAGCCACGTGTTTCAAACAGGATGAAACTTTTGGTACAGGAGCAACTTTTGTCCCTGTACTAAACACCGGCAATCAAACAAAGCTGCCTGGGAAGTGCTGGCAGAAAACAGAATGTTTGATGATTAAAATTGAATAAAATATTGAAGGTAAGCACAAGTCTAAAGGACTCAAAAAACCTGTTTGGATGAAGAAGTGTACAGCATATTGAAAAACATAAACACTGATGGAAGAGAGGGAGCAATTATTTATACTAAATTAATAAAGCAAGATTAATCATTTCTTTATGACACCAAAAAATATGCTCCGAGGCTGCTGCCACACATTTTTTTTTAGATTTTTGATTACAATTGCATTGTTAATTAGCCAGCAAAGTCATTTGTTTCAAAACCAAACGAAAACAAGGGCCTATACTTAGAGCCATCCATTCTACCTGCTAGTAGAATATACAGTCCCTGCTTGCCTATCCTTCAGCCAGTCAACCCGTCATATGTCTTACTCCACTTTTTTGTTTGGACCTTTCTCTCTAGTGACTAATTTGAATACATAATCCATCTTCTGAATTGTCAGCTAAATTACCCAGAAAGTGGGTTGGCGAAATTGATCAGCATGCAGCTACCAGACCTGCTCATAATTTTAGGACAAAAACAACTGCATCAAACACAGGACAAATACACCGAGGCCTCTCCTGAATTACATACTAAATAGGTGATAATTCTAACTTTGTAATTATTTGCCAGGTTAATGCTCTTATTTTAGGATTTTTACATCATGGTTGCACATGTACAACATACAATTGCCCGTATGAAAACAAGTTTTAAAAGATTCTTCATCCAAGTCGAATCCAATTCAACTCTGCTCCATCAGCCGGCCAGTTGCTCCTAATTATCCTCATTCTACGTCCCAGCCTGGCAGATGTAGCTACATTCAGTGTAATTTCCCAAGTTGCTCTTTCAAAACTAGTTTTATTCAACCTTTTTTTTTTTTTTTTTTTTTTTTTTTGCTCCCTGTGTTTCCTCCCACACTCACTTATCTAACCCTGAGCCCCCAGCCCATTTCCACTCTCTAATTACTCGTGTCATACATAAATGGACAGTAGATTTATTACGGAGCCTGCCGGGAGAAACGGTGGCAAATTGGACGAAATATGCTCGTACAGTGTCTGGAACTTTAAGTAAGATTAGGGCAGAATAGCCAGCCGGGCCCTGTCATGTGGCAGGACTGTCAATGTGCAATGTGCATATTTTGATATGACTGTATGGCTCTCAGAATGCATTTTAATCAGGACAGGAATTCAAGTGTTGCCAGCAGTTTGTGATGTTAAGTTTGAAAAATTCCATCAAATAAAGTTTCTAAATATGAAATTAAAAAAATACACTGACATACTGGTGTAAATTAAAAGCTGTAAACTTCAAGTGTATTCAACTTTTTTCCCCATACTTCTCTGATATTTTTGACTAAGCAATAGATAGTTAGACAGACACACTGGGACATTCCGTAACATCTGCCGTGTGATTCATCAGCCACTTTCACAGAGACTTTGCTTCGTCGCACTTCGGCCTCATCCAAACTGCGGAACGATCACACGGCGCGTCTCTCAGACTGATGCTGAAGAAGCCTTGGAGGGTGACAGCTTGTCTGAGGAGACCTTGATGAAATCTCCCTGTGAAGAGAGAAAATGAAAGCACAAAGTTGGATGCTCTTTGGGGTGGGTGGGAGGGGGGGGTTAATTGCTCTTGACATCTACGCTCGCCCCGTGCGCCTCCTCTCTGAGGTTGCGCTCGGTGAAGATGGGGCTCACGGTGCGAGATTGGCTGGAGAAAGAAGGTGCGGCGGTGGCGGTGGGGAGGGACCCTGTGCTTTAGAGAAAGGGTATTGTAAGGATACACAGGTTTCTCTTTGATCATGATAAATGTTAAGCTGACGCTGCCTTCCCCCACTTTTTTTTTCTTCCTTTTTGGTCTCCAAGGAGACTGTGGGGGAGGGCGGATTAATATTTGAAGTCTTACCCTGCTGGTTGAGGAGACAGTGGAGTCGACTGCAGCAGGAGTTTTGTGCCATCCATAGGCTGAGTTGCCTCATGTGAACGATTGTATGCTTTCGCGTTGAATCATTATTTTTTTTAATCCAAGGAGGAGATGCAAACAATTAATAGATTATTGACCAATCGTCAATAAGAATCTAAACGATTCAATTAAATCGATCAACGTTAATTGGACATCCCACGGCCCATTAAACGGAGGTGGAATGCTCCGCCAGTCCTTCGGAGGCGCCCTTCTACTCTGGATTTGAACTCAACGTCTCTTCTTCTTTTACGTGAGTTATGGGCGTGGTTATCCCAAACCCCTCCTTGCGCCCGACAACAAGAACGAACGAAGAAGAAGAACTCACGAAGACAACACGTACATGAAGTGGTATAAAACGAGTGTCACGCGAGACCGTTTAAAGTCAATTAGCAATGACAAGGACGTCGAACGTACGAGATGTACTGTTGTACTTTCAAAGTACCGCCACCCGACATCTACGTTGAGTTCCGCCTCACATTCAGCCGTGTTCCCATGAGAAGGTGAAATAACATGCGAATATGAAATGTAAGCCTATTAAATATATATTTTAGGAGAAACATAGCATATATTATAAGTTAATATAAGTTATGTGTTAGGCGTCCTCATGCTGTCCAGAGCTACTAACGCTAATAAGACACATTGCTGACATTTCATGTGGCGGACGAGACGGTGCATTTATTACCCCTGCCTTAGTTAATTTTCTGTTCAAAAATGTATTTCATTATCACGCTGGTGAGGGGCAAAGCAATAATTTATTTTCATGTTATAAAGTAGCCTACATGTTATTTTATTCTTCCACTCGGGAACACCAGTCATATTTTGTTGTGCTGCCACCGTTAATGTTTCCCATGTTGCAGATAAGAGAACATCCAATTTATTTTCATGTCATCTTTTTTATTACATTCTCTATTCAGAATATATTTTGTTATGCTACCAAAAAATATTACTGCTTGTCCTAGACTGTCTCAGAAATGGTAGAGTAAATATTTGATGAAAGGATCTCATATGTCTTTACTTTACTGTATATCGTATGGAATATTTAGCTTTTTACATTAAGTATAGCTAGAAATTGCTTCTTGGCAAAATCATCACAGCTTGACAATTGATCAATAATAGAATGGCTATTGGAAAAGCAAAGGGCTTCTCAACATGAATTAATTCCTCTGAGGAATGATTCGTGCACTTGGTTTGCTCAGTGCTCAAGGCAGAGGTGGCCCAACCAAGTCTTTGTATGAGGGTTAATTCTAATGACTACCAGCATTACTCACAAGTTTAATAACCACCATTTTTTTTGTTTTGTTTTGTTTTCACTTTTTTGGTTAAATAGCTTAAATAGCCTTTAACATAATTCTTTTCTGGGAGAGGACAGATGGAATCTTAAAAACATTTACATGCCAAATGTCTCCGATGTGTTGGTGGCTTTTACTGCTCAAGTGACTATTGTGTTGCTTCAGTTGCTTTGCAGACACAGTTTGCCTAAATGTCAGGTATCTGCTGTTATTTCAGAAACGGCGTGAGCGCAGGACCAAGAGCCCTGCTCCTTTTTTCAGCCCCGCAGTGACGCAGCCTCATCTCGTCGTAGCTCCCTGTGAGTTTCTGAGAGCATGTGATACCATTTGCCAACTCAGTGATCGTCAGTGTTGTGTGCATATTGTCTTCTTGTTGGGTAAAATGTCAATGCTTTTGCTAAAATTGGTGGTCGGTTGTTGATCTCACACTGAGTGGTTCAGAAACCCAATAACAGCAGGAACAAATGGCTCTTGAACCCATCAGTCCTGCATTAGTCTCACAGCGCCACCTACGTGTGGGAGCAACTTTTTCTCTGACTTCAGACTGCAGAGTTCGTTCAGTGTCTTATTTTCTTTGGCTGGTGGGTCCATCCATCCAGACAGACAGTCAGATTCAATACAGAAAACCATGAAACATTCAATTCAATCAAAAATACTTTATTTTCCCCCATAGGGCAGTTCAGTTTCCAGTCAGCCAGCCAAACGTGGCACCACATAAAAAAAATAAAAATAAAAATAAAACATTCATTTGTGGCAGGCTGTCAGAACAGATGCAGCAATGAACACGCAGGTCTGCAAACACAACCAGCAAGGACGCAGAAAATACCAAAACATTTTCATAAAAGTGTGATTGACATTAAATATTTTGCAGTAACTTGTAGTGAAAATACGTCTGCTTGTGTTTTCTTCATTGTTTTCTTTCTTTCTTTTTTTGCACATAGGGGCTAAAATGATGCTATCAGTCAAGGTGTCAAACCCCTTTTTGTTGACTGCTTCAGCTGCCAGATCGTCAATAACCAGCGGGCACAATGACTGCAGGAACTCCAGTAAACTCTCCAGGTAATGCATCCAGGTCTTATTAGAGCTTAGGAGTCACACCAACATATAAAATTTGCAGTTGTTTTTTTGTTTTTTTTGGGGGGGGGGGGGGGGTTGGTGGAGGATAGCTACAGACAGAATAACTGAATTGTCTGCAAAATTGATGAGACGATGCCCGCGAATGTTGACTCTCACAAACATCACAGAGTGTCAATGAAATACAACCTTGTGGATCTAAATGTTGTCCTCTAGTTTTGTTGAAATTTGACTGTCCAAATGTTTGTTCCCCGATTTGTTGTAAAAAAGAAAAACAAAAAGAAAGAAAAAAGAAAAAAAAACACAGCGAAGAACATCTGAAAGAAGGGACTTTTAGATGTTTAAATCAACGAATGACATTTTATAGACAACCCCAGTTCCCTTGCAGAATTTTGACAGCACCACCCGTCTCCTTCAGGATGTGGGAGGCATCCGCTGTGCTGAGATTTGAACTTAATCACTTGTTTAAAGTAACTACAGTGACAGTGTTTTGGAATGGCAATCACATTCTTGTGAGAGACAAAAAGAAAAACAATGCGTTCACTAATCTCACATGTCACAACACATTACGTGGCACTGCTGTTTTCACTGACGTGCACTGTATGTCTTTTTTCCACCCCTCTCTTTCACTGCTGTTATAAAAAAGTCATTTCATGAAAGACTTGGCAGCTGCTGAGCAAATCGGGTAAACAGGCAAAATATGCAAATGCAAACATACTGTGCAAATAAACATTTATGTCTTCCTAGCCTGCCGCCGCTGCTCTGTATCACCGCGGCAACACAGGGACAGCTTCAGGTGCCATTGTCAATTATTTGATGGGGGAATTTCCCCCCAAAAAACCTTGCTAGCCTCTGATCAGCTGACTGTGAATGATGTACTTTGATAAAGCAGGCAAAAACAAAAACGTATTCCAACAGGTGCAGAACACATTCCGACTGATGACAGCGACACAAATTGGGATTTTTTCTTTTTTTTTATTACAGAATTATACGTCAGAGCCCAAAGCCTTTGACAAGATTACATTAGAAACAGTGCGTTAAAACGTATTAGTAATAGTTTTGTTTTATTAGCTAGATAGGAAGGTAGATGTATACTTTATCCACCGCCAAGACAAAAAGTACAGTTATGTTTTTTGCAGGTTACTTTAGTAAGAGAAGTTACCTGACGTTGAGAGCAGATGCTTGATGTTAACAATAAGACATTGCAGTCACTCAAAACTTAGTCGTCCTGTTGATCGTCTCACGTCACTCCCGTCCTGGGAAGCCCACCGGCCACTGGGAATAACAAATGTGGTTGTTTGTGCCTCCATAATGCCTGGCCAAAGAGGCAGTCAATCGGTGTGAATTTTCCAGACGGTGAGGAAAATTGGAACAGTAAACATGAAAGCTTGTGTCACGGCGTGGCATTTCCTCTCACGCTCGGAGGAAGTTGCGATGAAAGGTTAACAATATACGCGTGGTGGCGCTGAACGCATGCAGCACAGCGTAACACCCGAGGAATATCCAAACGGGCATGCACATGCGCTGACCTTTTTGGAGACCCGTTCTGTTCGTGTCTCTAGCAAACACGGCCTTAATGAGACCGCCCACCGAATATACATTAAATGTCACTGGCTGGCCGGCAGCACGGCGCTTTGGGCCTGGTATGTATTTATTCTTTTTTTTTAAGTCTCTTTTACAACAACTGCTCTTGAACTATGTGTTTTTCAATCTGGCTATTTAGCGCTGGCATTGAGTGATTACTGCAGTTCTGTCTCAAAGTCACCAGCAGGGGCACTAGTGTATATATAAATCATACCGTTGTTGTTAGCTGTTTTCGTGTGACGTCATCTGTGCAGGATGGCTCCACTTGGGCTCAGAATGTCATTGGACTTAATCAGCACTATAACTGGCACTTAAACAGTTGTTTACCCTCCCAGGGTTAGTTTCCGCAGCCCCACAGCAGTTGATGTGCAGCTTTTACCTGCAACATCTGGGCCCTTGGAGGACCAATAATCCATGTTTGCCATCAGTTAAGATCCATCATTGCATTGAGATAATTATCCAGAATATCAATGATCTTGCCGTCGAGACTTAGAGAGAATTAAAGGTGCTTTTAATTTAATGGAGTCTAATGACTTGGATGGATTACGTGGACTCAATTCAATTGTCTGTCCATCCATTTCCTATCACCCCGTGATCCCGCACTTGGGGTCTCAGGAACCAATCCCAGCTGTCTTAGGGTGGAGACAGTGCAACGCCCGCCTCCCCCACGGACACATCAACAACTCACCACAGGAGCAACACATTGATACAAAAAAAACATTCACACTTATGGGCAATTAAAAGTTTGGAATTAAACAAACATGAATGTCTTTAGAAGCCAATAGTACCTGGAGAGAACCCTCCGCCATGCAGAAGGGCCCCTGGTGGAAATCGAACCGACAGCCTTCTTGCTTTGCGATAGCAGTGCTCACCACTGCACCGCCTTGCTGGCAGAAAAACAACTGCTTCTTTTATTCTACTGATGTTTCATTCTACCTTTCAATGTTGCTGGAGGCTCTCCGCCTCATGTTTGATGCTGTTTTAAACCACCTAAAGTGATCCATCTGCTCTAAACAGTCTCAGAATATTTTCTTTCATAGTTTTCTATGTTGATTTGTATACACGATTGTCAGCAGCATTGCCCTAAATGTTAGGCCACCGTCTCCTGCCCCTCATTAGAATAGGAAGAATGATTTATTTATTTTTTGGGAGAATAGGGGCTCATCCTCTCAGGCACACTCCCCAGACAATTGAACAATCCGTGCCAAGTTGTGTTTAAGCTGTTGGCGGCAGTGGCCAGACACTCAGGCGTCTTATTCTCCCCTCCATCGGTTTCTCTTTTGCTTGTCCTCCCCTGAATCTTTCATTCATCCTATTTTTGTACATCTGTGCTGTCCTAAATTACAAGATTCATTCATCTCAATGGAATGAAGTGCTAAAACAAATTCCCTATCCAGTGAAACAACTGTGTTTAAAAGCAGCTGTTATTTGCCTTTATTTTTTTTTGTCACTGTCAGTTTTGCCAAACAAATACTCCTGTGTGACTGGAAGTCCAGTGTCCAGTGACACAGCAATCTTTCTTTCGGAGGCGGTGGATTAAATGTGCATTGTAGAGACGCCTCTTCCTCCTGTGTCTCGTAACAGCAGTCCGGCACTGTTGTCCTCTGTGTAAAGCAGAATTGCTATGTGGATAAAGCAATAGGCCTCATTGAGGCGTTGATCCGTGTTTTGCCTTTTGGATTAAGTGTCATTTTATTTTCTACAACATTCATTTAAGTCTCGCCGTGAGTGCGATTGGCTCATAACCCGGTAAGAACAGACAGTTGTTGCTGAACCCCTCAAAAAAGGGCATATAATGCACTGGAATAAGTGCAGGCAACGAATGAATGAATGAACATCCGGGTGATGATACGCGCTCACTGTCAAAAGTGGCTCTTATAGAGATATTCTGCAGAAACTTCTGGCACCATTTAACCGTAAACTGACCTATTCTCGCAGTTATGTTCCGTAGAAAAACACCTCTGATTCCCACGTCGCTTTGTCTCACACAACACTCTTTGTGATACGTTAACACGGCGCTGTGGCATTCAAGGTCATGTTTGTGCCAATTGCACGTCTACCTTGCTCTGCAGCGGGCGCAGGTTGGATACACGTCTTGGCTTCTCGCTTGAGTTGCATTCGCGTTTACGGAGGAAACATAAAACTAAAAACAAATTGGTCGTAAAAGTCTCTATTATCGTTGAGTGGTTAGGAGGGTAAAAAGCCAAATCCCTGGCTATTTGTTCTGTAGCCGAGAAACCTAACGGATGTAACTGAGCATGCAACTGCGCGGCCAAACAACGAGCACTTAAGTGCAATATCAATACGAGGAGGTACTGCAGGAGACGGCTGACTCACAGACTTGACGACTGATGAAACAAATCCATGTTTGTCATCTCTCGCTGTCTGTCCCCGGCCAGTCATTTGGATCGCCACAGCTCACCATCTTCTCCTCCAGCCACCAACATGGGAAATGTCATCAAATGCTATTACTACTACTAATTGTCATTGTTGCCAGTAGCGTAGACACCAGCGGTGGACAGCGCCAGGGTTTGCTCACAAGCAGCCTGAGACCCCAGTGGACTGGAATTAATGATATTAAATGTATTTTCCCACCACTTTATTCTTTTTCTTTTTCCTTTTGCTTTTTGTGGAGTGAAAAAGTCGAATTAGAGCTTCTGCTTTCGGGCCAAAGACTTTGTAGTTTTGCTTAAGCACAGAATACACATGCTTTTGCCACTTCTAACACAGCTAAACAAGGCAGGTTCGAGCAGGATCTATAAAACGAGGCCTGGCAGAGCTGTGAACAGGCGGAGGGACAGAGGAGTTTAAGTACTGAGCGCCACCCTCACCCCGCCTTCTCCCAGAGTAAACAAACGCACGGAGAGACGAGCTAATGCCTTTCGGTGTTTATCTTCAGAACTGAGATTGGAGACTTCTTCGACAAGTCAGCCGGAATTTTTCCAGCCTTTACTTGATACGCGCTGCTGATCTCATCTGACAGCCACTGCCTTGAGGATTCATTGTTTTCCCCTTTTACTTCCTAATTTATATTACAAACAAAGTCGTGCTGCCGCACCCCAGTGCTGCTCACTGTGGCTGTTTTGCACTTTTCCGACTTCGGCATCCCAAAAGGAAGGTTACTGGAGGTCATGGGACCATTTTCAAAAGGTGATAAAGCAGCACAGACACAAGCAAGAAGTCCCCCATGTAGTCAAACCATCTTGTTTTGTTTTCTGTTTTGTTTTGGGTTTTTTTTTTGCTCCAATGGGCTAATGTTCCTCTGAACAAAGTGCATTGTGTACTTGTTTCTGGCCTCGGGCTGCTTTTATCTGTGCCACGCTTTGTGCCTTTGCGGTTTTTCCTCTTGATTTGCATTTTTATTTGTCATTTATTTTTGCGCAACATTCAGTGTCACGTTCAGCACGGAGCTCCTTTTATTTGGTTGTTGCCGCCACCGTCACATTTGTTTCAGTATGCCTTCTTATTAAATCAGAAGTCCCCTCTGGATATCATTTTAGATATAAAAGATGTTGGGATGAGGGCGGGAATGACGGCCGGAAATTTTTACAATCAGTGTACAATCAGCTGTAAGTTTTTGCTTTTATTCAAAATAAATTTGGGTTCCTCGGACCAAATAAGTTCAACAGAGATTAACATCCTGGTCATAAAATAGTTGCAGACAGGTGTGTGTGTGTGTATGTTTGTCACACCTTACATCACTGAATGGCAAAGTACCATTAGCTCACCTCTCTCTGTCCATTTTTATATCACTGTCTCTTCTCGATCTCAACCATATGTACTCAAAGACATTGTTGGAAACCAGCCCCCATGCAGAGCTGCTGTCTTTGTCTAAAAACGTCTTTGCTTTCACCAGACACTCTCACCTTGGCCTTATCTCACTCTTCCTTTTTGACATCTTTTTGCTTGAATTTCATCCGTGACGCTGACATAAGCCGTGTGCATACCCCTCCCGCTGCCATAAATAGAACAACGCGTCACCGGCTCTCGGATGACTCGGTCATTCCACTTTATGGAGACGCATTATAAAAATTACAAGTACAGGCCAGAAATGGCGGCGTTGTTATTTACAGAGGCCAAACCGGAGTCTCGTCAACCTCTCGGTGCTCGCTCTGAATGGGGAATAATTCCCCCTCCCCTCTTTCCTCCGTGACGCTCTCTGTTAACCACACACACAGAAATACACCCAGAAACACACTCACACACACACACCCAGAAACACACACACACACACACACACACACACACACACACAGCCAGTGTTCCTCTGAGCTTGCAGGCTCTGAGACTGCTGGATCAATTTTGCCCCCTGCTGACAAAGTTAGAACCTGCTAATGTTGTTGCATTTCATCAGCCGGTGTCCTGCCTCGGAATTCCACTGGAAGAAAAAAAAGTAATTCAAAAATGGCAAAAGGTTCATATTGTGAGTTTCTGACTCCTACTTGGTTATCAGTTCATCATCACTGTATCATCATTATCCACTCCCACAACTCTCTACTCTTTCGCAGTGCATCTGGATAGCTGATGATATGGTGCTGGGTGACAGAAGTGATTATACCTGCCCTTGTCAAATCTTCTCATTGGCAGGCAGAGATGATACTCAAGATGCTAATCATATTTTGAGTATTTTTTTTTTAACTTAGGCTCATTGCTATTATTTATGTTGTTGCATTCAATAGATGCAGAATTCTGAAAACCGTTTTAGTTTTTCTCGCCTGGTGGCAACATCCGTCCATCCATTCATCCATCAGTATCTTATCACTGTTTCTCATGCACGCAGGGCTGCAGAGGTTTGCTTGGAGCCTCTCGCAGTAGTCTCGGGGTGATGGTGGGGTTGCACCCTGGACAAGGTGCCAGTTTATTGCTGAAATAGAGGAAACTGCCCACTTCCAGTAGTCAAAAAGCCCGACAATGGGAGAACATGCGAACTGCTGCGATAGTGTCTGCATGCGAGGGCGTAATCGGAATCGCTTTACAGTGTCACAGTTGCCTCAGCACTGCTGTTGGCTATGGACGAGGACACGCACACACACGCAGGACCGGGTTCAGATGGAGCACGGCAGTAATACATCATGTGATGGTGAACTGGGCAGACGGGACAACTCTGCCCTGACCGGGTCTTAGTAGTGATTTATGTTCTTGACTCGCTGTGATGCACCAGAGGAGTGAGGATCGATACGGAGGCCTCTCCCCCTCCCTGCACTCCTGGGACTGGCTGCACCTGCAAAAACAAAGGATTATGGGTGGCTGAAGAAGTGCATTGGCTGGTGATGTGCGACACACTGGACGGGTAGGCCCTCTGCATGTGGCATGCTGGGTACTGTAGCTTATGTATGTGGGCGTGGCCTCCCTCGTCAAAGCTTCCTGTTGTTCCCCACTGTTCATTCTGCCGGTTGGCCGGCCACTGCATTAGGTACACTGTTCAATAGATTGTTGACTCTTTGCTAATCAGCCAATCACACGGCAACAGCTCAGCGGATTCAGGCATGTAGACGAGGGCTGCAATGATTAGTCGACCTAATCGATTATGTTGATGACATAAATTTGTTTACGCAAAAATTTTAAGCCGCTACATGCTCATTTGTACCTGCAGTGCAGTACTGAGCGCTGAGGGTAGCAGTGTCGCTCGTTTTTTCGACCCAAAATTTCTAAAGTTAAGGAAAATGTAGACTGAATTGTAACACTTTTATTTATTACTTATCAACTGTGTTATTTAGGGAATATTCATTTGATATTTAAGTTGTAAGAACTCTGTTTAAGGTATTTAACTGTGATAAACATTGCATACATGAATCATCTGTACCCTCCCTGGCCACTTTATTATGTACACCTCGGCCGTATCAGGTAAATGCACTATATTCCCTGCCTCAGCGTCCAATGTGCTGTTGCATAGACCTTAGTTGTAACCAGAGTTGTTAGAGTACCTGTTTGGTCAAATTGCCCATTCTGACCTTTGACCCCTTACATCAACAATACCTTTGCTTTGAGTCGACGAACGTGCCTCGATTTAAAACGAAGCATTGCATTATAAGATTCCGAGTGCTCGAAGGAATTGTGTAACAACGTTTCAGCTGTATATAAAAACACTGGCAGCAACAGCGTTGCGACAGTGACGTACAGCCTTGCACCACAGGGGTCTTTTCAAAATGAGGCCGTCCTTTCAACATGTCATTCTTCTTAAACCATTCAGTCTTCCTCAGAAGAATAGTTGCGCCAAAGACTCTCAGGGAGGAGCGAAAGAAACGGGGCTTTTTCATTCTGATTTACAGACATTTTTCTTTTTTTTTTTATATATGAGACAGACGTCTGAAGGGAGAAAACCTGATTCACAAAAAGGACTTGTGCTTCTTATCTGCCTTAAGCCCTTAAATAGAGCACGTGTTCCGGTGAGAAATATAAGGTGATTTAAAAAAAAGAAAGAAGTCCCTGCAGCCGGTGGTGAGGTAGTTGTAATAATATAGCTTAAAAAATGAGTCATTGTCGTGGGCACCGTGAGAGATGATAATAATTTTCTCCCCCACGATTCCTGATACGATAGCCGTTATTGGATTTTCTTTGTCCCAGGGCTCTGTGTCACGAGCGCTCTCCCTAATTGACCCTTCCACTCTGCAGAGCCCCAACATCAATAACGTCTTCCCGTCGCTCGCCCGCCCGCTCGCTCGCTCGCTCTGTCCTCTTCTCGTCTGCCCAACCCCAACCCTCCCCTTTAGCTGTCGGGGCAGATGCTTGTGCCACCCCAAACCCTGCCGCCACTCCCCCCACATCGCCCCACCTCGCCCCACCCCACCCCACCCGCCTCTCCGCTCCAGATTGACAGGCTGACGCGCCATCGCTGAGGTCAGCTGGGCTAATTGGTTTGCGCACTTCGCAGATGGACCATTAGGCCACGCCGCGGCGAAGCTAAAAACATCCCTCGTTCCCACCCACTCCCTGATAGAGGCAGTGATAGTGGTCCAGCAAAAAAAAAAAAAAGAAAAGAAAAAGTAATAACCTGCACTGCCATCTGTGACTCACATGTCGCTATCAAGAAGGAAAAAAATGGCTCTTTAATCTTTCGGTCATTTTTTTTTTCTAATTTCCTGTCCTGGAGGAAATAGTGGTGTGGATTGAAGGGCCGGTGTGTCAGTGACTGAAGAGACGGAGCGAAGAAGGCTTTTACTTCACTCGATGGCTGCTGTGTTTTTTCGATTTACGTCTCAGGGCTCGATTTCAGTCGTTGATTGTGCCGGCGGTGGCGGCGCCGCCGCGTGTGCTCATGGAGAATGGCTGTGAGCGTTTTGTATATCCCCGCTGTTATTCTTGGCTTTAAAGACGAGATACGTTTGTCGTCGGTGGCGGTTGTCCAAATCATATTCTTCTTTATTTATGCAACAGGAATTTTTTTACAGCACAAGGATTTTTCACGTGTGAACTTGCAGTTGTTTTTTCATGAGCATTTCTATGCATACATGACCTGGAGGATTGTGTGTTGGTTTTTTTTCTCTCTTAAATGTTTTGGGATGGTCGGTGCAATTCTGTCTACACATTTTTTTTGAATAGATTTTCATAAAGATAAATAACACTTATTTAAAATAGCATAAAAAGTATGGAATGATTCTCTCTGGCAGAAACCGGGAACCTTCATTTTAAAGAGAGCATAATTTGCGCCTGTTTTCGCTTGCATGCACAAACTCAGTAGATTAATCGCCGTACACAAACTAAAATTGCGCACACCCAGTTTGAGTGTGCAATCGATTGCTCGTGTTCTCGCCATCCGGCATCTGAGTAAATCCGGCCCTTTGCGTCCCGAGATCCCGATTGATCCTCCGCAGGCGCCTCCAGCTCAGCGTCGCTTCCGCGCCACTGACTAATAGCGCCGCTCTCCACCCAACACACCTGCCCTCATACGCGACCCGCCCGCTCCCTCCCTTCGGGGTCGACGACCTCGGCCCGTTAGGGAGCCGCCGGCTGTAATTGGGTGTGGAGCCAAAGAGGCCGTGCAGTGGACGGCTCAGCGGAGACCACCAGAGTCAATTACCGCCGCTGACAGAGACTCTGAGCCGCACCGGACGCACTGCAGAGACTCGTCAGAGCGGGATAAAGGAAACCGAGGGGCGTGAGCTCGTGTGAGACCAACATGCTACATTTCCCACCAATTGCTGTTCCGGTGACAGCTGAGCCATGTCTTACTTGCGTGCAGGGCTGCAGGCAGAAAATAACACAGCCGCTGACGTCAGCGAGACACTGTTGATTCCGCTATTGTTTTAAAAAGTTTCAACGTGTTTTGATATAAGATGGGAATTTACACTGCTGTCCCCCCCGCCACCCCTCCCCCCTTCCCCTCCCAGGCTCCAGGAGAGATTAGTTTGTCATGATTTAGCGGTGCAGCGGTATTTTTAATGGAAGACGATCCCTGGACCCCCCGCTTCATTTTCTGGCCATCACCACTGACAGAATTTGATTCATGGGCTCTTCATTCTCCGCACAGCCAGACAGATAAGTCTGAACGTGAAGCCTGGACCGAGCCGGCGGTCAGTTCTGCCTGCTGCCTTCAGCGCCTTTATCTTCCTTTTTTCACAACCAAGCTTTTTCCCGCCCGCCGGCACGTGCTTGTCGATAACACGTCAATACGGCTCTAATGCGACGGCGACTCTCTGTTGGACAGATGGAACGCCTCAATTTTGGGGGATCGTTGGTCGTCATCGGCGTTGCCACGTGATAGTTTGTTTTTCAGGCCTCTAGAGTGTGTAAACGGTGCACTTATAGGGTTTTTTTTTTTTTTCTTTGTTCAAGACAGGCTATTGTCCAAACCCAACCCCACCTCAACACTCCAAAAAAATCAAATAAAGTAAAATATTCAAGTAACTGGGGCTCAAGTGTCCTTAAGCCACAGTGTTTTTTCCGCTTTCCCAGGCTGTTATGTAACGGCACCATATGGTTCGTCATGAGACCAAAAAAATGTAAAATGAATTAATTCATCCAAAAAAAAAAAAACAATTTAATTTTGGGTTCAATGAAACATGTTTGCTCCTGCTGCACACTTCTCTCCAGAACGGCCCGTCCACTCACTGAGGACGCCCAGGTCAGAGGGAACATCTGTCCCTGCACACAGATCAGTGAGCTGACGGCAGCTCCCATCTGCACCAAGATCTGCTGCACCACCTATTTAGCCTGGAAGGCGATATTGCACCGCCGTTAATGCTGCTGTTGCAAGTCCTGTGTTTCCTACTCAGAGTTTTGAAAAACGGAGCTGGGGAGTATTTTTGGTTTTGTTTATTATAAATTTGTTTTGAATACTGTAAAGGAAATCAACGGGGAGCCTGGAGAGTGAGATGCCGTTTCTTAGATTCGCCTCTGCTAAAAATAATTTACTGTCATTACGCTCCAATCCTGACGACGTCTAGACTCTCTGGCCCAGACTGCAGATATACAGGAAATAAACATGCTAAATACTCAGAACTCTTTTTAGCAGCACTGTGAAAAATAGAACAGATAGAACAGATGATCACACTTCCTAATCTTTTTAACTGGAACTTGATTTCATGCTTCTACCCTGAAAGTCACCGCTGTGTTGATTGCATGCGCACACTGTGATAACAACTTGCGCTCTTTTTTTTTTTCCTCTAACAAAACATTAAAAGCAAACTGCGGCGATAGAGATCAGATTAACAAGCTGCAATCCAGGAATTACTTCACCATTGCAAGGATTAGCCCAATGTAAATGAAAAGATTAGCCAAGCACCTGGATTTCGTTTTCTTTTTTTTTTCTTCCCCCAACCGTAAATGAGATTATCCCCGTGCACATCAGAACGTCTCTCGCTAATCCCGCCGTGCACGGCGAACAGGTGCAGCACGGTGCAAAAATGTGTCTTTTGCACGGAAAAAAAAAACCCAAAAAACATTTCAGCAACTGGAAAGAAATGTGATGAATGGTCAAAAAGGTTTTTTGTTTGTTTGTTTGTTTGTTTGTTTTTTTGGAACTTCTATTTCAGAGACTGCCTATAAGAACAAGGTTCAATGGGCAAAAATGTTTTCCCCAAAAAACATTTGAGAAAAGAGTCTGTATCTTGAACTGCTATGAAGAGAATCTGTTATTTGAAATGTGAACATGCTCCAACACTATTAGAAATAGCTATGATGGTGGAGCGAGGGTTGATCAACATAAACACCACTGATCCCCCCCCCCCACCCGCCCCACTCAGAAGACACATGCTGCATACAGACCACAAAATCCCTTTAAGTCAGGTGCCGGGTTCATCAGATTTTCAGATAAAGTCATCGTCGTTGCGCTGTGGGGCCCATTGTGGGTTTGCAGCATGGAACTCGACGTACATGAGAAGGTTTCACTTGCCACTGCTGTCATCCTGCCGCGCTGCGAGTGAAAAGGCAACTTTGGCGGTCTGTGGAAACGGTGGTCCGCAGATTGTAAACACCCCCATGTTTTCCACCGTGCGGTTATTGAAAAACGCAGGTGTAAATAAGATTTCTCTAAACACACGTGAACTTTTCCGCCCCGACTACCCTTCCCTCCATTCCACCCCCGACCTCCCACCCTCTCTCTCTCGGGGGCCAAACCTTGACTTGTGACACCTACACAGGCTGGAGCACAACAAAGAATTTGCCGTTTCTGCAATACAAGCACTGAGTGACATTTGCACCGAGTAGGTAAATTCCGTTTTGCTGCTATCGAGCTTGGTTAATGACCAAAGTCAAACTTTTCAATTCCGTTAACTTGTAATTCATTCCTGCTCTTTTTGAAGTTGTGATTTTGAAAAATGTCATTTTGGGGAATTTGGTTTTAACTTGCCCCGTAACCCTGAGTGCAGGAGGAAGTGAATATTGAAAATGGTTGAATGGATGGACGCTTTTAACTTGCTTAAAAAAAAATTCCCCAGACAAAAATTAAAATGAGACGTTTTGACGACGTTTCGGAGCAACTCTGAGCTCTCATTCTTTTACAGCAGTGAACAGCTGGAGAGTAGTTTTTATTGTTGAAATTTTCATTAATTTGTTTTATTCTATTTTCCAGATTGCTTTTTTCAAGGAACAGTGAAACATGCTTAGTGTTTATATCATCAACGATATCCAATAATGCTTTCACACCGCGGCAGTATGTTATCCCCTTGGTAATTTCCTCATTTAAAGAATTCATTGATCTCATTAAGCCTCGCTTCAACCCGCCAGAGCACTCTGAGGTCGTTTTACCGCACATGAGCTGTGACCAATGAGATTTATAACGCTGGTGTAATGACGCCGCTTATCCCGAGCCCTTAGGCTACTATGGCTGACTTACTCGTGCAAGGGGTTCTTTTTTTTTTTCTTCCTTGAAAGTCTTGAAGTGTATTTCATCTCCACTGTTACACAAACTGGGTGAAAGTGCCATTCTCTAAGTAGAGCGAAAAAGGAGGAATCTTTGCCTTGGGATTTAAGATTCTGATGCTGTTAAAGAAAAAAAATGAATATATTATAATTTTTTCACATCAAATCCTCACATAAAAAATGATCTTGGTGCAATCCAAAAAAAAAAAAGAAAAAAAATCACTAGTAGGTAGCAACAAATCAACAAAACCACAGTGAGTGGGTCGGTCGGTTCTGTGTAAAATGATGATAAAAAATTACCAACACAAACTTTAATATTAACTTAATACATTGTTACGTAAAAAGGTGCCTTCTTACCCTGTCTCTTGTTTTATAGTCTTGACCTTCACATTTATTATAACCACATTAGGGGACTTGCTTACGCTACTGAGAGTGAGATGATAGAGAAAGAAAAAAAATAACCTGTTGGACTCTGACACCCTGTAAGCAAGCCACTCGGTGAGGGGGGGGCAACGATCAGGAGAAACAGCATCAATCCAAGACAAAGTAATGAACACTCCTCGGGCTACCTGCCAGAAAGGTGATGGGATACTTTAACTGTGGCGGGATTTCAAGGCTCCGCCGGCAAACAAGCGGAAAGGAAAACATGGCCTGACAATTATTACCGTCTTTTTTTTAAAAAATGACCTTGCCCGTGATGAACCGTGTGCCAGCTGGCTCCACCCGTGCTAATTCGGTTTGCTTTGCCCTCTGAGCTCGCATTGGATCTGTGGCGCCCTTGTCAGGCACTGAAGTCATGATTATAAATCCCAGGACAAACAGTGAGCATCAAAACGCCAGAACAAATCCGGAGATTTATTAGGCCGGCGCCGCCAGGCCTTGTATGATCGGAGCTCGGCGTCGCACACAGAGTTTGGCAGTTTGTCATGGCGTCAGTACCTCTTACTTGAGGCGGTAAAGCACTTTTTTTTGCAGCCATTCTTGACCACGAGCTCAAGAATTATCAGCTTGTGTGTGTGTGTGTGTGTGTGTGTGTGTGTGTGTGTGTGTGTGTGTGTGTGTGTGTGTGTGTGTGTGTGTGTGTGTGTGTGTGTGTGTGTGGTGCACGGGACAGTCACACACAAAGCAGAGGGTAACTCAATTTCACACATCCTGTTGCACCACAACAGGCATCATGAAGTGGAAGAGGCATGGATGATGCAGGTGCATTGTGTGTGTGTGTGTGCGTGTGCATGTGTGTGTTTTAGAATTCTCAGTACTTCCCCTCCGCCGCTACATTGCAATTTCACAGCTCAGAGTGTGCAAACGTGTCTGGAATAAATTAAACACTCTATTGACCTGACTTTGTCTGCATCCAACTTTAAAATGAGTCGCACTCCACGAAAAAATTAATTAAAGAGCACCGAAAAGCAGAGCCGGGAGAATTTTGCTCGCAGCAGATGCAGGAGGTGGCCAGGTGCAGCATGAATCGATTCATTTGAATTTCTTGGAGAAATTTTCCCAAACTCTCAAACTTTCCCCCAGAAGAAGGATTAAGACGACATAACTGATGAAATGATGCTTTTGATTTGAACTGAGGTGGCAAAAACCAATTTAGCAAATAATTTTTTTATTTTCTTCTACCCTCGACTTATCGCAGCAGCATTCCCATCCTTTAAATGATAATTGAGAGTTATCTGGTCATAAAGGTATAAACCAGAATTCATGCACATCCTCGACTGCAGTCATTTTGACCCTGCTTAGAAGAGCACCAATCCCTTATTGTCATTCTGTGACACTTGATGGTGAGAAGCCGTTCCTGGCTGGTATTATGTGCACCTCTGACATGGACACAGAAAGTTTGACAGCGTCTGCCACTCAGCTGTTCTACGAAGTGGTTTGGAATTCATGGGATTTTCACCTCTCTTGCTGTTGTTTGCAAATGAGTTGTATTTATTTCTGTTTGGATAATGTATAATAGCCATTAAAAATACAAATCCAAGGCATGAAGATGCTGCGGGATCTGCCTCAACCAGCTGTTTCCAGGCTTTGCATTGGAATCTACTGGTTAATGAGCCTCTAATTGGCAGAATCTAATGAACAGCGATACTGTTGTGCCCATTCATTTCTTTTTTTGTTTATTGAGTAAATAAAAATATGTCTAATATCATAATCATGCAAATCAGTTCAAGTTTACAGTGGAATGTTATGTTGGGATGTTTTAATATATTCAGGAAACCTGATATTAATTTAATGTAATTCTATTAGAAATGCAAATGCATTGCATATGCAGTTCATGGTTTGTTGTATTTCTTTAACCGTAGGTTGCAATATTAGATTCAATACCAAAATCTGGCTTCATTTTTTTTTTGGCAATGCATGATGATTTGTCTTCTCTTGTTTGGTTGCTGGGAAGACACCTAAGTTGTTATTGATATTTTTTCACCCAATTTCTGCTGAACCTAATTGGGAAAAAAAAAAAATCTTGATTTGTTTGTGATCCTTAAATGTATCACCTCCATTAGCGACATAGATACAAAGAATAATGGATGCTGTCATGTAGGGGCGTGCAGAACTGACCCTGTATTGAATTTCAGTTGAATCAAATATGAGCATAAATCATAATCCGCCTTTGTATATTCACCGCACTCCTCCCACCCCCTATAATAACAGATGTAGCCGAGCTGTTGTTATGCGACAGCGGGCCGTCCTCTGTATATCGACCTCTTGGTTTCAGTTAATGGCTTCGGTAAAAAGCCTGGCGGGGTTTTGAGAGGTGCGTTCCGGTTTTATGGGGCCAAGTGGCTGTCAGTGACTGGGAGTGGAGAGTTAGCCACTCACCCGTGCAGGTGTTGCTTCTGGGACGAAGATGTTGGAGGATCCACCAGCTGGATGCCCTGACCCTCCTTCACAAGAACGTAGCACCTTGGAAAGAATCTATAAAGCTCAGCGAGATTGTCAGTCAGAGTATGTAGTGACCATTATGCACCCATGGACTGGACCATTTTTTTTTCTTTCAGTCTTATACGATCAATATGTCGCACCATACAATGATGATCCTGGTGAGGGATCGGTTTTTATGTTACCAAATCGCAAAAACTATGACATTTGTCATTATGCAGCATCATCAGTCATTCTACGGCCACACAAGCAAATATGAGAACTCGGACTGTAAATATTTTATAGAAAATAATAAAAGAATAACTAAATATATAATGATAATAAAATAACTCAAAATTGGAATGAATATAGAGGGACATTTTGGAATGGCTTGACACAAGCCAAGGCAAACTTGGCACTGCTATTTTGCATTTGGAGGCACGTTCTTCTTCTTCTTCTTCTTCTTCTTCTTCTTCTTCTTCTTCTTCTTCTACTACTAGCACTTAGCATTTACGCTAGCCAACTGTTACTGATATTTCCTGACACCAACAGTCACTACATGTATAAAAAAAAATGTGTACTTGATATGCCTATCTATCACTTTGATCATTGCGTCATTTCCTCCTGCAATTCTATTGGTTGGTGAGAAAGTGTCACAATTTCAGCGTAGTCTGTCTTTGGTGGGACGACAGTGACGACGGCCGTCATTGAACCTGTTGTGCCAGTGCAAGACCACCACTTTTGATCGTGGTCATCTTTCGCCTGAGACGGCCCAAAAATCGCACAGCGTGTCACCGAATCTGACAATTTGATTCTCAGCTCTCCTTTTTTCGGCACTCCTGGTGTCTGCGCCCGCTGAGGAGTATTGTTTCCGCTCCGGGTGTCAAATCAAAAACAAACCATCTCAACGGGAAGTAAGATGCGGCGTGACCAAACGGAGCGATGGGGATACTGCGGGGGAATATCGAAGGGACAGCTGTAAGGCATTTGGCGCGTCAGTCCCAAACAACACCAGGGACGTATTCTGCAAAGAGAGGACGTGTCTCCTGCCTAGAGGATGCTTGTGACACAATAGCGATCAACATCTCCCTCTTCGAAAAAAAACGTGGCAGTGATAACTTTGGTGCATCTACTCAGAATCAGAATTCTAAATCGGTGAACCTGGTTGGTTGCGCGTTAACCGTGGCACTCTGTGCATGCTCCTGCAGCTCATCTGATGATAAGAACTGATCTTATGTACTGTAGTAGTGAGGATGGTTGAAACCATCGAAACAGATGCAGAAGTGGACCAGCTTTGGGAAAATCACAGCCACCTCAAGGATTCTCAATCCTCAGCTCTGTCACTGGCTCCATGTCTTTAATGCAAGTGAAAAAAAAAACAATATTGTGCGTGGACAGGCTTAAATAAGTACACACCTTCCGCCCATGCACAGGTCGATGCCCTCATCACCGCAACGTGTTACTCAAGATTAAAGTACGGCGGTTTTGAGGAGTCCTAACAAGGCTGGTTTTCCTGTGAAACTTGTCTGATCTGCATTTGACTGACAGCATTTCCCATAACCGTTCTGACAAACACAGCGTTGGGTTGTTGCCACTTTTACGTCCAAGCACTGTTAAACTCTGACACGTTATCTCTGAGATAAACGCTCCGTTGAAAACCGGCTCCACCGTGGCGGCAAACCTCGACCACAGATCTCAACTTGCAGTGTTTTTTGTTTTGTTTTGTTTTGTTTTTTGTTTTGTTTTATTACACAATTGGCAACAGGGTTAATGTGGTGGCGCCACGGTTAAAATGCTTTACAGTAAATTACAGACTCATGCTTCTGGGTTGTTATTACAGGTGGCAGTGCAAGGTCTTTATGAGTTCTTCACAGTTGAACGGCTGTTTGGGAAGAATGTTTGATAGAGCACCACTGCCCTCTGGCAGTCTCTGGCAGTATTTCAGACACTCGCTGTTTGTCTTATGTAAGCTGTTTTTTCTCTTATTTATTTTATTTGCAGAACCAGCACCATTACACTCTTTGAGACTTTTATTTGATCATATTTAAAGTGCTGCATTGCTCTGTTTATTGCAGGCAAAAGGTTTTATTTTGTTTCCATTACGGGTGTGGATTCTCGTTAGCTAAGACATTTATTTGTGGATGAAAGTAGGAGGGAGGAGTGGAGGGAGAGAAGATTTGTGGCAGATTTTTTTTTATTTTATTTTATTTTTTTTTTGCAGTTTAAAAAAAACTTACAAACTGACGCCTTTTTTGTCTCTTCCCCCCTCCCTCTACCTCGCTGTGTGTGTGTGTGTGTGTGTGTGTGTGTGTGTGTGTGTGTGTGTGTGTGTGTGTGTGTGTGTGTGTGTACGCGTGCGTGCATGCATGTCCAAGACTTAGATTATGGAACACTACATTTTTATTTCAATACAAAACATTTTTGTATGCAGAGACTTTTCCCTCCTCACAGCAGCCACTAGGGGGAGCAATGTAGCTTCACAGTAACAGTTTTGGTATAAGATTACATAATTTTCTACACAGAAAATATCTCATAAAAAAACTACAGTAAGTACAATATATAAGTATTTTTGCTGTGTTGCAAAACGTCTAAAGGAAACAAACAAAACGCTACAATCGTGAAAAGACCTCACATGACATCACAAGAGGGATTTCAGATTCTAATGTAGACCTGATTAGCGCCGCATGTTGACACACTTTGATTTAATATTTATCAAGTGGCGCTTTCATTGCAGGGGGGAGAGGCGTGCGCCCCTTAACAAGCCCGACACTTCCTGCACTCTAACTTGCATTAAATAATAAATTTGCCACCAATTTCGGCAGCTCACGCTTGACAGTTTCCTGTCGCTTCAGTTCAGTTACGACCAGAACCGGGATTTAAAATTCAGAACACTTGCTTGTGAGATGCTTTCTTCACTTTTGAAAAGTACACAGATTTTTAAATGCGCAATGAGATCTTCAAGTAAGCGGACTCAAAAGCCTTTTTGCTTGGGCTAATTTGCATTTGATGATATTGGATTTAATTAAATTTGGTGGCTAATGAGCCTGAGAATAGCTGGTTCTCAAATACTGACAGTTTAAGTGATCAAAGAGGATAAACAGTAAACCTAAAAATGTAACCAATTAAAGACTAAGTGCATAGATTCAAATATAATTTCCCCATGCTCTTTGCAGAAACAACATAGGCACAAACAAAATGAGATTTGTGGTGGGTCTAACTTTTTACGTTTGTTCCTTTTTTGAGCTTTGATATATTCCAAATGTGACTTTTGCCATTTCTGAATTTCCGTTTAATGGTGAATTTTTGGTTTTAAAAAACTTTCTTGGCCTTGGCAAGCTGGGCTCAGGGGTCGACAGAATCACAGATATCCTCATAAAGCCTCTAACCTCCTTGGTAATGCCCACGGCAAGAGAGGGATTTGGTTCAGATGTTAACCACATTCGATCACGCTTACATTTCAAACAGAAAAAAGAATTTCAAGCGAATAAAATTCTCAAAGATCTCATGCCTTGAGATTTATTAAGCTCGTGCATTTTGCTTTTTTTTCTCATCTTTCGGATTTATTCATATACAAATAAATGTGATTACCTTTCTGGCACTTAACCCTCACTAGCACCATTAATGAAAATGGTAAGACAGCTGTATTAATTGGTAAAAAAGTAACACCCTATTGAGCCTGCAACAGACTTTAACCATAAGTGCTGAAACCTGGAACCCTGGATATTTATGAAGTTAGTTAGTTTGTCTGAAGTCTTCTGCAGTTAACTGGCTTCATCCTTAGCATCTCAAGGTAAAGAAAAAAAAGTGTGCCTGCAGACTCTCTGTCATAATTATCTAAAGAATTTGGCCTTGAAACACTAGATTCTCTGCAACTGAAAACACCACAAAGACAGCATTGTTTACAATCACTTAATAGACGAAAAAGCAACACTTTAGTTGCTGCCGTCAAGGCAAATGAAGGGCTGGGTAAAGTTGTGGGTGCTCAGTGAACATGCTTTGTACTTTCCATGAAGCAAGTAAAAAGGGTGCAGGTTCATTACATTTGTGCATAAGCTGTATAGTCCATGGGGTTGTCGCAAGGAAATATATCTCATGGCCTTCCATCAAAAAGGCATCTGGCAACATAGTTGTCATTCGGTTTAAAGATTAGCACAGCAAAATATTCGACCAGCACCTTATTTATACCTGAAACTAGTTGGATTGGGACAGAGTCAAGGAAAAAAAAAGATCATTCTAAAAAAAAAAAAAACACACACACACACAAACACACATGTATATATATATATATATATATATATATATATATATGTGTGTGTGTGTGTGTGTGTGTGTGTGTGTGTGTGTGTGTGTATATATATGAATTTGTTTTTTCAGCTATTGTTTTCCAGCAAAGTGTTTACACAAATACTAGGCATATATAATTCATTTTACATTCATTTCGGATGTAATGCACATTGTCCTTTTGAATCTGTCAGTTTATTTGGAACACTTAAACACCAATTCCATCTTATTTATTTGTTTTTCAATGTATTTGCACATGTTGGTTTACGGCTGTGAAGGGTTGGAGCAGTATGTGCTGTCATTACACTCACTGTCCACTGGGGATTACCGACAAGTTTACAGTTGCTTTGTCTCGGGGGGTGGGGGTTGTTTATTTTTTTTAATTTTTTTATTATTATTCAAAATCATTCATTTTTCCAGATAACGCTGATGTCCGTCACTTTAATAATAATTATTTATGATCATAAAACGCTTGTGAAATTGTGCTTGATGAAACGATAAATACGTGTGATTAATTAGTCTCCAGTGTTGCCAAATGACTGCATTTGATTTCTTTAAAAAGCGTGACATAAAATGCAAGGGTGAGAGTTCGGCGGTGCGTGTATGTGAACGCAGAGCCGTTACACAAGTTATTTAGTTTTTTTTTTTTCTTTTTTTTTTTTTTCTGTCAGTCTCCCCGGGTGGATCTCACCCGGCTGCAGCCTCGCCGACGAGAGAGGCCCTGGCTTGTAACCCAATCGATCGGTGAAACCGGACTGAGGAGGCAGTCTGGGTCGGGCGTTCTCCTCATCGCTCTCCGCGCCGCTGTCAGATCCAACTTCCCAGAATAGCAACCCGGCCGCCGGAGGAGATGGAGGAGGAAGTCGGCGGTGGGGCTCACAACTGTTGCTCTCGCCGCCGCCGCCGAAACAAACTGCGCCGGAGTCCGCGCTGCGTGGCCGGGCCGGAATAATGGCTGTTCCACGCCGAGACGTTCAGCCGGGATCGACGTGCAAGTTGGCGGGATTACATAAACTCCTACGTGTTTGAGGTAAATTGGCGACGGCGGTTGCTGGCGGCGGCTGTGGTGGTGGTGGCGGCGGCGGCGGCGGAGGGGGCGAGAGAGGAGAGACCGGGACGCGCATCGCGACTCGGCTTCCGGCATTTTTTTCCGGCTAAACAACCGGCGATCTGTCGCGGCTTCTTCTTCTTTCTTTTTTTTTTCAATCCAGACGTGGTAACATTTATTTGACCGCTCTGTAGGCGCACGTCTGCGGCAGGAAGATATGAAGAAAGAAACCGGGGGCAGACGAGGAGCGTCTGTGTGATGAATGGCAAGCCAGACGGACTGTGCTTGTAGACTGCGGTGGTCGGTAACCTGTTGAATTGCGGCGGGCAGACAGCTCCAAGGCAACGCAGCCTGCAGTGATCATATATAAATAATAATATATTTAAAGTCTGTTAAGAAGACGAGACGAGACACGACAGTCACCAGTGAACTGGTCGGCCTTTGTTTATTGCAGGCGACGATTCTTTTATTTCTAAGAGACACGTGCCATTGCCTGGCAGGTGAACCGAGACCTTCCCCGCCTGCTTCACCTGTCTGCACATCTGCGGAACGGAGGAATCCCACCTTTTCATCCCCACGGCGAGTTTTAAATAGAGGTTAATTCTGTTATTACTTTGTATCGTGTATGTATTTGCTCGGCAGGGCATGAGAAGGAGCTGCACGCTGCACAGGTAGTAGACTGCTAGACACCTCGAGGTTTTTTTTTTTCTCTCTCTCTCCCTCTCTCTCTCTCGTCATTTTTTTGACGTGTCCCCAAGCCAGACTCTCGACCCTGCCCTACACACACGTGGATTTCCAGTCTCTCGGCTTGTTGAAAATAGCTTGGCTGCTCCCTGTCGCCATGGCTAATTCCTTAGGAACCGGTGGATCCAGTTTGATCCATCCCTCTCTTTCTTTCCTCGACCAACTTGCCGAGTCTTCCCCCTCACTGTTCCTCCTGTAAAGGGGAAAAAGGGGGGACGTCGACGACGACTTTCAGGTAAACAGCCTCCCCCACTTCGGTTTTTTTTCTTCCCCCCTTCGGTCGAGGGATTCCGCTAAGATGTTGAAAGTTTGGTTCCGGTGGGACAGCGTCTGTGCCGCTCCTTGAGTGGAAAAGTCGACGGGACGCGCGTAAAGGAGACTTTGACGCAGCGAGCGCCACCTGTACGGACTAGATGCTTTCCTCCTCCACTTTTCTTTGCTCGCCTCCACTTGATCGCATCTGTTAGCCTGCTGTTAAAGAAACAAACTAAAATTCGTTCGTCTCGATTAAAAAACAAAAGGTTGGACGGACAAAATGGTTTGTTAGTTTTTGATAGAAAACGTGAAGAGTGATTTTTGACTTTTTCGTCCAAAGGAGGTGGAGTCATCCTGCTACCCCTCCCTCTGCCCTTTACTGAATTTGACAACTCGTTTTGCACACTGGAGACGCTTTCAAGGTAAAAAGAAAAACACACACACACACATATATATATATATATATATATATATATATATATATATATATATATATATATATATATATATATATATATATATATATATATATATATGTATATATATATGTATATATATATATATATATATATATATATATATATATATATATATGTATATATATATGTATATATATATATATATATATATATATATATATATATATATATATATGTATATATATATATATATATATATATATATATATATATATATATATATTATATATATGTATATATATATATATATATATATATATATATATATATATATATATATATATATGTATATATATATATATATATATATATATATATATATATATGTATATATATATATATATATATATATATATATATATATATATATATATATATATATATATATATACATATATATATGTATATATATATATATATATATATATATATATATATATATATATGTATATATATATATATATATATATATATATATATATATATATATATATATATATATATATATATATATATATATATATATGTATATATATATCTTATTATTTGCATGTTTCCTTCTCATCTTTGCTAGCTACTGCCTCGGTTAATAAACCACCCTCAAACTTTTCTTACTGTAAAGTCGACAGAGTGTGTCAGGTGCATATCATCATTGTTATTAATGAATTGCCATTTTAAAAATATTTAAATGTAGTTAAATCGCTGTAAATAAATGTGCTGTTCTGAATTTTCTCCTAATTAAATTAACATTTTCGCCTATTGTGTTCGAAGGAAGGCATGGTGTGGCCTGATAAAACTCTGAATATTTTTTTTTTTTTTGTTTAACTTTTTGTTCAGAAGACAACGCAGCTCACCTTGATGTTTCTTTTCGTTCATTTTTTTTTTTTTAACATAAGCAGTTTGTATTTTCTTTTGGGACTTGAATCGTCTTCACACACTTTATTAGTTGTAGATGGGACAACAATGGAATAGCATACAGACGTCTGGAATTGCTGTCAGACAGAAAAAAAAGTTGCATTTAAGTGATGGCAAATTTGGATGTGTTTATTTTAATGCAGTCAAAAGTGTTGTGATTGTAATCTCATTTATTCAGTCAGTATATTGACAGGATAAACTGAATTAGTTTTGTTCAGCCACATTGTTCTTCCCTCGGCTAAAGTTTGATGTCATGTATGATATCAGTTATCACTAAATAGGTGACAATTTTCAGAGACAATTCTCACTAGACAAGAACATTTCCCATTCAAACATGCAGCTCCTTTGCAGATGAAAATCTTTGAGATTGTCACTAAGATGACATGCATTTTATCCTGACAGTGCTTAGTCTGCATGTACAATAATGCAGAAGTTACATTACCATTGCATTGCTTTTTCTTTTCTTTTTTAAATTCCCTGCAGCACTCCCGCGATGGAGACTCCAGACGTCTTCTGCACAAGTAAGTCCTTGTCTTGTTTGCACACTTTGTTTCACTCCGTCTCGCTGGCCCATCACTTGCATGTGTCTGTGCAATGTGTTGGACGTCATGCAACAGCAGTGGCTAAAAAAAAAAAAAAAAAAAAGCAACACCAGCTTTGACTTTTTACTGCTCTGACAGGCTTTTATCAAAATGTCAATCGATCGAAAAACAGATAAGCGTTGTTGTTATCTTTTATCTATTAACATTTTGAGGGATTCTCCCCAAGCACAGCACTTTTCCTGTTCACCCGTTAAAGCTAAAGAAACAACGCATTAGCTACATCCTGTCGAATGCGACGCAAACTGGATATGCACTTTGTGGCGCACCACTGCCCTTTGCTGGTTTCCTCTTGGCAGGTGTCTTGAATATCCTCCCAGCGCAGCGGAGGCTATGTCACTGAGAAAGCAGGTAGCGTGATGTTTATGACATCAGTGTGTGGATTTGTGCTTAAAGGAACACTTGGGAGGCGGTGGAAGGCGAGGTAGAGGCTCATCCTTTCCTTATCCGCCTGTGGGTCGCGCACCAAGTGTTACTTCTGGAACAAAGTATTTGTTTGTTCCACTGGTGAAATGTGTGGAAAACATCTTAGTGGGATGCAGTGATACGCATCTTTTTTTTTTCATCATCTATTCATAATTGTACTGCTGATGGTGACACAAAAAAATTAGGTCAAGCATTATAACTATTGTGACGCGCCATAGTTCCAAGTAACACCATAATTTCATAGACGTAATTCGATAGTTGTTGGGGTGGTTAGTTTCAAACTAAAGCGTAGGTTGTTTAGTTTAACTAATCAGTTAGGAAGATCTTGCATATACTATGCAGTGCACCTACTGTACTGAATAATCAAAGTTCATTAAGACGTTTTTAGTTCTGGGAACTTTGCAATGAAAATTTTAAAAAGGTCTTAAAATGAATGATTTTGGTGGAAATGATTTGTACAATCTTCTTCTTCTTCTTCTTCTTCTTCTTCTTCTTCTTCTTCTGCCGCATTATCCGGAGTTGGGTCGCAGGGGCAGCAGCCTGAGCAGAGACCCCCAGACTTCCCACAATTCAACTGTTAATTGTGTTTTGTTTTTGTTTTTGTTTTTTTAAATTGAAAAACCAATCCTGCATTATGTCCCTGCCATTAGAATTCTTAAAGCACAGTATGCTGTTTCTAACATCTGAAAACACTCTCGCCACTTGGCAATTGAGCAGAGATGTAACCTCTAATCAAAATGGTTAAAATGAATTAATTTCCATTCACTCAAAAAAAAAGAAGTCGCCGCTATGACATTCATGACTACTAGATGAGCTTTTTCATTTCATTTTCATTTTTTGTTTTGTCTTTACAACCCAAGTATAAAGGTAAACAAACACGCATAAATCCTACATCCATACATTTCCCCTCATTGACAATAAATCCTGATGTCCTTCTAAATACTTCAGGGTCACCAAAAATGTCTTTCTGTGACTGTGTTGCCACTTACTTTTCTATGCGGTTCACTTCAGAGATTGACTGCGGCAGGTTTCTATGGCTTTCTTACGCTAACACTACTAATCCCAAAATTAATGGACGGTGCTCCGTCCTGAGGGGGGGAAATAAAAGCTGCGGGTGCACTAATGTTTCAACTGAACGCATCACTGGAGCGTATATGTTACACAACATAAAGCTTCATGGAAGTTTGTTGAGTTTGTTTGGTCAGTGGTATTTCTGAATGTGTGTGTGTGTGTGTGTGTGTGTGTGTGTGTGTGTGTGTGTGTGTGTGTGTGTGTGTGTGTGTGTGTGTGTGGGTGTCCTTGAGATATGAGTTTGTGGTTTCAGGAAGGTTCAGGGTTTGACAGGAAAAACCAGCTCCTACACTGTGTGCATCCAGTACGCCTTCAAGGAGGGCCTGATAACGACAGAAAAGAATCTTGTGCAGTTTTGTCACGCAGTCTTTAATGATTGTTTTTTTTGTTTTGTTTTTTTTTACCTTTAAATAACTTCCTCTCCCTGCATAGAGGCATAGAATTCCAAGAATAATTGTTTCTGATTTGTTGTCCTGTTGTGTTGTTCGACAACATAAATCCGTAATTCCTTGGCTTTCTTTCAATCAGTGAGACCGTCTGACACTTTGACAGTGCGATTCTCTGGTCTATGATAAGTGTCGATTGGAGGATTTGATTGCCTCTGCATTGTCAAGTCAATATTTTTATTATTCCTCTGAATTCAACTTCTCAGTATCCCTCCCCGTTTGTTTTATAATCCCTGTTTGTTTTAAACTTTCTCCTTCTCTCCAAAGTCTTCACTTTGTGACGCTGTGACTTGACTGGTCTCGCAAGATTGACTCAGCAAATCAGAAACTCTAAAGGTCTCTAAAGGAGAGACGTCACTTGGCTCTGGCAGACGTGGGCTTAAGTCTGTCCCCGTCAAATTCAAGCAGTCATTACCGGCCCCACACATTCAGTGGGGGGCGTAGTTTGTTTGCTGCAGTGTGATTGAGGTTTTCACAGATAAAATCTGTTTGTTTATTGTCTTTACGAGTCGGTGCACATTCGATAGCGTTTAGAATCAATTCCCCGAACAATAGATAAATTCAGAAAAGTCCACAACGCCTATGAGCTAACCGTGGTGTCTGAGAAAGGAATGGAAAATCCTTCAAGACAAATCTGGGCCACCTCTGTCTCCAGGACAGCATTGCCAAGGGACAGCCAGCGTCAGTCACCTGAGATTTCCTCCAACCCCAACCTGTGCAACCCGAGCCCGGGCCCAAGGATTGTGCCATTGACAGCGTCTCTCTCCCAGTGTGCCCCGTTCAATTAGCCCACCGCTACAATGGAAGAATAGTCCAAGAGGTTGTCAAGCTAAGAGGAGCCGTCAGAGCAGAAGAAGACCTCACGGTTCGCTTATTTATGTGCAACAAATCGATGTGGATGGCAGCAGTTGCTGGCAGTTGCCCGCACCACTCGTGCCAGTCGAGAGTGGCATTCTCCAACTCTGCGCCAGCGATCAGGGAGCTCAGGCGGTATCTTGGTACTGCCGGTGTGCCATGTCTCACTGTGGTTCCTGAGGGATCCGACACCTGGGTCAGCAGGGGTGTTTACCTGTTACCACCGCATTGTTCTAGTGACCTTTCCGGGGCTGGGGTGTAAGGGGATAAGGGATTGGTTGCTCTCCCTCTGAGTGGACGCAGGGCTATCCATGGCCTGGGTTCTGTACAGTCTTGCTGAAGGGATGCAACCCGATCCCAGTCCACTGGACATCGAGATTCAACACCTGCATCATGGCAGTTTAAACACTGGCCCGCTGCATTCTTAGCGGTGACCCCCATAGTCTCCGTCCAAATGCGTGTAGTTGACCCATGATGTCAATTTGAAACTCTTATCAATCAATAACAATAGTACTGTTTTTGTTTCACCACTTTCCAATTTCCATCTTCATCCATCACTTTTGCCTTTGAAACGAGAGCATTCTGCAAGATACAATTCGGTGCAAAACTTTTTTCTAAGTACATCCTCATCACGAATTTGCTCCACGAGTATTTTACACCACAGTGACGATTGCCTTGTTTCTCTTTGTCTCCCAGGTAACGGCCAATGCTCTCCTGGTGAGAACTCGAGAATGTTGGCGGATGTGTCAACGCCTAATGGACAGCCAGTTCCTCAGGGTCCTAATTCCCCGAGCGGTGAGTATTCCCAAGATGCACATGTCCGCACTCTCAAAGTTCCATCAACACAGGCATATAAACACACACACACACACACACAGCATAAAAAGTAGTTGTGGGTTAGGGTTAGGGTTAGAAGGTAGGTAAAATGAAGTTATTCAAAGCATCTTAATTATCACTAAATGTAGAAGTTTTTCAAGATGTGTCTTTATTTAATTTTCTCCAGGTCATATTGCCCCTTTTTTTGGCACTGAGGCAGCGTCTTATTTTTGTTAAGATTCACTCATCCTTTTTTACCTAATGCATTTTAATTAATCTACAAATTAGTAAATAATGAATAGTAAGTCAGTAGCACTGAAATCAGTGGTGTTACTGCACGACTAGAAATCAGTGCACTTAATTCAAAAATTGTACTTGAGTATCGACATCTAATGAATAAATTTGAAACATGAAAAACACGGTTAAAATTTGCAATTTAAAATGAAAAAAGAAACTCGATACAAAGCCTCAAATGTATGGTGTTTTTTTTTTTGATAACATTTGCTCAAAAAGGAAGAGCTTTTGTACCAAACTTGCATCATAGATTGCACCATAGAACTACTGTTTCTGTCCATGAGGGTTGCTCAGTAGCTTCAGGTCGATGATCTCAAGCGTCAGATTAGCTCCGGCATTGTCACTGTGATGCATCAGGGTTAGAAAAGAGGAAGCTGAGCGAGACGATGCGGCCAAGCGAGAGAAAGGGAACTATGTTTCCCACAAGTTCAGAAGATACAGAGGGAGGCTGGGCGATGGCCTTTACAAGGAGATACTGTTCACCGATAAGAGCCGTCCCCGCTCTGGAAGCTGAGCATGTTTTCTTTTTCTTTTTTTTTTCTTTCTTTCTCAAAGGCTCTGTTACTTACAGGTTTCCCCTGCAACTGCCTTCTGTCTGGTAGGTTAATTTGATTAAAAAAAAAAGGAGCGAGCTGATGAGCCACGTTAAGACTGCCCTCCCGACACGTTTGCAATCTATACGTTGCGCCTCATTCAGCTCCACCGCAGACACAGTATCAGATCAGAAAAAGGAGGATTAATTTGTAACAGAACTGCGTTGCAGTGATTTTCATCTGCGCTTTTGCAAATGTTTATTTGAGGTGTATCCTCATTTGACCACCCAGAGCATTCCACTCTGCCACAGTGGAGAGAGACAGATGTAAAGATGTAAGGAGCTGAATAGCAAGGACATTCAGTTCAGCTCTGCGTTGCCAGGATACTGGCAACAATTGCAATATGGGCATTAGGATAAGCTTTTTTTTCCCTTTCCCGCACAACATCTTACATTGGCAATACAGAGTACCTGTTACGACTGATTTTTTTTTTTTTTCTCTCTAATTGTACAAAATTGTCTCATACTTTTAATGTCGCCCAAATGCATTTTGCCGTCCTCTGAGAGTTGCGGAGATGCAGCCTTACAGCCTGAGGGAGAGGGTTGACGGGTCGTTCGGGAAGCTTTTGTGGAACAGCCGCGGCGAAACACTGCGCGCGCTGTTCACACATCCTGAACAAATCCCAAAACAGGACCGTCAGGATCAGTAGGTTTTGGTTTGGTTTCTCCGTGCCATACGTACGGTAAATCAAACCAGTGCTGATTGAACGTAAAACAAGGTCAAGGAGGGGGTGAATAAATTCCGATCGTGAATCCAGTCATATTTTACTAAGTGGCTTAGAATAACAATGGCTGAAAGGACACGGCAACAGAATGATTCAACCAGACCAGCCTGTTTTACTTAACATCTAATTTCCCTTCACTGCTCTGGATATGACTGTATATCCACAGTGGAAAAATAACTCATGGTTTAAAACTGCGTTCTTAAAAAGTACAAGTCAAGATTTTTTTTTTTCAATTTTAATGGTTTCTTTCTCTCTTGATTTCACTGTAATTTTGTGTCTTTCTGGGCTTTTGCCTTTTTGGTCCTTTTAAATCACCCTTGTCATTCAAACAGTTGTTTAGTCGAGTCATTAGCGTCAAAAAATAAACAGACTTGCTCCTCCCGTCGTTCCGCCGAGCCACGGTCACTCTCGTACAAGTATTACTAATTCCTGGGTTAGTAATGACTGTAGCATGGAGACGGTGAATAGTTTCCAATCTGCCACAACCGCCCACGCACTAAGATTACTGCTACTATTATATTCCTTTTTGTTTTTTTGTTTTTTTTTAATTTTGTTTTTTGTTTTATTGCCCGTGTCATCCAACCACTTCATCCCATTGGCTGCCGGGCGCAAAGGCTGCAGGGCTTCTGACACTCCCTTCCTCCCCAAGGACAGCCAGGAACCAGACCTGCCTGTCTGTCCATCTTTCTCTCTCGCTCTTCCTCACTCCCTCACTCCCTCCCTCTCTCTCACTCTCTCTCATTCTTCAACATGTCAGTTTATCCTGACACTATCAGCAACTCGAGGCCCTGTGGTGTTACTGGAATGCCCCTCCAGACGGCCGTTCAATAATTGATTCTGCGCAGCTCTCTTAACACGCACTACTTTGCAGAACGGCCCCAGGAAGCATTCTGCCAATCCGCGTCGACCTTGATTAAAATAAATAAATAAGTAAATAAATAATGCTTGTTTTTTCATCTCACGCACAGACACACACCGCATTCCTGCTTGCCTGGATTGTTTTCTGCCAGTAACTTTCAGTTGCTACCATGCAACCTGGAGCTGGATGTGCGTCACTGCAGAGATATGCCTCTCATTGTTGCCGTCGTTCTAACAGAAGTAACGATTAAGCAAGAGGAAGACACAGCGGAGGAGGCCGACAACAGAAGTCCAGCCATTGCGGAGGAAGAAGCGGCACTGGAGGAATCCATCACTGGCAGCCCAAACAACTTGCACGACAGGCTGGCAGGGCCGAACGTGGCAGCGGACGCGGGGAACCAGCAGCCAAATGGTACGTCCCGGCAGGATGGCGCGCTCCAAGAGGGCCCTGAAGCACGTGGCGTTCATTGTAAAGTTCCTGTGACAACACACTGTGCATGTAAAGGGAAACCAACGTAGACACATATACACAAGTGAAGAAGTGAGTTAGAAGTGGTGGTTGTTGTTGGTGACCATTAAGCTCAAACCTGCCATTATTATCAGGGGAAAACAAAAAGCTATCCTTGGAATCCCCCGCAACCTGTTCCAACCGACGCCGAGACGGCTCTTGTTGTCACAGCATTAGGATCGCGTTTCTCTTTTCCAACTGGCTCTAGATCACAAGATTTTTCTTTTAAAGGAGAACGTGGCGGCTTTGTACAGTGAGTTTACACCACAAGTCACCTGTGACGCGTTGGAAATCCCTTACTAATAATAATAATACATTTTGTTTTCCCATGGAAATGTGGGAAATGAGTGAATAATATACATTTTTAGATATATTATTAAATCATAGAAATGAAATTTACTTTTTGAGGTAATTTTGCATCTATAGGTCAAGGAAAGGGAATTTAAAATTTTGCTTAAAAATTGTTGGTTTGCTTCTGTATAATTTGGCAAAAGTTCAAGTTACAAGTTCAGTAGCAAGTTCAGTACAGTACAGCAGTTCAGTAAAAATACAAAACTAGTTAAAAAAGAAAAAAAACATGGGCTGTGTAATGACACCTTTAAAATGTTGTTTTGACTTGGGCTGCCTTCCTCTCTCAGGTGACAGGCCTTTCCAGTGCAACCAGTGCGGCGTCTCATTCACCCAGAAGGGAAACCTGCTGCGACACATCAAACTGCACACCGGCGAGAAGCCCTTCAAATGCCCCTTCTGCAGCTACGCCTGCCGGCGCCGCGACGCCCTCGCCGGTCACTTGCGCACTCACGCCGGTACCGACTCCTTTTTTCTACTTTCAACTCTCCCTTCCCTCGAGCAGACTTCGCTCTCGCTTTCGGTCCTTCAGTCTTCTTGTCTTATCCCTTTGTTCGCGACCAAAGCCGCCATGTTTGTTCCCACTTTGCACTTTTGTTTTGTTTTTTTTCTGCCCTCGTGAGTCATTTAACATTCAATTAAGCAAAAAAATGAACATCACTGTAAGTTTACATGAAAGTCCCATGACACGGTTTCCTGTGAAGCTGCACCTCTCGAGTGCTGACACACACACACACACACACACAATGAAACATTACCTGACACATACATAACGACCACCATGAGAAATGTCATCACACCATACTGTGTGGGAACCTTGAGAAGAAAAAAAATACACACTTTGCTCCTTTAGAAATCCACCGTCGGAAACTCAAGTGTAGCTTGTGAAAGAAAATGCTTCTGTACAAATGTGCCTTCTGCTCGCTACAGTGCCTTGTTTGTTTATTATTATTATTATTAATATTAATATTATTAGTTTTATTCTTACTTTTTTTTAAACTGGAATTTCTATCCTTTTACTAACTGCAGCCTTTGTAAGGGCCTCCTGAGAACCCCTTGAGAACCCCTCCCCCACCTGAGAAGCGAGAATTTTTTTTTCACTTTTCTTTTTCTCTGAGCCTTGTGCGGCTATTGGAGGTGCTTGAAGATGTGTGGCGGCTGTACATGTAGCCGTACATGTTGGTCACTGGTTGTGTTTCGTATCGCTGTACAGATATAATGGTGTATGGAGTGCGTGTGCTTGTGTGTGTGTCTGTAGGTGTTGCAGACGGCGCTCAGAGTGCTTTGTGGTTAGGTACCAAGGACACGCTGTTCCTCGGCTGCCTGACTTGCTCGGGAGGAAACTGTTGAGTCTGTTGAGAAACACACGGGGAGCTCTGGTGGCGTCTCTCAACTGTAACCCACTTTCTTATCAGTGAGGAAATGCCTCTTTAGCTCCTTTGAAATCAAGGTCAGGCGGTGGAGTCAATCCTACCTGTGATGCCCTCATGAGGGTCACTCGCACTCCTCTTTACATCTAACATGTTTGGGTGCGCTCACGTGTTGCCATACAGTTGTTGTTGTTTTTTTCTCGTGTTTCAACTGTCTCTTATCTGCCACTCTGCTCTCATCGCTCAGCTCACATACAAAAGAAATCAGTGGGATTAGTGAGTTTCACCTGCCCTCCTCTGGTCTTTGGGTGGGACATTTGAGAGCTGCTGTGCCAGTGTTTTGGTACGCAGCGGGGGGATTCGCCTCAAACACTTCTTCAGTTCCTGAGGATCTGGGTGGCCTGCCAGGAAGAGCAGGTGTCGCCCAGAGAGGAAACTACAGCAGCGGAAGAGAGGTCACACAGAGGAAAATGAAAGAGCAAGAGAGAAGAAACAAAAAGAAAGAAGAAAGAGAGGCAAAAAAGTTGCAGACCGAATTTGTATACGTAGTTCGAGTAATTGGTGAATTTTTTTTTTCTTCTTTTGGCAAATTACCAAACGATAGATACACACCACCACTAAAGTGGCCAATTGGAAAATGCCAAAGCCTTTGGCTGCTCCACTGTCATTTTCTGAACTTTTTTAATTGGTAGGCGGCATCACTATGGAGACACTCGCGAACGCACCTTAAATATTGAGTATTTCGTGCACAAGTATCAATTGGAACACATTAAAGGAAACCTTCACTAACGTTTGTTCAATTCAGCAGCTAACCCGAGGATTTTTCAGGTTCAGTCAGTTTGTGAGATGATAAATGGAGATATTAAGATGCCAGGGAGATGATTTTATTTGAGAAAAAATATTTTCACCTGAATTCAATCAGTTAACTGATATGGTTATTTTTTGGAGGATTTATCAGCATAGAGTGATCCCCCCCCCCCGAGTCCGTGAAATGTCTTCAAGCCCCGACGTGTCTCGCTTTTCTTGAGAGAAAAGGGAGCCAAACGAGCTTGTCTACGCTCAGCAGAGCACGTTGATCGTGAACCACCAAGAAATGGGTGGGTGAAAAAAATGATTGGATTCCGCCGACTTCACAGTTTTACTTTCACAGCTGGAAAGTAGCGAGCACTATTTCCATTATGACTCGCCGCTCGGAGGCCAAACTTGCCGCGCTGCGGAGAGTGAATATCGAAGACGTGGCTGCCCACGGCCCTCGAAATAATAGCGAAACCCTCCTTTATTAGCCACCAATTTGATATGTACTCATTTTCAGAAGAGAAAAAACAAAACAAAACAAGCAAACCCATTTCTGGAGTATCTGTGCAGTGTCACCCTGAGACCGCAAGACTATGATGAATGACACAGGCACCTCAAAAGATGTCATTGTTCCATATGATTCACTGATGAGAAACCTGCTGAAGACACAGGAGTACCCATGGTATTCTCTGTAGACGTAGACACGTGATTGGTCACTAGCTCTCGCACGTCATTAAAAAAAAACGCAAAAAAACCCGCAAAAATACATAAACAGAAGGTAATCATTTGTCGGCTACTCAAACTGTGTGACATGGGATTGTGTGTGTGTGTGTGTGTGTGTGTGTGTGTGTGTGTGTGTGTGTGTGTGTGTGTGTGTGCGATGTATGTCTCAGCCACGTCTCGGCGCCTCAAACTGAAATTGTTTTCGGTTTCTCTGTTCTCACAATGACGAGTCAGGAATAGCATGTGTACATGTTCTTAAAAATGAATGGTACCAGTAATAGCTGTGACGGTCGGGCCAGTGAAGTTTCTTACTACGTTGTTTTACAGACGACGGTGTCTTGGTCACACGGGTTTTTTTTTTTTGTGTTCGTGTGTGTGTTTTTGTTTGTGTGTGTGTGTGCGTGTGCGTGTGCGTGTGTGTGTGTGCGTGTGTGTGTTTTGCAGGCCCCATTTGCAGAGTCTCTTTATGAATCACTACATTGGTTTTGAGAGTACTATGCCACTGGGTTGAACTCATTTCCATAGCAAATGTTTGACTGCGTAGGATTTTCAAAATAATACTTTATTATAATACGGTACTTGTGATGTTTCACTGATATGCCCACTTATACTTTAACTTATGGAATTAGCTTGGGTTTGATTTTCCATAATAAAAAAAAAAAAAAAAAGGCTAGCTGACAGGCAGTGGCTCTTCTGTATTACTTAAACATCTCAGTTGACCTTTGTTTGCAGAAAATAGCATTTTGAATGGCAGATAGCATTTTTTTGCACCCACTTTTGTGGATGTTGGGTGGACTAGGTGGAGGTGTTTTGAGAGACTTGACCTAGATGTAAAGGATATGTTTTTCTTTTTCTTTTTCTTTAATCTTTTCTCTTGCCTTAGTAGGGAGGAGTTTTCAAAAAAGAAAGATCGAAACCCTCCTCCATAGCGCGTTAACTCTGGAGTCCGTTTCCGACCGACACGACAGCATTCATGATCATCTCTGCCATTCATGCAAACTCAGAGCAGCATTTCTCTCGTATGTATTTCTCGATATCTATCTATCTATCTGTGTGTGTGTGTGTGTGTGTGTGTGTGTGTGTGTGTGTGTGTGTGTGTGTGTGTGTGTGTCAGGCACATTATGAAACACACACTCGATGGTGCAACTAGCTCCAGCCCCCACATGCACGTCTTCTGTCTGGCAAGACGGCTGTGGAATCCTCACACTAGTAGTGGAAAATCCATGATCTCACGAGGTGGTTTGTTTGTGATGTTCCTCTCTGTAGCCTGCAGCAGCAGCAGCAGCTGCCTCGGCTGACAATTTCTCACTGGAGGCTGCCCACTCACTCACTCGCTCACTCACTCGCTCGCTTCTTTTTCTCTTTTTTTTTTTTTTTATTTTTGAGCGGTGCGTTCAATGAACCTAATGACTCTCCCTCAATTGTCTTTAGTTGGCAAACCGCACAAGTGTAACTACTGTGGGCGGAGCTACAAGCAGCGCACGTCGCTTGAGGAGCATAAAGAGCGGTGCCACAATTACCTGCAGGGCATCTGCCTGGATCCGGCCGCCAACACTGGTCCGTACGCAGGTAAAGACATTTCTATCAACTGGCACGACGGCACTGAAGGTCAACAGAAGTTGTGTGTATGTGGTAGAAAAGGTTAGATTCTTCAGGATAACATCCATATTGTTGCTCACTGTGAAGTTACTAGTATAGAGTATTTTTATAAATTATAATTATAAATTATTTTAAAAAAAATATAATAAAATTTTCATAATCACCAAGTAAGTAATTATTCACTGTGCGTCTGCAAATTATTTTCCTGCTCCATGTGTAGGTTGATAGCACCCCCCCCCCCACCCCACACACACACACACACACACACCGCCACCTCCTCAGAAAAAAAAAAAGCATTGTGTTGCAATCCGTTGCACAAAGCAAGTCCTCCTTTTCAAACAGCCGCGTCTTTCCTCACCACTTCCTCGTCTTGAACTCTCTAGGTGAGGTCCCGAGCGAGCCGAGGCCCATGGCGGAGCCCAGCAACATGGCCGCGTTTGATCGGCCGCCCGTCATCGAGAGGCTGCACAACAATGTGGGCAAGAGGAAAAGCACCACGCCCCAGAAGTTTGTGGGTGGGTATTTCTCAAACCCTGGAGGCACCACCGCCACGGCTTTCAAAGCACTTATGCAGCGTTTATCTTGTGTTGTATTTTGTTTTGTTCTGTTTTGTTTTGGTAAGTTTTTGTAAATTGATGCCGAGCTCAGCCACGAAATACAAGCGGAATTGGCGCACGTTGCCATACCTGCGTAACCATAATTGGCAACATGTAATCACACTGCAGCACGGAAAGACTTTAAATTCTATTTGTTGTGTTGTTTTTCGCGGACCTTTTCTCACCGCCGTGTCATTGAATAGTATCACACAGCTGCCTGCCCTACTTGGTAGCACAGATTTTTTCAGTCTGCATTTCTTTTTTTTTTTCTTTTAAATTTGCCACAATATTAGGAGAGATTTTGCAGAGCTAGATCGAGCACGTGACTGGCTGAAAGGCGAGGAAATGTTTTTGTGTGTGTGTGTGGCTGTGTGTGCTTTTTTCTCTCTTTTTTTTTCGCTCTGTGGTTACTTACACCTGTATCTTTGCCATTGCTCTTATCGAGAAAACAGCTCACCGCATCCCTGTGCTGGATGGGTTAAACAGTGCTATTGCAGATGGATGGGGTTTTCCACCACAATTAGATGCATGTAAACAGAACGTCGTCTGCAAAAACAAGGCCTGAAAACGATGTGCAAAGTAAAGTTTGCACGATAAGGAAGGATTTTTTTTTTTTCCCTCTCTCGCCGTTCCACCCCTCGTCGTTTTGCCGCCACCGCCATCGCTGCACGCCGCATCGGCAACCACTTGGTGTAACGTCGTGTGACACTTTGGCACTTCAGTCGTCTGGTTTGTTTGTTCAGAACGCACCGCGCAGTCTCTCCTGTCCGTTTATCTGGGCGGCTGTGGCTCAGTTGTCAGAGCGCGTCGTCCAATGATCGAAGGGTTGGTAGTTTGAATCCCAGCGTTAACTGTCCACAGGTGGAAGTGTCCTTGGGCAAGACACCGAACACTAAATTGCTCCCAATGGGACACCCATTGGTGTATGAGTGTGTGTGTGAATGGGTGAATGAGAGGCCATTGTAATGTGAAGGTGCTATTAAACATTATATAAGTGCAGTCCAGTTTATCTGTTTATCTGAGCTTCTTTTGAGATTTATAAAAATAATGGTTCTATATGGTGTTATTCTATATTCTTCCTGCGGCTCTTTCTAGAATGTGAATGTTGTTCTTTGCTGTGCTGTTGCACAATCTCTGGTAAGCCTTGCCACTTTTATATTTCACTGCTCAGCCTATGACCATGTGACAAATAAAGTTCTTAAATCTTGAACCTTTCCCACTTATGGCGTGCAGGTGAGAAGATGATGCGCTACAGCTACCCTGAGCTGGGCTACGACCTGGGACTCAAGTATGAGAAGCAGCCCGACATGCTGCCCGCCCACATGATGGACCAGGCCATCAGCAACGCCATCAGCTACCTGGGCTCGGAGGCCCTGCGGCCGATGCTCCACCCCCCCGGCCCTCCGCTCTCCATGGCCGACGTGGTGCCCATGGTCAACCCCCTCTACCACGTGCTGCCCCTGGGCCGAGCGGAGCAGCCGGTGGGCTGCGACGCCACACTGCCTCCTCAGCACCAGGACCTCCCGGGCCTCGCCGCCAACGTCAACGGCCCGGCGCCGCCCACCCGCAAAAGCCAAATGGCCCACAAGGGCCCCGAGGAGTCGCCCAGCAACAGCGGACTGGACTCGGACTCGGCACGCAGCAGCCCCCAGGAGCGGCACGGCTACCACCGGGTCAACCCCCCGCCGGGCGTCAGGTCCCGGGCCAGCCCGTTCATGATCCTCACGGGCGAGCGGGGCGCAGAAGCCTCGCCCCAGGGCGGCGCCGGAGCGGGGAGCGGGCCCATGCGGGTGGCGGCGGCGGCGGCGGAGAGGCCCGCCGTCAACGCAGGGGTGCGGGTGTTTGGGCGCGAGGGCCAGGAGCTGCGCGCCTTCCAGTGCGAGCACTGCCGCGTGCTCTTCCTCGACCACGTCATGTACACCATCCACATGGGTTGCCATGGCTACAGGGATCCGCTGGAATGCAACATTTGTGGCCACCGCAGCAAGGACCGCTACGAGTTCTCCTCTCACATAGTGCGCGGCGAGCACACCTTCCAGTAAAAAAAAAAAAAAAGAAGACGAAAATGGGTGGGGGGTGGAGGTCGCCACGGAATGGGCGGCGAAAAGGAGAAGGAGTGGCGGCGGAAGCTGGCGTTCCGTCCTCAGCTCACCTCAGCTCACCTCAGACCTCTGTGACTGCACGCTTGGAAGGCACTGTAGACGAGTGTAGCACAATCACAGACTCCTTTTCAAGCTACCTGCTGCGAATCTGAACAGTCAGACATACATATGAAGGTACACGGGCCAAAGTCACATTTTCTACAAGAGAGTTTTGCGCTTATTGTAAAGCCAGGAAGGTAAGTTGTTGCTGTTATATATATATATATATTTTTTTTTTTTTTTTTTTCTTACAATTTAAAACAATGGGGAAAAGAATGTCAGGCAAGAATGAGTACTTGTTTTTTTCTTTTGTTTATTCTTTTATTCTTAATTTGAATTACTTTTTGTTGGCCTTTCCACATGAAAAAAGGGGTTTTAAAACGAAACATATTTATATATATTAGGATGTCTTTTTTTCGGTTGGGTATCCCAAGACAGAATTAAAAAAAACTAGGTTTCCTTTGACCAGTCGTAAAGTTTTCTCCAACACTGAGGCCAGTGTAAACCTCAGGTACTTCCTCCCAGACCTGTGTGTGCTAACTGCAAGCAATTCCATTACAACTGCACCTTTCATTTTTTAAGCTTTTATTCCCCTGATCACATTAAAGTATCCCTGAATCTATTATTCAAGTTATCAACACCGTACAGCCCTTTTCATTAATCAGGTTTTACATTGTGATTGATTTCTTTCCAATGGGATTAGCATTGTTTAGGGGAAGGCTAAAGCTAACATTTAAAATGAATAAATGCTAAACTACCTCTTTACAAGAACATGTAGGATTTCGTTAAATAAAAAAAAGGCTGAACTATAACTGTTACTGTCGATGCTCGTCGATATTTGATGGTAGAACTTTAATTGTTGTGCATTTTCATTTCTGTCACTGTCCTTGCGACGCTGCTCTGGGGGGAGGGGCCTTGATGTGCTCACCGCTAAAACAAGTAACAAAGTATCACCAATTCCCGACCACCACAGCCGAAACAATTCAGCGATGCTCCCTCGAACTCTGTGGAATCTGACGTCTGAATAGTGTCTATTCCAGCGTCAGAGTTTTACAACAGAAACGCTGCGAGGCTCATGCACGAGGTCGAACCAGTCGCATAAGAACAACAAACAACAACAACAAAAAAAAATGATCTCGACCAAGTTAACCTGGTTTGGGCCGCCAGGTGGAAATTAGTGGAAAGTGGAGCCTTGTGGTTCCTTCTTCTAGTTCATCAACGTCATGGCCTATGTTTGTCCTGCCTCCACTTTCATGCTAATGCAGCATCTGCTCGTAAAAAAAAAACGGTCACATGCTTTCGGAGGGTGAGGTTGGGTCATCGATATTCTTAGATCCTAAAGCTTCACAGGTTGGTTGCTTGCAGTTTGAGCACATGGTTTGATGGCTTTTTTTTTTTTTTTTTTTTTTTACGTCTTTGAAACGTAGAGGCCAGTCAGCTACGTCGCTTTGGATTTGACGGTTTACTGCACTTTGGGTTTCATATTCAAAGCTGCGACGAGAGTTTCTTTTCCTCTGATCCACCTCAGTTTCATGTTTTGGCCTGTCTTGTTTACTTTGTGAAGTAGCCTCGTCTGTCTGTACATAGTTCATTAGCGTTCCCCTGTTTGTTATCCCTTATTGATTTGGTAGCCTTCTGTCTTCACAGTCCTTGTACTTTTTTTTCCAAAACTGTTGATTGCTTTGAAGCCGTCGTTCATGCCACTCGAAGCAACTCTTCGCAGGGATCCGACTGTATAATTTGCCCTCGGCTTCTTTTTGCTGCAGCTTCCGCATCAGACCCGCCCACCGGCCCAACGCACATTTAGCATATTTATTTCCAACTACAGTATTATACCTCTTGGATTTGCACAGCCGAGGCGCTCGCCAGTCGCTCGCGTTTCCTCTGCCGTGATGTCACCCTCCTCCTCCTCCTCCTCCTCTTCCTCCTCCTGAGGGTAGACGGCGGGTGAGGCACCTTCAGGAAGATGAGAAGTGACCCGAGGGGTGAGTCTAACGCACGGCTGTCGCTCTTGAGGTTTCCTGAAACCGTCACATTCCAAGTCGCATCTGCACCCTTCACTCCAGGTCGCGCTGTGCTACAACATGGTGAGGGATGATTGGATTATAAAGGCCTTTTAATGTCATCCTCCCCGACTGTCGCAAGTTGCATGAAACCTGCTTTTCTTGAAGACTTTTTTTTGTTTCTTTTTTTTTTTTTTTTACGTAGCACGTAACATTAATGGATTGAGACATTGGGAACAGTCTTTTACGACGTCGTCTGACATCCATTTTTTTTTATATACATATTATCGTTATTGTCGTAACAACAGGAAGCTATTTAGCCGTCAAAATAAAGGTTGGCGCTGTGCATCTCAGCATAACAAGTCGTGCGTTCTTAAATGGATTGCGTTTCGTTTGAGTTTCTATTCCTCTGCTGTCAGTCGTCGGCGCTTCGCTTTTGATCCTGTGAGGTCATAAATTCAGTTGATCGTGGTCATAAAAGGACGATTGTCGCCTTATCGCACAAACAAACAAAAAATCCACAAGAACCATTTTACTGCATGGGAGAAAATGAGACGGTTCCAAACCCACCAAATTGTTAGTTAAAGGGTCATTTCAATTATTGGGGAACTTTTCGAAACGTGTTGCTGAGATGTGTCTGACCAACATTCTATGCTGGCAGCTTGGTTGCATTCAGACGGTTGGCATCACTGGTGTCAAAATCATGATACTCCTCTTTTCTACGATAGAACAGGCAGCTTCTCCTCTGTTTACTTGTTGCTTCTTTATTGCGCGACTGGTGTTCATATTAAAAAGACACAACAGACAAACCCTCAATCTTTAAAGAGACAGCAATGGAAAATGTTTACACCTCAGCTGTGATACTGACTACATTCCTCAATTATCTTAATCCTGTAAATACTCATTGTCCGAATTCATGTTTATTCTGTGGTTGCATAAGAACTTTGAAAATTTGCATGATCAATCTGAAGTCGGCTGCCCAGTTTTTCTTCTTCTTCTTCTTCTCCTCCTCCTTCTCCTTCTTCGTCTTCTTCTTCATCATCTTCATCTTCTTCTTCTTCTTCTTCGGTTGTCAGCAAACCAAACGGGGGCTTGACTAAATCAAACTGCAATCAATATTTTTGTAAAGTGTGTTAAAGCTTTGTGGCACTTTTTTTTCTCCAAATTCTTCAGCCATATGAACAAAAAAGAACAAACAAACAAAAAAAAGCTTTTGTCGAGGAGTCTACTTGAAAATCTAAATCATGGCTATTTGTGATCGCGGGATGTTTTTTTGTAAATTGGGGAAAAAAAACCTGTGTGCTAAATGTCTATTTTTCTGCTGAAATGTTCTTGCAACTAGTTTTGTGAAATTTCTTTTATTTTCTTTAGTTATTACGTTTACAGAAAAATGTAAAAGACTGGGCTCAGCTGAAATGTTTTTTTGTTTGTTTTTTGTTTGTTTTTTTTTAAAGAAAAAAAAGATGCAAAAATACAATACATGACAGTTGTATATTTTGGCACTGAATGTCTAAATCATCCTGAAATGTGTGGCGATGGATAATCTCTGACAACTATTGTGAGGGCTCTCAGGTATTTGCATAGGATGTGTATTTTTATGTCCTAAAATATGTGATTTATTTATCAAGAGAAAAAAGAACTAAGATGCACAGTAATTGAATTTCTTGGGTAATTTGTCATGGGAAATCAATCGAACACTGAACGTCGAGAAGGAAGTTGAAATGATTCAACGCTGTTTTCCAAATTGTTGACATCAAATGAAGACGAACCGCTGTGAAGAATAATGTGTATATTTTTAAAAAAGAAAAAAAGCATGGGTTTCTCTTAATTAAAGAAAATATTTTACTGCCGTGGTTGTTTTGTGACTTTTGACGCAGGAAGTCAGGCACAACTCTGCTCTAATCCTGTCGAGTGTCTCTGAAGCAGTAATTACTTGTTTTCGAGACTTGAAATTCTGAAATTGCAGTGAAGATAAGGACGTGGGAAAAAGTGCTCGAATTTTCAAAACTCCTGCAAATGTGTGAGTTCTTTCTTTGCAGAGATTTTAACACGCTGACTGGTCACCTTGCTGTTGGCCTCAAAGACATAAATTAGAATTTATTGCTGCTTTGTACAGAAGCTTTGTAAAGGTTATTTTAGGGGGATTTTCTTTCCTTTTACAGTTAAAAAAAAAAAAAAAGACCAAAGTCTCTCCTGTAAAACCATCAGACTCAGTTGAATGTAAATACTGGGATTAGCACTGTATCCATCAGTTTGATAATAAAGCAAGCTGTATTTTTAGATTCTATGTATACTGTGAGATTTATTTTAAATTCTTTGTTGATTTTTATTTAATTATGAGCTGCAGTATTCTGTTATTCGTGTGATATTCACTGCATTTGGACCAAAAAAATTATGTTTATAGATTAGCAGCTTCAGTTCAGTTTCATCTTGAGTCCTTGCCCTTGTCTTTCATTCCTTTTTTTTTTGTATCACTTTGAGAAATGTGTTGCAGGCAGACGCGGCTCACCTCGCCTGAGTTTCAGCAGAGTGTTTGCTCCTCCCCACTCTTTGCGTATGAACAAGTGGTCGCTTGAACCTGCCGGAGCCTCTAAATGTCAGAGCAGGCTCCTGTACCTCCTTTCCTGCTTTAATGTGGGTATTGCACACACGCGCGCGCGCACACACACATACAAATTGAAGTGGCAAACACACAGAGTTGAGACTCCCTGACAACAGAACCAGAAGTGGAAAAAAAAAAAGGCATTTTGTATCTTATCATCTTAAAAAGGGCAGTTTTTAATATTTGGAGACCAGGAGAGTTGTGTAGCTGGAGAGATTCTGGGACTTTGCAGCATTATTTGTTAAGTGGGGACAAGACAAAGGCTGAAGTGGCCCAATAGTAGTTAAAGGTTCTGTTTGTGTCCATTTTCACATCAATCCAGACTCCAGTGGATCGGATTCACCCAATTTCCCATTCAAAATGTCTCTCTAGATCTGAAAACAGTCGGTTTTAGCCCTCTGTTGAAAGTCCACTGCCAAAAAATGACTCCATGCTTTCTAGGACCCTCCACACGTTTTTGAAGAGGAAGGGAATGAAAGACGCAGTCGTGTCTTCGGCAGTGGATGTCGTAGGTAACCCTGGAGGAGACGTCCGTGCCCTCTGTGACATCACAAAGGGTAGCACGTTGATCACGCACTTTGCCGTGGGGTCGTTTTAGCTTAAGTCCGGGCGCAGTAGAGAATGAAACCACCATGGCGTGAAACAATTGATTCCAAAAGTCTTCTGCCATCGGTTATCCACCTCTTCCAACAGGCCGCCTCACTGGGTGTGTGTTTGCACCCTGGCCTGCTGCCCGCAGGGAGAATTGGCGCTAATTGATAGAGAGTTCTTTGGGTCTGAGTCAGTGTATGGAGCTCCCATCGTCAGCACGGAGGCATGTGAACCTGCCAGAAAAAAAGGTGTCGATCTGCGGCCACAACTGGACACACACGCTCTGCGAGGTTCCCGATCGGGGGAAAAAACCTGCAATCTGACGGGGTCGCAGCCTCTCTGACCGGAGAACCCGGCCTGTTTTTTTTTTTCCTTTTTTTTTTTTTTTTATTTTTCCACCCCTCTGGAACAGTCGACTGGTTCAAGTTGTGAAACTTCCTCTGCTGGGTTCCGCTGCCCATGTCTCCTCGTCTGCAACTCCCTACCAGACAATAAGGGTCGAGCGGAGGTGTTGAAAGGATTGGAAACTGCTGCCACCCACACCTACGCGTACTCACACAGACACACTTTAAGATTAGCGGTAGAAACTCCTCGGCGGCGCTGTAGTTTCGCTAGCATTCAAGATTTCATCAGTGTGGCGAAGGAGGAGGAAAAAAAAAATATGGCTGTGTTCTAAATCTTTGGCAGGGCTCCATAGAAATCATCCATAATACACAAAGTGGACTGTATGGAGTGTATTCAGACTTTTTCTTGTTTCAGAGTTTTTTCTTGTTTTGTGTTTTTTGTCTACATGGCGAAGCTTGTCCTCTCGGTGTCGGATTACAGAGCAGTTCCACATTTTCTTCAGCCAAGTGTGAATCCACAGCCGGGTTGTGCAATCGGCAGCGGCGACACGTCCCTTTCCTGTTTTTCCTGCCAGGTGGCGTTTGGATGTTTGGATTGGCCCTTTTTTTTTTTTAAAGTTGAGACGGCAGAAAAAACACTTCAGTCCTCCCTCTCTCTCTCTCTCTCTCTCTCTCTCTCTCTCTCTCTCTCTCGTACACACACTTATACACACCCTGCTCGTTGTCTGTCACACACACACACACACACACAGATTAATGGGAGTAAGACAAGTAAGTCACAGAAGTGCAGAATCGTATCAGTGGAGTAGCACGGCGGCTTTTTTTCCCCCAAAGGTGTAAACTGAGAAGACATCAGTGCTTTTAAGTTACTAGTTGTTGTAATCTGTGGGAAAATCTGTAGTTCATGTGAGAATGTCTGTTTTGTATCACCGTAGCACTATGTGTGGCGCTGCCATAGTGTCAAACCAAAAAAAAAAAAGAAGATTCCGAAAGCAGGAGGGTGAACTGTGAAAAACACAGCTGCTAATTCCATTTTTCTCACTTTGTTTTTTTTTCACGCCTGTGTTTTGACATCTCGTGCACCAACGCCGTTGCTGTCACTTGCAAAGGCCCATGGGTAATATGTGGCTAGCCTGTGGTCGCGCGCTCAAAAGATCAAATTGTCATGTGGGGAGGAAGTAGGACTGGGGGAACTTCCACTTTGCTTCCTCTTTGCCCGCGTTATGCAGCCGTGCCTGGCGGCGCGCGTGTGTTCATATGTGCACACCTCGGGGACGGAAGACGAGATAAAAGCGTCTTTTAGGACGCAGGGCAACACCCGAGGCTGAGGGGCAAATCACCAAAGACGAGTTAGCGGCCGACTTTCCACAAGTCCCGCTCTGGGTTTTGACCTCTCAAGCTCAATTCGTGCTGCCTAAAGGTGTCGGATGTTGCGCAAGATGCGCCTCCTTCGCTTCTCCAAGGTGGAGGAGAAAAAGAAGCCCCCGAGGCTGGACATCATCTCGAGGGGAGAAGGCGGCTTCCTGGTAGCTGCTGTGGGTAGCAGAGACACACGGCAAGAGAGAAACTGAGACGCAGAGTGAGAGAGGGATCTGACACAGGAAGGTAGAGAACGTGACGGAAAGAGAGAAAGTGGGGCTTTTTTTTGTAGAGCAGCGCACACCTGCTAATCAGCCGTGAACTTTATAAAAAAAACATACCGGGAAGCGAGAGCTTGGAGAGCTTCCAAGGCTGCCGGTGAAGCAGCTACCAGAGTTTCACTCTGGGAGTCCTGCTGTGAGGATACATCCAGCGACAGTTCCACACGAATGAGCCCAGCAGCTGCAATTAGCTGAACTGAAAACAGTAAAGAAGTATGAGCAACAAGACCCCCCACCATCCTCCTATTTTCTGCGTTTGCTACTAGATGACTAATAATAGCAATGACTAACAATCTGGCACATTTTTCCAAATCCAGGACTTCAGATAAAGGATACAAAAGCAGGAAAGTCATTCAATGAACCTTCTGTTTGGACCAATCAGATCAGTTTCTGCCGGTTTAGCAGGCAGCCAGAGGCTCGTCGTTGGCCGCGCGCCACCGCCTCCTGGCTAACTGGTAACTAAAAACCTTGTCAGACAGCAAAGTGAAGTGAAACAGCATCACCCACCCAGAAAATGCCTTGGTGTTGTTTGCCTTATTTGTCGAAAAAATACATCCTAAAGTCCTAAAAAGAAAAAAAGAACTGCTGCCGATGCAGCTCAAGCAGATCTTAAACACTAGCGAGGGCCACTGTGGCAGCGGTATACTTCCTGGTTTTGCTAATAGCTAAGAGGAAGCTCATTGGAATCCGAAAGGTGAAAATGCTTTCTGTGGGACGCTGGCACGATGGATGAGCAAGAACTTCAGAATTTGACATTGTGGCAATCCAATCTCCGTGAGGTGTTATGACAATAATAGGGCGGTTGCATCGAGTGATGGTTTTGCTTGAAGGCCGTCCATTCTCTGCACTCAGGGTGGGAGGTTGCTGGAGCCAATCCCAGCTGTCTGAGTGTGAAGGCGGGGTTACATCCTGGACAGATCGCCAGTGTACGTCAGGGCCGACACAAAGAGAAACAACAATCACCTCAGCATGAAACCAACACGCAAGATGCTCGAATATGAAATCTGAACTTTGATTGATTGACTGCCTGCGTGGAGGTCTGACGACCCCAAGCCGGGAGAGACGGAGAGACGGAGAGACGGAGAGAGATTGGTGTTGACTCCTCGTCCTCATCATCGTGATCCCCCCTCACTCGCCCTAGCGCCCTCGCTTCCTTTTTAAAGAGGCGTCGCGCACCTGGCAGAGGGTCGGCAGCCGCAGTCACGGTGATCACGAGTGATTAAGGGCAACCACACATACTGTAAAACCAAAGTGCAAAAAAAAAGAAGAAAAAAAGAGACTGTAAATGTCACTCCTTTGAGTTATTCCATCTGCATCACACTCACTGACTTGTGTGGGCAGAGCAGTGTCGGCCTCCTCCCCTCCCCTCCCCTCCTCCCCCCTTCCCTGCACCTGTACTCGTCTCTGCACTTTATCGTCTCACATCGTCACTTCAAACTACTTTCACTATCCCACCAGTGACACCCGCCTGTGACGGGGTGTTGACAGGAGCCAACGTATTAAAACTGAAATCCACTTTTGAATCGCTGCAACCTTCTTCTGTTCCACTTTGCTGTCAACATGTTTTTCTTTCTGTCTGTGTCTGTGTGTGTGTGTCTTTCTTCTTTTCAAGGTGTTTTTTTGCCACTGTGGGTCAGACACTTGTGATGAGTCTGAAGGATTGCCATGACTGTAGGCCAACTTCTGAGAAGAGCGCGGGATCGTTGTGTGACTCTGAGAAGTGCTGTCACTGCTGGTAATCCTTCATGCGTGACGTAAATGAACTGAGGGACGGGGCTGTGCGATAATTTTAAAGAAGAAGAAGAAGAAGAGTCTTAAAAGATGGTTTCCAACATCCTGTGTGCAGTTCAGACTGTTTTCTTTTAGTTCACACATTTTGTCTTGTGACTTGGAGAAACAGCAGAAAGAAGAGTCTGATTAATGATCCCTCACTTTTCAGCACATTATTTTTCATTTTTGTGCAGGGTCATGATGAAATAAAAGCCAAAATGTTTGCAATCCTTGAAAAAAAAAAAAAGTAATCCCTCACTGAATCAACTGTTTAATGGAATGCACTGTATGACAAGGAAGCAGTCCTCCAAAACAAAATGTTTAAAAAAAAAAAAAAAAAAAAAAGTGAAGATGTGTTTTGAACAGCTATTTTTTTTTACCCCATTGAAACAGTTGAAACAGGTCTTCTCTTGTATTGTTTGATGGTAACATGAAATTACGGGATAGAGATTTTTTTTTTTGAAGTAATATCAAAGGCCCAGCGTGTAACATTTAAAAGAATCCACAGGCATAAAATGGATCGACACAAAATGTGTTTGGTTGGATAAAGTCACTTTCTCATTGCCACATAAACCTTTTACCTATTTTCATAAAGGTGATTTTCCTTCATATTGAGATCAAGTGGGACATCAGCAAACAAGGATTCACTTTAAGGTTGTTTGTAATATGATTTTCCACCATCAGATGCTGCCAAATCGTCCACGCAGGGCCTTTAAAACTAGTTATGCTGTGTAAAAACGTGTGTGTGGTGGGATTGGCGGAGGCTGCACAGCTGCACTGTTGTCACCTGGTGACGGTCGCTAATAGCTCAGAGCCTCTGCTGCCTCCTTTACACACACAATCACACGCTAACAAATAATGCACACACTGCAGCAGAATTTCACACACTGCGTTCTATATTGTAAAACCGGATTTGCCTATGAAACTGTGCTGAAAATCTGAAACCAATATCGGGTGACGTCTGATGTTTCTCGGTTGCTGGTTCAACCAGTCAAGGAAACCAAACAAGACAAAAAAAAATTAGGCCAAATGCCCCCATCTTACGTACATTGCTGAAAGTCGATGAATCATGCCGCCTGTTTGCACGACATGTTTCCTGTGCTGCGTTGGCACGTCGGGGCCTTGAGAAGAAGAAGAAGCACACAAAGGTTAATTTAGGAGAGACACCAGGCAGACAGCAGCGCTGACGCCGGTTGCCGTTCCAGTGTGGAAAGTGAGGCCCGTGTCATTACGTTCCGCCCGTGTGTATGAACTGTGGGCGCTTCTCATGCTCGTTGTGTTGCTGTGCTCTCTTTCACACGTGCAGTCCTGTCTTCAGTCACAGCGGCCCTGACTCCCAGCTGCATCTCCTCAACTCTTGAGCTGCTGGTTCAACTGCTGACTCTCAGACGAGCCAGCGAGCGCTGAGCTAAGGTGCCTTGAAGTGAACTGACTTCGCTCACTCTCGGGAGTGACGTCATCACTTCTTCTTTTTTTTTCCCGGCAAGATTTGGCATCTTTCAGATAACATCTTTTGGCGTTGTGGTTGAGAACATTTATAACAAGTCCCCCACTCCCAACACACACACACACACACACACACACACACACACACACACACACACACACACACACACACACACACACACACACAGCTGCAGATCTGTATCTCTATCTCTCTATGTTTGTGTTATCCCTCTTAGTCTCTCTCTGTCGCTCACTTCCCTCTCTGTATGTTACACTCACAGGCGCTAGGAGGTGTAACGTGTCAAAACTGCACCCGGTTGCGCTTGTTTCGCCGGTTACTGACGCCTAAAACCCTGTAGTACACTGCCATCCAGTGGCCATTTGCTGCAATCAGACTTATGCACGTTCGCCCCCCTACACACATGCAGTCTTTTAAGCGGCATACTTTTCTTGGAAACTCGTATAACAGACAGAAGACAATAATAATATATCATAATTTTTATAATTATATTTTTTTAAACGTTATTTTCGCTACAGTTTCGATGTTCACGCCCAGTGGCTCGTTTCAACTGGTCGAACTCTGTTCCGACACACGTCACGACACGACCGTCTCCCATCAGGTGTTTTCCATCCGTCCGTCTGTCTGAACTTCCATCCGTGCAGCTATTTTTAGACATCCCCGACGTCCCGCCTCGCTCTGTCCTGACAGCCTGCGCTTCCTCCTCCGTCCTGTGGATGGCAGCAGTGTACCGGGAAAGGAAAAACGCAGCCGGCTCGCCGCCGTCAGCCTATCAGATGGCCTCAGGCGTTTTTCACGGACACCTGGGGAGAGAGAGAGAGAGAGAGAGAGAGGGAGAGAGGGAGAGAGAGAGAGAGACAGACAGAGACAGAGACAGAGAGAACGCAAACTCACTCTCATCTTCTTGCGTGACGCGGTCGGACTCGTCTGAACTTCTGACCCGCCTCTCATTTGCAACGTAAGTGATCCAATTTACACCCTGGCAGAGGTGCCTGCTAACGGCCATCCATCACCGCAGCGGAGGCTGTTGGGCTTCAGTGGAAGCAAGCACATGTGTGTGCGCATCTAATGCTGCACTGGCATACTGAACACCCCCCCCCACCCCCCCCACCATTTGTTTCACGACACTTCCTGATTTGAATTTGAACACCCTGCTAAAGCTGCTCCTCCTCCACTCCTTCACTCACGACTGCGTCTAGACCACTGAGCAAATCGCAAAAAAAACGTTTGCGGGTGTCGCGCCGCGCGAGATAAATCTGCAAATCACTCAACTTTTGCCCTGCAGTTGCTGCTCATCAGAGGAGAGTAGGCGAAAAAGAAAAACACGATGAATGACTCATCTTAGTCTGTAACCCGTTGGTCGCTTTGCAGCCTTCGACCAATTTCGCCGTGGATACGACTAACCCACCCCTCCGCCCCCCTCCCGCCCATCCGTCAGCAAAGTTCGGCGCCGAGCTATACGACTCAGTGGCGGTCAACGCCCCCCCCCCACCCCCACCTCCTTCCTAATGGGAGACAATTACACAGTCGGTGGCGTCTTCACTGACTTCTGATGAGACTCATTCGTCGAGGAAATGGCCACGTAATCATGTGTGTGTAATGTGCTAACACTGCTCATTGCTCACTGAGTCGGGGCTGGCGCGGGGTCGCCTGGATGTTCAGGCCGCGCCGGGGTCCTCAACGTTGCGAAAGCGAAAGCGCTTTTTTTTTACACTCTGACGGAACAAAGCACACGATCCAGCAAACATTGACTGGTTCTCAGAACTTTGCTTTCCGTAGCAGGTTGACGAGAGTTGTGGATGTTTCATCGTCCCTCAATTCAACAATTTGATATTTGAGCAGTTCGAGGTCTGACCCTCTTGTCTGGTCAGTTGATCACTGTACCCAATAAAGTGGGCGGTAAACATAAAAAATAATCCTCAAAACTGAGAATAGTCCAGTCTGATGTCTCTTCTGTGTTGTGTCTTTGTAAAGAACTGACTGTTATGATGTCACGAAGAGCAGATCCGTGACATCATTCCCAGTCAGGTGTTGTTTCCTTTGAGTCCGCCTTATTTGGTCTCCTCTCAAAATAGCTTCTTTTTTTTTTTTTTTAACAGAATTCAGTAACTAGACTTGTAAATGGGCTGTTTTCTTTTTCGGATAATTAACTTTCTGAGACTGCAACTCTGGAGTCCGGGAGGAAAACCTGAATGCGATGGCAACTCTTTATTTATCCCATTATTTACGGCTGTCGGTGGCTGCCTTTCAAACTTCCAAGCGGAGCTAATGCGACTTCACTTCACGAGCTTTTCATGCTTTAACCCCTGGAACAAGTTCAATTTCATGCGAACCCTGGAGGTAATTGGTCCTGTGACTGCGTGGGCTGATAACGAGGCCACTGTCCTCGGCAGCCGCCGTCCTTTTGATGTCGTCGAATTTGATGTGATGGAAACACAACCCCGACGCCTCTCTGTCGCCGTCCCATCTGATCTGCACATTAAAGTCGCCCAGACGTAATAAAAGTCTGGCGACTATCACAAAGAAAAGATAAACCCAGTATGTTTTCAATATGTTGTGTTTCAGAGTGTTTTTCTTCGCTGTTGATTCCCTTTTACGCAGATGCTGCTGCTCTCGCATTGGGTCAGACGGGCGTCCGCAGCTGATGTAAACAGCAGCAACAGTCCAGATCAAGTGAGGGCGGGGATTCCAGAGTGGCTGGTGAGATGTTGTTTCAGGTCCAATCATCCCAACATCTATCTATTGCCGTCAAGGAAAGGCACAAAAATCTGAACTAAAAACTGGAACATCTGTCAATTCTGGATTTGACGGACGCAAATCACAATCCAAACTTTTTTTTTTCTCTTTGTCGGAAATAAGTTTTTTTTTTAACTGATATTGATTCGGCGCTGCCGCATGAAATATGTTGCGGCCGTGGCAATAATCTCCAGCTTGGATTCAGCTTCTACAGTGTTATCTCTTCAAGAAACCACTTTGTTTTGACAGTAACAAATGCCCCCGAGTTGTTTGGGTGACCGGAAAGGGTTTCATATATATACTTCATTTCATTATTTTTGACAAAAGAATTCATCTTCTTTGTCCCTGATAGTTTTTGGAAATGCGTGAGCGTTCTGAAGATAAGACGGACGACCAGAGTGCACGTAGAGATTGTGTGTCGCTGTTGTCGTCCGAGAGAAGCGCTTTCCAATCAGAGCATCGGCCATCAGCAGGGACAGAATTTACGTTTATTTTCCCCGCCCATCATTAAATGCTCTTTATTAGCCATTTCCCGCTCTTCTTCCATTGCTGCTTTAATAGAAACGGTGAAATCCTGATAACGTTCTGCTGCAGTATGCGTCACATTAGCGTCCAGAGTCGTGAAGGCCTGCCCAGCAACATGTGGACAATGTTTCTGGCCACGTGACTCTTCTTTTTTCCCCCTGCTCGAATGTGTTTCCCTACATGTAGTTTGTGTGTTTTAATTAAGTTCAAATCATAGTGACAAAAGAAAAATTTATTCCGTTTGAATGAGGGGTACAAAATCACACAATGGTGTCCTCAACACAAAGTGAGTTCACACTTAGTCTGAGACCTAAAACCTAAGAGCACTCTTTGTTTACATCCAAAAGTATTGTAGTAATATTGTAGTATGTAGTAAGTAGTACTAGTAAGCTCTTGACTGCGAGAGGTGCTTTGGCAATTCAAGAAAAGTTGCACATTTATCAACAGCTATCATTAGCTCTCGTCATTTGGGATGGCAGTAGAGTTGCCAACCGTCCCTTTAAATAGTTGACAATGAATTGTGTCCCGTTTTATATTGATACGGCGGAGCGGGTTTGGCCCTTTTTCAATGCAAAATCACGTTTGTTTCCATAGAGTTTGTGCTCAAAACCGTCATCTATGTATTGCAGGCAACACCATGGCGCAACCCATTCACAACAACTGCGTATTGTATAAAAATGTGTTTGATTAAAAGATTTCAATCCACTGTAAACATTCATCTCATTTCTAAAGTCTATTGGGAACAAAAGCAGTTCAAACTATGTGAACCATATACTTTTTTGAAACCCTATCTTAAGTTATGATTTACCACGACTGGGGAGCCACTGGCCTGTGAAGGTCATGGCCCCCTGCGGGAGGGAGGCCCTCCTTTATTTTTCTGAATGACAGTTGGCAACACTAGACGGCAGTAGGCACTGTGCTGACGCATACAATTAAAAATCAGAACATCTAAATGGGAGACACGAACCGGGATCTCCGAAGGCAGCCGCAACCAACGGGCAGGATCATTCATCCACGACGCCTTATTTAAAAATCCAACAGCTCCTTCCATCTCGGCAACATGTGGCCCGGGACACTTTATCAAACTGAAGGTTTATCTAAGTGCAGCGGGAGGGGAAAGCGGAGGGGAGGGGAGGCGAGGGGAGGCTCGACGCTGCCGCTGCCGCTGCCGCTGCTCCTGCGGGGAGAGATTGCCTTCACTTGCGCGGCACCGACAGAGCAAAACAATGCGCCGCGTGATAAAAAATTGCTTCATAACTCTCGCATTGTGTGTCTGGCATCATTATGAGGCGCAATAGCCTCTGGAGGTCCTCCCCCTCTCCCCTCCCCCCGACTTTTATTGGCGTTCCTCTGGCGGCAGCAAAGTCTCATCCATTAAACAAATCAGGGGTTTGTGTATTAGATTAGCCGTACAGCCGGCATCGGGGGGACGCCGAGCACAACACATAACACCTCGTCTCGTTCCCTCCCATAATCCCCCGGAATAAATTACCTAATTGACAGCATTAGGGTGATACTTGTCAGAAGGTGCCTCTTAAAGCGTTATGTGTAATGAAAATGCACAGCGTCGCTAAATTGTGGGGTCCCCCCCCCCCCTCATTTTCTCAGCTTCGCGCGTTAAAAATGATAAACGGCCGCCATTTGGGGCATATTTAGAGCGAGGCCTCTCCTCGTCGCCGAGCTGCCACGTCTCATTTTTCCATATTTCTTAATAAATTTGCGGCGTCAGTGATATTAAAAGCTCATTTCTGCTGAGGAATATTTATTCAAGCGGGCGTGCGAAGGGAGCCAATGTCACGCCGAGGCTCGCGTGGCACCTCGCACGCCCCTCGCCTTCCCCCGCCCCTCCCCCACTGTGTCACTCCGCTCTTCGATGACCCGTGAGGTGAGAGACTGACTGCCCCCCACTGGCGAGGGGTCAACACTGCAGCGCAGGTTCAAGAAGTGTCCCTCACAGTTCAGTGCACTATTCATACGGCTGAAAAGACAACCGAGCCGCTCTTGACTTTTCCTAAAGTGAAAAAGTGGCGAGCATCTTCTTGAGGTGGCGGTGGTGTGCACGTGGTCGGGCGACGCTTCCCTCGGATCAGCAAAAAAAGAAGAAGAAGAAGAAGAAGAAGAAGAAGAAGAAGAAGAAGAAGAAGAAGAAGAAGAAGAAAGAAAGAAGAGCTTCTTGCTCGCGGGCGAGCCGCACTCCTCCCTATTTGTGTAGAATAAAAAGCTTGAATGGTTTCTGGGGAGGAGGAACTTCTCAAAGCCAGGAGACAGCTGTCTGGACGGCAGATTATTTTTATAACGCCACACTTTGATGTCACTGGAAAATAACAGAGGAAGGCAAAGCTCCTCCTCCAGTCATAATGAGAACGAACGGCCACTTCCAGAACATTAAAAGTCCTCTTTTGTCCCCGCGCAATGACCCCAGCGTGGTCAGAAGAGGCTGTGGAGGAGAATTAGTGTGTCTCACAGTAAGAAAAAAAAACTATGAATTCAACTCTGTTTCTGTTACATCTGGCAGAAGTAAATACAAGGCTCGCACTTTAACTTGAGCGTTTACGTTTTTTGGACAGGAGTTATTTTGTGGGACGTCAGCGGACGTAGGAGCATGTTCGGACCGGAGAGTTTTATTGGGCCCACACTGTGACGTCACAGACAGCCACAGACAGCCGCTTTTAGAAGATCACAACCTGTGCACTTTTCAACTCCACTCCTGGTGGAGGAAAATCAGAGGGATGAGGGGTCTGCTTTTTGAGAAATAATAATAACAACGATGAAAGTGAAACAATACTATTTCTGTTCTCATCACTAAGATCATGGATATGTAGAAAATTATAGAAAATGTGGTTTGAATAAAGTGTAAAGCAGCATCAGGGTCTTCCAGAGATGCAAAAATGTTTTTCTCTGCTTAACCTTTAGGATCGGTAATAATTATTTCTCAAGGATGCAGTGTTTTTTTTTCTGATAAAAGTAAATGTCCTTCCGCCTTCACAATATGGGAGCAATGTCAAGTCATAACAAAATGTACTTTTATTCTTCAAAGACTCACTCTGAGGGCCTGTTGTTCATACGTTAAGGAACTGTTTTTGAAAATAAATGGAAAAAAAAAAAAATCTCCTCTTGTTTCTCTGCGCCTTTTTTTTTGTACTGCCGCTTTTAATCTCGCTGTGCAGGTCACAATGACAATGAAATCTATCTATCTATCTATCTACAGACGACCCAGAAATGTGTCCGGCTGCGTGTGTGCGTGCGTGTGTGTGTTCTTGGACTGAACTTTGGGTTGGGGGACGGTCAGTGGGCACGGCTCCTCTGTCCAGATGTGCTGCCATATTGGATCTCCAGGAGGCCTTCACCCGCCTCCTAAAAAGTGCAAAAGTATAAAAAGCAACAGCTGGTCCAGCAAGGGGGGGGAAAAAAAACAAAAAAACCCCTCTAACCTTTTGTTTCCTGCATTCCGATTACCTTTGTCACTCTTCTTCAGCCACAAAGTCACAGCCTTCCAACTATTACAAATGGCTGTCGTGTCACTATCTAAACGTCTTTTTTGACTTTTATTTGTGTCTGTCCCCCCCCCCGCTGAGCCTTTCACTCTCCTCCTGAGGAAGTGATTACCCCGGATACGGGCGAGATATTCCTGTCAGCGGTAATGTTCTCTGATTGCCGAGGAGAAATGATGGGCCTGGCTTATGGGGATGAGGTAGAATAACAAAGTGTTTTTGAGGGTGTTTTTTCTTTTGTTTTGTTTTGTTTTTTGGAAAACAAGCTTCCTCCCGGAGTGTAATCGCGCCTCTCATCTCTTGAAATGACGCTTAAAAGAAAACAGAAAAAACAAAAAAAACATCAGACATGACTGATCTGAAACTGGAAACAAAGGCTGATAATGTGATGAAATACTTATTTCTGCACCTACTGCAATACACAGAGGAAGGAGGCGCTCTTACCCGGGACGCTAAATCACCGACACTCTGATATGACAGCGAGGGACAAACACCCCCGCTGAGATCCTACAATTTCCCCTACAACAATTTATGTCGTTTTTTTTTTTTTTTTTTTCTTCCCTCTCTGCGGGCGTGACAGGTGCACAGGAGAAGACGCACCAAGTCGAGGGGGGGCGGGTCCAGCAACTTGTTTCAGCCAATAGCAGCGCGTCCGGGCGAGGATTTGCGATTGACGGTCAGCCGCTCTGACCAATCGCAGAAGGCAGTGGGAGGGACCCGGGCTGTGGGAGGTGTGTCCGGCGGTACGAGTCTCCAGCTGCACACTATCCAAGTCGACGAGTAAATGGCACGAGTGTTGCCTCGCGCTGCTTAGACCAGCTTCACAGTGCGCGCTCAGGGGGGAAACTACGGTCCTACTTTTTTTTTTTGTTGGTGTCTTTTTCTTTGTTTGTTTGTCCTCCCTTTCTTTCTTGCTCGCGCAACCAGGTGACTAATTTGACGCACGGGGGCTCAGAAGGAACCGGGGACCTTAAAGGGAGGGGATTTGATTTGTTTGGACCACTTGCAAACTTCAGTCCAGTCGAAGCTCAAGTTCCCCCTTTGAAAAAAAAAAAAAAAAAAAAAAACCCTCCCACAACCTACTGATCCCCCCCCCTCACCCACCCCCTGACTGTGCCGAGGAGAGACACGCTGCCGCTGCCGGACATGTGAATTTTACACAGTGGATAACTTGCCAAGCGCCGAACCATGAAACCCGCCACATCCGCCGCCGCCGCCGCCGCCTTCACCAGCCTGCGCTGCTTCGGCTTCCTGCTGACCTGCCTGCTCGTCGACTCAGGCTCTGCACAATCAGGTGAGTGAGACGCCGTGCACCTGCCTCCTTATCCGCCCTGTCTGCCTGCATGCCTGCCTTCCCCACCGAGTGTTGTTGCTGTATCCGTGGAGATCCGTGGCCCCGGTGCGCACTGAGCGCACTGGCACGTCGATACTTGCGGCTTTTCAAGCTGCTGTTGCTGTGCGTGTTTTGTGCGTATGCTTGTTTTAAACGTTGGTCGATGGTCGATCCTGCAACACTTCACACAACATCCGATCCCGCCGCTACCTGCTGTCACTCCCCCCCCCCCGAAGAGGCTCCGGCAGGTACGGCAGGTTGTTGCTGCTGCGGTGCGTTCACTTGCCGAGGTGAGCCGCGAGCCTTGCAGCGCCACAGGGTGTCACGGAGTGGGACGGAGAGAAAGAGAGAGAGATAGTGTGTGTGTGTGTGTGTGTGTGTGTGTGTGTGTGTGTGTGTGTGTGTGTGTGTGTGTGTGTCTTGCACAGAGCGGCACTGTTGAACTCGGAAGGGGGAGAAGAGAGCGTTTTAATGCCCGGTGCACGTGAGGCGGCGCGGGTGACACTGGGCTCGCCTCGCAACAGACCACCACTGTGTCACTGTGTGTGTCTGCCGCGCGTCTCTGAAAAGTTCCCAGCTCCAGTTTCACTCCTAGCAGCAGCTGAGACTGATCGGTGATCGGTGATCAGTCTGGCGGCGGTGCTGCTGTCAGATCTGACACATCCTCGACCTGCTGTCCCTGTGTGTTTCTCCCCCCCCCCCCTCCACACGCGGCTCAACTCATTTATGTCAAGTCTGCAACCTGTGCAAAGAGGCGATAGCGGAGGCAAACATGCACCGGTACGCACCCTGCAATCGGTGCGGAGGGGGAGAAATAAAAGACAAAGCGGATTATCGCGAAATGACGTTATTCCCCATTTCAGGTGAAATCCTCCCCTGAGGGGGATCCCGCGTTTCGGACCGCTGCTCGGCATTCTGCTCGTTGCGCGCGGGAGAGAGTCTGAGCTGAGGGGTGTGTGTGTGTGTGTGTGTGTGTGTGTGTGTGTGTGTGTGTGTGTGTGTGTGTGTGTGTGTGTGTGTGTGTGTGTGTGTGTGTGCAAATACAAATTATGCACCGCGTGCGTGTGGATTTTGTCCAATAGGTGTCGTCACTATCATGCGTGACGAGCACCGCCAGGACACCGCGAGGGAGGGTGGCTTGCTTTCCGTTTTACGTGCGTAAAAAACCCTCCAATTTACGAACTTTTACGAGCTTAACGCTTGAAATTCACGACCCAGAATCCTCTGGGTTTTTTTTTTTTTTCGGGTGTGAAAAATCGAGGAGTTTCTTCTCTTTGCAGGGCGACTTTCCATTCCTTCGCCTCGGTCCCGTCCTGCTGTTTAAACATTAACCGAGAAGCGTTTTTTTAATTTTTTTATTTATTTTTATTTTTTATTGTATTTCATTCTGTTGACGCACAGACTCCTAAAAAAACGAGCTGTTGGCAGCTGGTTCTGAGGTTGATGGCGCTTCACAATTTGTTTCTGGGACGCAGGTGTCATTTCCCCCCCCCCAACTCTGTACGCACGCGCACACAAAAATACATTTTGGTGTTAGGGGAAACTTTTAAGGGGGGGGGGGGGTGTAATTTTTGTTTCCCATTGATTTTGAAACATCTGATAAAACTGGACTGTGGCTTGTTGCTGGTTGGTTGCTTTTAAACGATATTTGCGTGCCTTACGTTGTAAAAATATGATGCAAAAATATGAAGCCTGTGCTGGTGACCGGATCTGGCGTGAAGGAGGATGTCGTCACCCCCCCGTACACACACACACACACACACACACGCACACACTCCCTCACACTGGCTGAGTGGCATCCGAGAGCCGCGCGCGCGCCAACAGGAAGCTGTGGATGAATCTGTGCGTAAAAAAAACACGGATTATGATCGGATAGGCAGCTTGAGGCAAAAGCCTCGAGACATGCGTGTGCATGCCCGCGTATTTGTGTGTGTGTGTGTGTGTGTGTGTGTGTGTGTGTGTGTGTGTGTGTGTGTGTGTGTGTGTGTGTGTGTGTGTGTGTGTGTGTGCTAGAGCACGCACAGTGCACGCTTTTCTGGGCGCGCTCGCGTTAACCTGGAGGGGTTTGGAGAGGACAGTGACGCGTGAAAGCCAACTGATGCGTTTTTTTTGGTTTTACGTTTTTGTGTTTTCCACTTTGCCCTTTTTTCTTTTGGTATCAGCTCCAAACCATCAGGTTCCTTGACGGGAAAAGGTTCTGCTTTGTATGATTAAACCGAGTTGTTTGTTTTTTGTACAAATCAAAGTTCATCATCTTATCAGAAAATTTGAAAGTGAAGACTGTTTTTTTTTTTTTTTTAACAGAATTGTTCCACTGTATCTTTGAAACCCTTGCCTATTATACCTTGGTGTGTGTGTGTGTGTGTGTGTGTGTGTGTGTGTGTGTGTGTGTGTGTGTGTGTGTGTGTGTGTGTTCACTCTATAAACTGCATGATAGAGGTGGAAAAGCCATATGGCCGCATTCCAAAAGTCCGTCTATGATTATAAATATTAATGTGCCTGGAGAGCAGGAGTGCAGTCATCCGGCCTACCTGCATCTACCTGTGTGTATGTGTGTGTGCGTTCACACATGTACCCGTGCATGTGCGCAGCCATGTATAAAAACCTGACCTTTGACCTGAGGTCTACAATGCTGACGGTTTTTATTTGACAGATATTTAATCGTTCTAGTTTCACGCTTTGTCTTGTGCTGCACATCTGCGAGGGTGAGGAAGGTGTTGATCGCCCCCTGCTGGAGGGCCAGAGTGCAGGAGGTCTAACTTTTCCTCGTCCCGGTGCAGTAAAATGCGCTCAATCAGCTTTAAGCCTTGATTTCAGCAGCACTGCGGCTCTTCGTCTGTTTACTTACTTAGCCTCGCTAAAATCTCCACACACTTTAAAAAAAAAGGATGCATCTCTCTTCTAGTGTCTTCTAGTCGGTCTGGCCGTCCGTACTTGTCCTGCCTCCCGGTGCATTGTGGGTGTTTATTTTTAACCCATTACTGTAAATCCATGTTTTTCCTTCCCTGAAGGACGGTGCGAAGGTCTGAAGCGGAGCGAGCTGCACCGCTGCTCGTCAGGTGTGCCAACCGCCTCCTTAAATTGAAAGCTCAGCGCCGCTTCAGCTCCATGAACACCAGGTTAAACTTTACGCTGCGTTTTTAATATCCCGCCACATCTCCATATACGTTTAATATCCGCTCCGACCGCGGCGGAGAGTCTCAGTTTTAGACCTGTCACTAATCAGGGGAGCGCACAGCGTGTTTGGAATTTTATCTGGATTAAAAAAAGAAAGAAAAGAAAACCGGCACTTGATTCTTTTTCTCCTCCCTCTTTCACTCCTCCCGTCGCTCCTCTTCGCTCCGACTACCAGTTTCCCTGTCTCGAAGAGTGACGCCACATTCGCGGCCCACACAGCTCTGCTCTGCTCTGCTTTGCTCTGCGCCGCAAACTCCTCTCGCTCTCTCATCTTTTGCCTGTGGCCGCTCGATAAAGCAGCTCTGACCCCCCCTGCCGCCGCCGCCGCCAGGCCTCTTTTTATTAGAAGAATGGCTGCCTTTGATTAGGAGGCGATCCGCTTCCATTTGTCGGCGACGCACCGGAATGTGAACCTTTCATCTGCTGGGCCTGCGCCGGGCTGAGAGAGAGGAGAGCCTCTGACGGAGAGAGTCTCCCGAGGCGGCGCTGCCGCCGAGGTGGTCAGCGCCCGGCGACGCACCGAGGCCTCCTGTTGTTTGCTGAAGGTCTTGTGTGCGGCGTTGCGTTGCTTTCATACCGCCATGTTCGGTGAGCGCCGACTGGAGTGGAGCAGCCACACCTGATCAGTTGCGGCAAAACGAATCGATCGAAACTCAGGAAACAGCGTATTTAACCCTTTGTTTGCAGCTCTCTGGGAAACAAACCCCACTGCGATGAAGCTTGTGGTTAAACTTAGCCAAACTCGCACATTTTTTTTTTTACTTCCTGCATGGGTGGGGTTGTTGTCTTCCCCTCGGGGGAGAGGTATCCAGCTCCCCCTTGTGACATCACAAAGGGCCGACTCGCCAGTCCCAGCAGGCATTTTCTTCCAGGTGCAGCGAGATGCCGAAGCGAAAGATGGAATCTTTTTATTTCTGGGCACGTCGCTGATGCAAACGGAGACGCAGCGTTGCTGGAAAACACGGGTTCATTTGAATTTCGCACAGCAGGGGACCTTTAAATATTTTAATGCCCGACAGCGGCCTTGTGGTAGAGTGTCTGGTCTGAGAGCCCCGAAGAGCGGAGCTACCTGGGTTTGATCCTCAGTCAGGTCACGCAAAAAATAAAAATAAAAATGCGGCCTCCAGGGGGCGCTCCTTCTGTGTCCTCACCGTGCTGAAAACCGTGACAGAATAAGGGGGATTCAGGTGCAGCCTACTGAAGACAAGTGGCATTGTTTGAAAAAAACAAACACACTTTTATTACCAAATCATTTTTCCACTTCTCACAGTGATTATTATGAAGAAAGACTTTCAGCTTGTGGCTCAGTACTGCCGCACATTGCAGCAGGGGAAAACAAGAGGTGCCAAAAGGCCTCTGCTGCAGGAAATAAATCCTTGCATTATTTTCTTCGCTGTGCACTTCTTGCTTATGGATTTTGCCCTCCAGCCAGACTCGGCAACGAAAAAAAACAAAACAAAACCAAAAAAAAAAGTTTGTGTAATCTCGAGCGTGCTTACTTCGTAAGAAAAGTGGAAACCATTAAGTTTCCTCTAAATCTCCACCCCCCCCACCCCCACCCCACCCCACCTCACCCCTCCTCCACCTCCTCGATAAACAAACTGCTTTTGAACCGCAGGCATCAATAATGTATGTGCGGCACCCACAATGCAGCCCACTCTAATATTCCAGCGGGGACTTGAGGAGCGCGAGCGGCCCTCTGCTGGCCGTGTGGCCGCGTGTCGCCTCTAATGGCGCCGCTTGTGTTTCATAATCTGCTGCGATGTCACTGTAATATCCTTTAATCACCACCGCCGGGACTCTCGCGACGCTATCGGCCCTCGTTCGATCACAGGTGCCTCAGCGCCGCCGTGGCCGAGACCTGCTGCTGTGTTTTTTTTTTTTTTTTTTCGCCAGCAGCACACCTCGCTTTTTTCTATTTTTTTTCCTGTCTCAATTTGTTGACGTCCTCTAAACCAGTCGGAGCGTCGACAGAAGTGACTCGCTGCCATCCTGCATGACCTTTTATGTGTGTGTGTGTGTGTGTGTGTGTGATTCCCAACTCCCCGCTGTCGGGAACGAACCACTCAGACTTTCCTGTGACATAATTGGGTGTCTGCGCTCGCTCGGCTCCCGACTGTCGTTCACGTACTCAAAATGCAAATTCGGAGGCGCGATCGGTTTACAAGCAAGGGAGCGAGATCGACGCTTCAGATTTGATGAGGCCTGTTAAAAGCTGCCTCCTCACAACCTCCGTGTCTCTCTGGCCCGCTTTGTTCTTTCCGGAAGATTGAGTTTTTTTTTTTTTTTCTCAAATGTGTCTGAAAGGAAATTAAGATTGGAAGAGCCGACAGCCTCCACGCAGCCAAAGACGTTCGTTAGCGACGGAGCGGCGAGATGAGCGAGATCCTGCGCGCCGCCGTTCGACGTCGGGGCGTGGGGGGTCCAGACAGAACGGGACCGAGTTTCAGGAGCTTCAGGCGGTCGAATCAATCCAGTCGGTTCTTAATTAGGAAAGCCGAGGCCAGCCGAAGAGCACTGAAAGCCTTGGAGAAAAAAAAAAAAAGTCATCTTCTTCTCGGAGAGACGAGGCCGCAGTGCAGGGCGACCGTCAGCCTGGCAGAGATGGTTTGAACCGGCGACATTTAAATCAGTGCAAACACAGCAGTGGGGCAGCAGAGGAGGGAAGGCAGAGCGCTGCGTCAACGTACACAGCAAAATTATGGGCTTCTCTCGCTCTTCGATTAGAGCGAAAAACAAAGTTGAGCTCAATAATTTGCCAGCATTTCCTCCCGTCAGGCAGGCAGGCAGGCAGACGGCAGCTTCGCTGTTTCCTCCCTGTGTGTGCGCGTGTGTTTCCATGCGTTCTCAGATATCTGATATTCCAACCAACCCTCCCACCCACCACGCTGCTCGTATTTGCATGTTACCGCTTTTCAACTGCTGCATAATTCATCCTTTTTGTTTTATACGGGATTCTCCTAAAGTCGCTACGTTGCTCCGCACACGTCGAGGAGGCTCCACGCAGGAACCGCAGGCCTCCAGTTCCTCTCGGCTCTCCCGGCGTTTCGCCCGACTGGAGAGCCTGTCTGTCTGTCTGTCTGTCTGTCTGTCTGTCTGTCTGTCTGTCTGTCACTGCGCTCGGAATTTTTGATCCCCTTTGTTTCCGCCGCCGCTCGTCTTTTTGGTGCTAAGTGCGGGCCGTCCCTCTGCATCCTGCTGGAGGGTTCGGGAAGGCGGGGGGGGGGGACTGTCAGCCGCTAGACCCTCGTTTGACAAGCATGTTTCTGAGGGTTTGAAAAACGGCGTGACAGCGGCTCTGAGTGACACGCACTCACGCACGGACATCCGTGCGTGAGATTTTTCCTCTATTTCTTTCTTTTTTTGTGCGTCTGGCGACTGTCGGCTGCTGCTGCTGCTGCTTGTTTGCGCGGCCGAGAGGACGAGACGCTGACTGACAGACTGTGGGGGCGCCGGAGAGTCTCTCTCCCGCTCTCTCTCTCTCTCTCTCTCTCTCTCTCTCTCTCTCTCTCTCTCTCGACTGTCTGCTCTTTATATACTTCTGAATATGTCCGTCTTTTTTTTTTTGGTCCCCTCTTCTTCTTCTTCCTCTTCTTCATCCTCCTCCTCCGCCCACCACCCCCTCTGCCTTCAACCGCGCCTTTGTGAGCCTCTGCACAATAACGTGGGAGCATTAAAAAAAAAAAGAAATGACAATGGAAATTAGCGCTTATCTTTGTTAAGGCGCGCTCATTAGCCGCCGCCTTTGAGAATGAAAGTCGTCCGATAAGAGTTGCTCTGCCGTGTTCCTCTGAGGCGTATTGACACATTGGAGTGATGTGTTTTATTCTCGCTCCTTTTTCGGCTGCTGCTCCGTTCCCGCTCAAAGTTAATAACGGTGGTCGGGGACGTATGAAAGGATGATAATAGGCTGACAACTTGGCCATGAAAGGCTGGCTCCACCTTCAAACGGGCTTTTCATGCGCTGCTTTCGGCGTGTGGGTGTGTGTGAAAGGGCTGAACACCCCCCCCCCCCTCCCCACACACACACACACACACCCTTCCACCCCCCCCCTGTCTACTTCCTCTTTTAGTAATCCCCCCCTCCCAATAAAATATTCATAGCTAATCTGCATTTACAATGTAATTACAGACAAGCTTTTGAGCGATATCGGATATGGCCTGGCGGAACCCATACTTTAGCAGACAAAAAAAAAAGATCTTGACGTGTGACGATTTGTGTGCCGGGCATAGATACAAAAGAGAGGCGGGGGATGTGTGGGTTAAGAGTTTAAAGCGACGAGAAACAAACTTGGAACAAACTTGAAAAGGGGGACGTCCGAGTTCGTCAAGACGCACAAACTGGAAGGAGGAGTTCCTGAGTTTCTCTCGTCCAAACATGCAGCAGCTCGAGCAGTTTCTGCCTCAGGGACGTGTTGTGCATTCAGAGACCTCGGTAGCCTTTCTACGCTCTTCTCACCGGTCCGTCCATCCTGACCTCTGACCCCTGACATCAACAAGGCGTTTTTCTCCATGCAGCTGCCGCTCACTGGATATTTTGTCAATTTTTTCGCTGTTCTCAGTCAAGCAGAGATGGTTGTGATGCGGTGAGCGTCCCAGTAGATCAGCATCAAGGTGAAGATAAACCCCACAATCATCTCAACCACGGTCAATCCTCCTTTCTTCTCCATTCTGATGCTCAGTTTGAGCTCCGACAAGTCGTATTTACCACAGCCTACATGCCTAAATGCATTGAATTGCTGCTGTGTGGTTGGCTGATGAGTAGTTTATTGTTAACGAGTGAATGGACATTTGGCCCTCACCGGATCATCTGGAAACCACAACGCTGCTTCTGCTGTTAATGCGTTTTGATATTAAACTGAATTGAAAAATGCAACGTGCAGGCTGGAAACCTGCCGTTCTGCCATTATGCGTTGCGTCCGCCTCCTGCTCGCCGTGCTAATGGAGTGGCGTGTGCCGCGTGCTCACCCTCGCAGGTCAATTCTTCAACGTGCAGAGAGAATGAGAGAGCGAGAGACAGAGGGAGGGAGGGAGGGAGGGCCAGTCCGTCGGCGTCCTCCTTAAGTGAAGCACTTGGCGTTTGTGCCCTGTAATAAATGAGTTTGCAGCCAGTCGTGGCAGCTGTAAGGAGACATCTGGGAGCGAGTGTAAAGTGGGGGGGGCGGGGGGATCGGGCGAGGGGAGCAGGTTATCTGTGCAAGGATGAAATAAACGGCGCCGCAGCTCATTTGACAGCAGTTAGCCTGTCGTGAAATGTTGCGGGCGGCGGCGGTGGATGTGCGCGCTTGTCAGAGAGGACGCACCAACCCAGAGGTCACACTAGGGGGGAGTGTTTCTGTCACGCTGCCAGGAGTTATTTTCGCTGTGATGTCGGGTGTCATTCTTGAACTTGAATTCTTGTCGAATCATTAAGTGGGGCTGGTGGGCAGCACCGAGCGTTTTGATTGGACAAGAGAATTTCCAATAAGGCCGCCGGTGAGACTTTTTCCTCCACGCAGGTGTTGTGTTGAAACCCGACGGGCCTCCGCGGGGAGTTTTTTTTGTTGCGTGCGTCTCCTGTTGCTGCGAGACGTGATTGGCAGCCCGGCGCTATACGGACTGAAGTCTCTTGAAAACAAAAGCAAAACAAGTTGTTGCCGGCTGGTTAATTTTCTCATCAAAGTTGGGCCTAATTGCGAAAACTATTTGCGAGGCATAAGTGATTAGGTAAACAGACTAACCATAATCTCTTTATATAATTAAACAAGGGGCTGAAGAAAAGTTTGCGGAGCTCCTTCACACGACGCTGGAGGCGAATGATGAACTGCTCGGCTTCCGGTGCACTTTTTTTTTTAACACTAGAATTCAATGTTTTGTCAATATTGGAAAGATCTTCATGTGTGGTTGTTTTTTTTTCTTTCAAAGGCCACCAAGACTCGCTTTTCAGATCAGTTTCTTTAACAACACAGTGTATTTTCCCCCGGTATTGAAAAATTGGCTTTGTCCCGAAACAAAGAGTACAAGCCTCGCAGAAAGTATCCGAGGTCTTTCTGCTACAATCACCGAGTTGTTGGTATCGATCGCCAGCCTCAAAGTTGCCACCGCCGCTCTTTTACCTCCTCAAAACATCCGTCGAGGCGCATTGAACTCCAAGCAACGCGTCCCCACTAATGCCGCCGTCGCTTTTCGAGGTTCGTTTGCCTCTTTTTTTTTTTTTTTTTTTAAGATCAAATCTTTTCCAGTGTAAAGTTCAAGCGGCCTTGGATTTTACTTTCATTGCAGCGTTCTCCACTTTAGAGGAAATGCTCAGCGCTTTTTTCAGCGTGGCTTAGCGGGGCCCGAGCCGCAGTCACCTTGCTGCAGAGCAGAAATAGCGCGGCTCGCTCGGCTCCCGTGATGTAAAGGTACATAAAGCACAGGATGAGGGGAGCGGGAGAGGCAATTGACCTTGGCTGCGTCTGAGGGGCAGGAGGCAGCAGCGCCCGCATGGATGGATGGATGAATGGATGGATGGATGGAAGCTGTGGCACTGCGGCTTGGCGAGGAGCGGGCTGAACGACGGGACAGTGCTGAGTTTGACAGTTCCAAGTTCCAAGTGTGAAACGGCCCTCGAGGCACCTTTAGCTCAGGTCGTCACTTCTGGAGCTTCAAAATAAAGTACACAATGAGGGAATCAATTGATTTATGACTTTATTCCTTATTTAAGCAATTTTTTTTTCAAACAAATTCAGCTCTAAAGGACCAGAAATAACATTGCTCCCATGTCCTTCTTTGTAAACGTTGGCGCTGGTAAAACGTTAGAATTTTGACAAAAAGGATTTCACCCAGTACGATTAAAAAAAGAACCAGGTGTCCAAAAGTCTCTACAGCCCAGAGCTCTTCAAAGCCTTGATGTTAATGCTGCGTTCCTGGCCACAGTATCAGCTTCTGCCTCCTACACAGGTTCCTGCAGATGTGAAGGACCACATGAGGTACAAGAAAAAAAAACATTACAACAACAAAAGATCTAAAGACAATAACAAGCAAACAAGGGCTCATTTCTTATGCACTGTAGAAAAATAACTTCAGAGTTGCTGCCGTGTTTGTTGTCAAAATGGACCTCTGCATCTTCTGGACACTGCAGGTGCAGTTTGCAGACAAGCTGTGTGTGTCTGTGTTGTTGTTGGCGTTTGTCTCTCCTGGTAGGAGGGTGGGATTCTTTCCGTCCTTCAAACTCTGGAGAGGAAGTTGGTGAAGCGCATCACCTTTGGGTGAACTATGCCGTTAACATTTCACCTGTTCTGTGTGTGTGTGTGTGTGTGTGTGTGTGTGTGTGTGTGTGTGTGTGTGTGTGTGTGTGTGTGTGTGTGTGTGTGTGTGTGTGTGTGTGTGTGTGTGTGTGTGTGGTAGTAGTAGCGCTGACTAAGTGCGACTGGGCTCCAAAGTGGAGCTGCCGCTTTGCCTCCCGCTGGGTGAGACTGTTCACCTGCGACAGGAGCTTCGTCTCGGCCGCTGCCAAGTATACGAGTGGCCCGGGGGGGGGGGGGTGGTTGGCGGGTGAGGCGCCGCTTCCTGGTTCCCACCCACCTCCGTCCTTTGTTCCCAAAACCAAGAGACATCACCCGCCCTCGCCCGCCTCCCCCGATGGCAAGGTGAGCGCGGTGCTGATGCAAGGCCCTTCGGAGCGGACGGGGGGGGGAGGGGAGGGATCTTTCCTAATTTTAGCCGGTGAAGGGCAGGTGCAGGGGGTGGGGAGGGAGGGGGGGGAGGCGGGGTGGGGGGAGAGTGCGTCCCTCCCTTCAGCGGGACGGGCGAGCGTCTCGGGAGTCCTGGTTAAAACGGACGCTATCACAGGAGCTGGACGGACAATTAATCAACGGCGGCCCAGAGGGGGGGGGGGAGGAGGAGGAGGAGGAGGGGGGGGCTGACAGAGACTGCTCACTTTGCACAGCCAGGCATGCACACACACACACACACACGTGCACACACACACACATGCACGCCCACACACACGCACGCACACGGGCAGACAAGCAGCTGCTGACAGTCTCGCCCTACAACAGCCTCCCCTCACCTGCCTCCCTCGCCCCCCAACACACACGCACACACACACACACACACACACACCACTGTCTCTGCCAACCTTCCCTCCCTCCACTATGCCCCCACCCCCCCACCCATCTTCTCCTTGTCCTCTAAACTGTGTTCTGGGTCTCCATTGGAAGTGTCCGGCGGTCCTCACTGTGACCCGACGGCCTCAGAGGAGGCGAAGTGCAGAAGAATCACCCCCCCTCCCCCCACCGCTGCGCTGCGCTGCCCCGCCAAGTCCCTTGCACCCCCCCGGCCCACGCCACCGCTGCTGAGTGATTGATGGGTCGAGCTCTGACAGGACTCGGTCCACCCGAGGGCGGCGGGCGGGCGGACGGACGCAAGGACGCTCCGATTTAGCCAGATGCCGCGGAGACGCAGAGAGAGCGAGCGAAGCGGGAGACAAAGAGCGGCGGCGGCATTTGACTGTTGCTCCTCGCCAAGGTCGCCCGGGTGAGAGAGGGTGAGAGAGAGAGAGTGAGAGGGCGAGAGGGAGGGAGGGAGGGAGGGAGGGATAGAGAGGGAGAGAGAGGGAGAGAGAGGGAGAGGGAGAGAGAGTGAGAGAGGGAGGGAGGGCGAGAGGGAGAGAGAGAGAGGTAGGGCGAGAGGGAGGGAGGGAGAGAGAGAGAGAGAGAGAGTGAGGGCGAGAGGGAGTGAGGGCGAGAGGGAGTGAGGGAGAGTGAGGGAGGGAGAGAGTGAGGGCGGGAGAGAGAGAGAGAGAGACCTTCCACGAACAGAGCACCTGCTCTTGTTTTTTCCGTTGCGTCACCCTGCAGCCACTCCTCCTCCTCCTCCTCCTCTTCCTCCTGCTGTGATGAACGGAGGTGCGCTCCAGACCTGAATGGCCCTTTAATGCACTTGTCTCCAGCCCCGGAGTGCATCCTGATTCCTGACAGCAAAAGGTTGAAGGAAAAAAGTAGAAGTGAACGTCGCCTTCTATCTGGCAACCGCAGCGGAGCGGTCGCTGCCACCGTCTTTTCTTCGGTCTCTACGTTCCAGAGAAGAATTTAAACTCCCCTTGTATTTAAGCCAGAAATGACAAAATCCTATTTTTCATTTCTTTATTTTCTCTGTTTTTCTAAAAGACAAAACTCTAGAGATGAGCTAATTGTGATGTCACAAAGGGAACCAAAGCTTCGCTCCTGCCCCCTTTCCCCCCCCCCCCACAACTTGTGGAAACGACAGAGGATTTTTGCAGGAGGATGCAAACAGAGGGCTAAAGGCGTGGTTTTCCACAGATCTACAGACACATGCGAGTGTGTGGCGGCTCCAGCGGAGCCCCGGATAAATAAAACGACAACAAACAAAAGCTCTACAACGATGTTCCCAAACGCACAAAGCCACCTCATCGACTGCGACTTCACCGTGTGCGTGTCCCGGAGATGAGTTTGACTTCAGGCTGCGTGCTGCGTTACCCACTGGGGCGGGGGGAGGTTGGGGGGGGGAGGGTCCCGGTTCTCTGAGTAAGCAAACACCCACTTGAGACGGCGCCAAGCGGCCGGGGAACAAGGCCTGCAGTGTCTCCCCGCTCCCAGGGCTTTGTCCGCGGCGCCGCGGCTCCTGACCCCACGTGACGGGCCTGGAGATGAGGGGAGCGCTTGTCTCACCAGAAACGCTGACCCCGTTTCCATGCGAGGCAGAATCGGCTTCGGACCCCCGCAGTCGTTCCACGCTGGGGCCTGAGTTGAGGTGCGCGGCGCTCGTCGGTTGCTTATCAGCGCCCGAACACTTCAGGGTTTTCCCTGCGTGGTCAGTTTGACTCTCCCTCGTGATGCCGACGAGTCACTGCACTCGTGGTCCAAGGCTTGAAGACGGTGGAGAGCATCGGGAAAAGGCTGGTGGAGGTTTTTGGAGCCTCCGACCAGTGCGCTGGGTGTCGGGGGAAAAAAAAAGCTGCAGAAACTACGGCAGGAATATTTATTGCAATTCAAACTTTTTCCATGCGTCACTAACCCAAAATCTGCAAACTTATTCTTAATTAAAGTGAGGGCAGACTGCTGTTCGCATGGCCGTCTCGTTCACAGTGCCGTCTTTACCGGCTCACCACTGCATGTTATTGGAATTTTGCTGTGCACGGGGAAAAAATTGTTTCATTGTCTGCACACGGATTGTAAGATTCAAAATTTTAAAGAAATTGCATTTTTGAAAATACCTCTTCAGTCAGGCGACTGAGATAAATAAATAATTAATGATATAAATAAAACAACAACTGTAAAATGGTAGAAATGTGAGGATCGTGTAATAATCATTTGGTGAGGATTTACGAATGATATGGAAATAAATGGATAAATGCACGAGTCACATAATGGCAACAAAGCACAGTGGGCAGTGATGCGAGACGTCTGCCTTCCAGAGACGCCGTGAACTCTGCGCTGCTCTCTTTACGTGCAACGTTGTGCAACCAAATTGCCCAATTGTGTCTCTTTTTAGCCCCGCAACACGTCCTCCGGCTGAGGCTCTAAACCCTCCCCTCCCGACTGCAGCTGCGGCCGCTCTGTATTTTTCTGCTCATTTGGTTTGACTTTTGAATCTTTTTCCTCCTGCTCTGTTTTGTTGTGTTTTGCCTGTTCTTTGTGTCTGCTTCAGTTGAGCCGTCCTGTAGAGGAACAACGGTCAAACCGGTTCTGCGGGTCTCCGTGTACTCTGCAGACCTCCGTTGCAACCTGTGGTTATCTGAGTTCCCGCTGCCTCTCGATGGTCTCCAACCAGTCTGCCCATGATGACGTCAAGGCATTTTTCGACACGCGTCTGGCGCCCGCTGGATTCTTTTTCTTTCTCTTTTTCTCACCGTCCTCTGTGAACCTGAGAATTCTGACACTCTGGCGTCTTCCACACGTCCACATGCCTGGATGCGCAGACTAGCTGCCATGTAATTGGCCGATTAGCAAATTGTGTCGACAGCCAATCGAGCTTCGCACCCAATGAAGTGGCCACCGTGTGGTGGACTGCAACGTTGCGGTGTTCCTGCAGGAGCTTCAGTGCAGTGGAGAACGGCAGCTCTGATGTCATGGAAGAGTTTCTGGACGGGACGGCAGGGTAGCTGGGAGAAGTCGTCTTTTCTAATTCATTTGCTTGTCGCGCATGTAGCCTCTCATTTCTCTTGTTTCCCTTCATTTTTTTTTCGCCCCCTCCAGAGATTCGTCCCTCCCGCCTCAAGCCGTCTGAATAAATAGGCACTTTTATCCCCTCGGTGGAGGCAATATCTCCTCGTCTCGCCGTCTGAATTGGCGATGAGGATGTCGTGCATGCGTCAGCCGGGCCGTCCATCCGTCAGCCGGGCCCGAGCTGTGTGTGAGCGGCAAAACACAAACACAACAGGTATCCGTCCGGCTGGCTGGCTGGCTGGCTGGCGCTTCACCCACTCGCCGCCTGCCTGCCTGCCTGCCTGCCTGCCTGCCTGCCTGCCTGCCGAGCACCGGCTCCTGCGTCTGGCTCGGCAGCCGCGTGAAGTCAATAGGATGAATAAAACATACCTGAATCAGATCCCCTCCACCTGGGGAAATGTCAAACTGTCGGTACGGCTTAATGGGGAAACATCGGGCCAGTCCCCGGGGTCGCACACTTTATTGCGGAGCACTTCTGAAAAATGCAGCCGGTGCCGGTAGCCACGCAAACACGTACACAAACTCCGCCGCTAATGGCCGCTGTGTCCCCTTTTTTTTTTTTTTTTTTAAATCCATGCATTATGCCGAGTGCTCACATTTAAGAGCGTTTTTCTTTTTTTTTATTGATGTAATTATACTTTGGTTGGAATTGTATTCAAGTATTCCAAGCTGTTCTCGCGGAAATGGAGCCTTTGAGCCCAGAGGCGAGTGGAAGCTATGCAGTGCAAATCGTCTTATTTCCTCTAAATTGCACATTGTGTGCATGTGTGTGCGTACGTGTGTGTGTGTGTTTCATTCACCCGGTCTGCAAGTGAAAAAAAAGAAATCCCAATTTAACACGCATTAACACGCGCTCGCGCACGCTACGCGGCGCGGCTGGTCTCGGCTCGTGGCGATGGTGGCTAACCCCTGCAGCTAATTATCTCTACATTAGGGTTGAGGTCCAGGTTTAATTAGGCCTCGCCACGAGGAGGGTTGAAGCCCAACACCGACTCCAGCAAGTTCAGCTGCCAAAAGCCATCAGCCTAATGGAGGCTCAAACACGGAGGCCCCGAGGGTCCCAACAGGCTAGCCCGACTTCCTGCCTTATGCCAGCCGGCTGACACACACACACACACACACACACACACACACACACACACACACAGACAACTATTCATGCTCCAGCCAGATAATCATTCATGATGAGGTGGGGAGTGAGAACAACTCTTTTTTTTTTTTTTTTTTCTCTTTTTTTTTGCACAACTCTTGTCTTGCAGAGAAGTTTGACTTTTTTTTAATTGCGTCATTTAGAACTTTTTTTTCCGGCCGAATGTGTAACTTCGGAATTTGCGTGGAGACAAAAATGTGCTCAGAAAAGACCCCCCCCCCCCCCCCCCCCAACACACACACACACACACACACACACACACACACACACACACACACACACACACACACTTTGGCACAATTTAAACTGGCTTTGTTTCTGAACACAGCCGCAGTCGTCGCCACCGCACCAGTTTTAAAGTCCTCTTCCGCTGCAGAACGAGTGTTTACCGCCGCGATCTGATAGTTTCCGTCCAATGAAAAGCGGCTCTGTAACCGTTCAATCAGGTCGTAATGAAAAAGTGACTGACAGCCTTATCTGCTGCTGCATTAAAAGTCTGCCTTTTCTCATTAAGACTCTGTTAAATGTTGTTTTTTTTTTTTGTTTTTTTTAATTCGATATAAAGTTAAATTATTTTCACGGTAAATCTTTTCTGCCCGCTGAGTTTGTAAAGTTCGTAAAAAAATTTGAATCACCGCACTGCCGCTCAGCACTTTTTTTTTTTCTACGTCGCGGTCACTGCTTCGACAAATACCATCCCGAAGCGTCTGAATGTAAAACTCCGGCCGACTCCTCGTGCTGCCGCTTCTTCTGCGACTTGACACAGCAAACACTTCCCTTGACTCTGGAGGTTTGAAATATCCACTGGTCTGATGATTATTTGAAGCCATGGTTGTGCAGTGGTAAACCACATGAAAAAAAATAAATAATAAAAAATCCAAAACCCAGATCTCAGTCTTCCGTGCTGCTGCCTGTCTGTCCTCCTACAGCATCACACTCTGCTCAGATCGGCGATGCTGAAGGACCGCCTTCACTTTGGATTCTAATCTTTCACCAGTGGGGGATGTTTGTTGAGGTATCCATGCACATTTTTTCGGGAGGGTATTAAGGGATTTGGCTCATGCCAGCAGGGTAGCGAGCAGCCAGCAGCATCATTTGGATCTGCAAATTGCGCTCTTTGTTTTCAGTTTTATGATCGCTGTCTTCTATAGAGGTGGGCGAGTCATTGTCTGAATCGTTGCCATCAACCAGCCCCACAACAGTACACACAAAGGATATTGGAACCAAAATCTAATTAACCTAGATTAATCTCATTTTGAATACCGAATTTTGAGCAATGGCTCAAAAATTGAAATTGGAAAACTACTTTTCATTTGAAAGTCGGATTTTCAAAACTTGCTCTCCATTTTATAGAAAGGCAATAATTGGGTTGCATATTCTGTAGATGAAGAGACATCCTGGTGGCAAAATTTGTCCTCCGCATTTGACCCAATATCCCCTGAGGGAGCGGTGGGCAGCATCGGTGTCGCGCCCAGGAATCATTGGGTGATCCAACCCTCCAATTCCAACAGCCAATACTGAGTGCCAAGCAGGGAGGCAATGGGTTCCATGTTCACAGTTTTGGTATGACCTGGCCAGGGATCGAACCCACAACCCACTGGTCCATTTCATTTTGAGAGACAGGGCTACTGTCCAGTCCTGCTCTGAAATGCTTTCGAAGTAGCCACAGCCTTTTAGACGAGCCAGTGAAATAAATCCAAGGTGTGTGAAGCATTTTAAGCATCTTCATGTTTCAGGCTATACTTCCCTCGTCTGTCTGTTTACCTTTTCTTTTTCTTTTTCACACCTGAAACCAAGGCAGACCTGACATAAATAAATAAAGAGGGCGAAGAAAAAAAAATCTGGCAGCGGGCGTGTTTGTTCTGGGGGGCACGTTGGCCGCCTCTGCACTGACAGCCAGCGCTGCCTCGGAGGAGAGGGGCAGCGCAGCTAGCAGGAGGCTAATGGGCCTGATGCTAATGAGCTTCCCGGGCCAATAAACGAGGCCTCACCCTTCTTCCTGGGCTCACCTCTGATCTCCGCTCGTTTGTTTTGCAGCCTCGCATCGTTTTTTTTCTTGGCGACGCTGCCAGAAAAACAGCCAGGTGGGAAAATGAAAAACCGACATGAACGTCTGCAATTTTTGCCATTAAAAAAAAAGGCGAAAAGAGAAGGTCAGCGCCACATTTACTCAGAGATCCAATAAATACACCGACTTTGCTGTTGCTCCTTTCAACAAAGGCCAAAGAATCAGGTTTTACTTTTTTTTTTTAGCTTCCTGAAATGTTTGAATTCCACATCCTGAAAGGCAACGCTGTCCTTCTATTCCCTGAAAAAATGAAAATCCGTTCAGACGCACACCAGGCAAAACATTGCGAGTAGAAAAGCACAAATGCCGCCAAGGCCGCCTTGACTGGCCATACATGTATTTCAAAAAAGAGGAGACACGGCCGCAAGAGGCTGTCTGGGGTTTATAGTCTAATCCTTCAGGGAAAAATGGACGTGCCGAGGTTTTGAACTTTCAGAACACAGAAGACGGATCCGGGTTAGGGTTAGGCTTAGGGTTGTTTTATGATAAACAGTCAAACTGAGTATTTTTTGCCTGCCTATTTGTTTGGTGGAAAGTCGTTCTTGATCATGAGGTTGATACAAAAGAAGTAGCGTCCGTGTAGCTAGCTACTTTTGCCGTGTAGCTTGTAGTGTAGCTCGCTACATTTCTCTGGGGGTAGCTTCTGCTGTAGCGGAAGCTATATTCAATCGAGAGTAACTTGTAGCTTAGCTTACTACATTTTCCATGTAGCTTGCCCGTCACTGTGTGCTGTTGAGTCCGTCAATCCGATGGAGGGGACAATCCGAGAATGTACGTACAAAACCATCCAACGTTCCGGCACCGCCAGACTGGAAACTGAAAACAGACGGTGACTTTCTGAGCTTTTTCCTTCCCGCCCAGCCGTCCCTCCCACTCCGCCCCAGAGAAATGTCACTCAGGCCGCTACCGTCCATCAAACTGGCGTCCCTGACGGAGCGCCCGGCTAAAAGGCCACGCTCCGGTCGGCACTGGGTTCCCCCGGCAGCCGTCCTCTGCCCCCCCCCCCCCCCCCCCCGACTTATCGCCGCTCTTCAATCTGGAGAGATATCAACCTCTTCCAACACCCCTGACCACATGTTCCCGGCCCTCCCACGTCCTCTGACTTTGGCAGCTGATTGCTGCTTCAACCACTCCAGGGATTTTACTTTCGGGTCACATTTTTTGCTAAGCCAAAAAACTCATTTAGCTTTTGATTGATTTATTTCATTTTATTTTTCACCACCATAAAACGGGCTCCCAGCGATCTAAGGTCCCAATCTCTTTTATGTATTCATGCACCCCCCCCCATCAGATTGATGCTTGTGTTTACAAACGGGACAAAGTGTTCTGTTGTGCGGCAACAATCGATGGGCCGATGAAGTGCGGCCAGAATTCTCTCGGCGGCCTGACAGCGCTATTAATTGCTTGTCTTACTTTATCTGCTGCCTTCGGCTAATCACAGCCGAGGTGATGGGAATAAGAAGTGGCCAAGGGCATATTTTTTTTCTTCTATTTCATGAGAGAGACTGGATCACTTCCCGTTTCATACACTTTTCTGCCCTCCTTTGCCTGATTCCTCGCAAAAATCAGCAGAGTTTCTTGGTCATTGACTTGCTGAGGTTCCGGTCACTTGTGTTCCGGAGGAATTTCTTCCCTTATACGTTTGACTAGTTGAAGTAGCGATGAGACCCCTGCACCTCCGTGTTTTGGGGTGTCGCTGCAGCGACGCCATGGCCGCCGCTCGCGATCCGGTCCTGCGCGGAGAAAACAGTTAAGTGAAGAAGCGAGCACGAGCGTGCGCTGGTGTTTGGTCGTCGCTCGCGCGATGAACTCCACCAGCGAGTGTTTTCTCTGAATGCCCTGCAACTACGTTCGTATCTACGTTGGAACAACACCAGCCTGCAGTTCACAAAGGGACATGGAGAAAAAAAATAGAGGGAATGACAATTAAGTGCTCTCAGTGCGGTTTCATTTTGTTTTCCCCAGTGTGTTCGTGCATATGCAGGCAGGGATGCATGAATGCAAGCCGGCGCACACACACACACACACACACACACACACACACACACACACACACACACACACACACACCCTCTTGGAGGTGCACACAAAACGTTTAACTTTGAAAGTTGGGCTCCTAATTAGCAGAATTAGTGGTAGATCAAAGACGACAATTAAAGTCGGGGAGGTTGGCGGGGGTTTGGGGTTGGGGGTGGGTGGGGGGTCTGCTGTGGTAGCGAGGGCTCATTAGCATCACAACACACGGACGTGGCCGTGAAAACAGGCGGCAGAAGGAGTCTCATTACGGAGGAGCCTCGCGCCGGGGCCACACGCAGGCTGATTGGCCATCAGCAAAGAGAGGGAGAGGGAGAGGGAGAGGGAGCAATCGGCTCTAAACACACTCTCTCTCTCACACACACACACCACCTGTGGTACTGTGTATACGTACGCACACACACACACACAAAGGAGCAGAAACACTCCTGACTTGCCGGCTGCGATGTTTGCTGGCGCAGCAAAGGAAAACAAGAGCGACTTCCTCTCGGCTCTCCTTCGATTTCAGCTCAATTAAGAGGGGAAATTAACTTTGATCTGCCGCCGCGTGCTCGCAGCTCGGCGGCCCAGCCTTGTCGGGGAGGGCGAGGATTCCGGGGGTTGGCGGCGGGGAGGAGGAGGAGGAGGAGGAGGAGGAAGAGAAGAAGCCCCCCGGACCCCGGGGGGGTAAGTGTTCGTCAACTTGGTCCTCAGAGCCTCGGAACGTCAGCGCTGCGTTTGAAGCGAGGAGCGGAGGAGACGAGCCGAGGCTCCATCAGGGCTACCTGAGACTTCCTCGTTAGCCGCATCCAACAAAGTCCGGGCAGCGTCCCACCGCCGCCGTCACCGCTCTCCTCTCTAATGGCATAAGCAGAGCAAAAAGATCAAAGCGGTGGCGGCGGCACCGGTGGCCCATTATTTTCGAAAAGGTCTAATCACAGGTTTTTAGTCCCCTTGCTGGTCCGGCCATGGACGCGGCTTAATAATGTGACTGGAACTTGTTATTCCAAAGACCGACATTAGCCCCCCCCCGACCCCACCTCCCCCGCCCCTATACGATTTGTAAGAGTTGGAGCGCGTTTCAGACATGAAAGCAAGGTAACGCAGGAAGTCGGTGCACAGCGGTTGGATGTGCAGTTGTGTTTCGTCATGTTGACGTAGGAACAGGAAGTGTCCTGTAATTCAAACGTCCACTTTAACGTCGGCCCGGCGGTCACGGCTGTTTTCCTGCTGTGAGCCAAGGGAGCAGAAGTGCATCTCTTATCCTGCTTATTTTATGAATATATGTTTATGCATTTTAGCAGAACTCATCATGGCTAAACTAATTCAGCCTGTCGAAACTTCCTGGTTTTTTTTTGGGCCATAACGACGCTTCTCCCGTCGGTCCCGCCTTCTCTTCCCGGAAGATGCTGATTTGTTCTGAAAGCAGCGTCCTCTGGGAGTGTGGCGCTGAGTTTAGCTGGAACAGATTGAGGTTTTTCATAGCTGATCTGTGAGATTCAGTTTTTTGCATCACGCAAATCATAACCACAGGAGAAAAAAAACCAACATATAGTTTTATGAAATTCATTTGTTAACGTTTTTTTTATTTATTTATTCCATATCTAAAATTTGAATGACATTCTTTTTGTTTACCGACGTAATAATTCATTCTCAGGATAATTTTTTTCCCCACTCACGTGAGACTGGATGACTTTCCCGCCTCCTCGCTGTTCTTTCCTGTCGAGGCTCTTCCTCTTTCCCGCCGCCGTCCTCTCTCCGTCTCCGGGGAGCGCTGGACCCTCTCCACCAGCGCAGCCCTCCGAGCCACGCAGAGGTGCCACAGGCCGACCGGAGGCGTGCCGGGTGCTCTGACTGACGGTGCTAATAATCGGTGTAATGGGCGGCGGAGACGAGTGGGAAGTGCGACGTGAGAGGGGCTGGCGAAGGCCACCGCCGGCGCTCGCCGCTCAGCTGATCCGGGAAGCGGCGGGAAGTGGAGAGGAAAAGCATCGTGGTCGTTCATCTTCTTTCTTTATGACTGTGGAGAATCTGCTCTGACGGAGAGAGAAGCGGAGCAGCGAGGGAGAGCCGTTTGAATCAGAGCACCTGAAGCCTCGCTGATTGTTTTTTAGTTGAACCCCTTTCCACTAAGACTTGTTCAGCTACTGCGGGGTATAAACTTAATTAACAAGTTTTCAAACGGTGACCTTCTTCCTGTCTGTCATCGTGGTTGTGACAGAAATGCTATCAACCAAACGCCAACTTCCAGACTGGATGGGCTCTTAATGGTCAATAATGCGACTAATTCTCAGGAAAGTTTAGTTTGGTTAGTTGGCGTCTCCTTGTTTCAGTCACCGAACAGCCTTTCAAACACACTTTCAAACTTGAAATAATAACAATAATAAAAAATAATAGTCGCACGCGTCTCAAAAAAAATTATTTCTGTCCTTTTCATTTGCCTTTATTGTCCCTTTATTACGCCTCTATCATTGTATTTTTTTTTTTCTGTCACTCTTCCCTCTTTGTTCGTGGCTCCCCATTCTCTCTTTAATATCAGCTCATTACAGTGTTTCCTTGCAGCGTGCGTCCAATGCGGCGGTTATCATTAAAAGCGCAGCTGTGAAGGTGCAGATATGCCTGCGCAGAGCAAGTGGAATGTGCGCCGGGCCTTTGAACCGCAGCCGCGGCAAATCGTATTTTGTCCGCGCCATTGCCGCGGCCTGATCATTGTTTACGCAACGCAAAAGTGCTCTTAAGTTTCCGCGGCACTCACCCCCCCTCCCCCCCTCTCTTCTTTCACAGTTAATGGAAGGACGTGCGACGGGTTGCCAGGTTTTGTTTTACAGAGTCGAGCTCAGTGTTGCGTCAGACCGCCGAACCCCGTTTCACTCCGTTTTCCAGCTCTGAAACCAACTGGCTGACAAAAAAAACCAAAAACAAAAACACAGAGCAAGGCCGATAATGGTCGTGATGCATCACATAGAGAAAGAAAAACTGCATCGTGATAATTGCACGCAATGAGGACAGTGAGGAATACAATTTAAAAAAAAGTCATCACTCTTTCAAAACAAAAATGTGCATAAATACTCATTGTGTTGCTTAATGCAGTCGGCTGAGACTTTTGTCCAGAAGCATCTGTGGAAATCAGCAGGACCTGAAGTAACCGGGCCAACTGGTAGCACCTGCAGGACGGGCTGGTTCAGCAGCTGCTGTCGTGTCCTTTTACACAGAAATATTAACGTTTGACTTTTGCCTCCAACTGGCAATTTTTTTTTTCTTTTCAAATGCTGGATATTAAGAAACACTTCTTTCAACATGAGGCTTTTTGAACTGTAGCAATGAATGATGTGTTGCTCTTTTTTTGGAACTATAGAAAAACATCAGAAATCGCATACAAGGTATCAATAAACAGTGCAGCCATCAGGAACAGCATGAAGGAACCAACCTTCCATCCATCCATCCAATCCCAGCTGTCTTGCATGTTAATTCATCACAGCGCCAAACCGAGAGAAACTATTTGCACTGTCACATCTTCCTGCAGACAATTTAGACTTCAGCTAATGAACCTGGTGTGAGTGTCTTTGGTCAGTGGCAGGAGGTCGGACGACCTGGAGAGAAGACGGACAAAAGCAAAAATGTCAAAATTAAACATTTTTTTTTGTGGGGTTTAAACGTCCTCGTACATTTGTCGAAATTCCACCCGGCCATTTTTGTGCACCCAACCTCCCCTGAACGGCCTTTTACTCGCACTTGGCAACCATCATCACCGTGCCTCTCGCCTCTGCGGGATTCATGCATGTGGGAGGGGCGCTTAGTTTTCCATTCCAGTTCCCGCCTGGAAAAAAAAAAATAGCCTTGACAGTTGCAAAGTAGCTTTCTGTTGTGGAAACATATACTCCTATTAAAGCCCAAATGAATGCAGACTGGTGTGAATATCGACCTTTTCGTTGGAGTATTGATCCTACAACAGACATGTTTTGCTCTTGGAAGTAGCAGTTTGGGGCTTTTTGTATGGATTTGCACACGAGTCATTAGAAAGTGATCCATGAAGGTTCATGAGAAGAGATGTGCACGGCCGCAGAGGCTGCATAAAAGTGTCTATAAATGTGAAAAGACAAGAAAAAAAAATTGTTGTCATGCCGAAGTTGAGATCCGAGGAACTGCAGGGGTCAAAACACGCTCAAAGCTTTGCTGATCCTTGGGGGGGGCCAAAGGTCAAGATAGTTCATCCTCCCCCTGCGTTTGGATCTTTCCGAATTTGCCTTAAAAGCATGCGGCTCGAAGGAAAAAAAAAAAAAAAAAAAATACTACTGAGTCTTGACGGAGCAAAAATAAATTCCCAGGCTTAGGCTGCCGGTGTTTAGCGAGCCGCGGCGCCACGTGTGGTTGTCACAGCGTCGGCGGCCGCGTCCCGAATGTGATGAATGCATTAACTTTGGTGGCGCTGAATAAATTTTGGGGTAAAGACGGCGGCAGAGAGCGCCAGTGTGTTTATCCGCGCGTGACGCGTTAAAAAAAATAGCTCCTGGTTGCTGCGCCGCAACTGTCCGGCGGAAATCAAAGCCTTCTGATTCGCCGCTCCCCCTTCTCCTCGCCAGCCTCCTTTTTATTAATATTTCCTCACAGCCTTCCCCGCTTTCATACACTTCAAACTTGTTATGCCCGTCTTTCTGAATGTAATTTGCATCGATTTAGAAGGGGGGGGGGAATAATAAAAGATGAGACGCCAGCTTTGACTCTTCGCCATCTCTTTTCCCTTTTTTCGTTATATTTTCACTGGTTGGTAAATGACGTTCACTCTCCTCGGCTCTCGCACCTTTTTTTTTTCTTTCTCTCTTCTCTTTAACCAGGAGTGATTAGTCGAGCCAAATAGCCGAAATTAGCAACGCAGAAACCCTCTCGCCCGCTGCCAGCTGGAGCAGATGCTGAAATTAAGCGTCGGTGCCAGATTTTTCCACCGACGGCGGCGGCGTCTCTGCGCTGGAAGGCGGCTGCCGCTGACGCAGGGAGACAAGGAAACGGGCTCTGGAAAGGAGCAAGAGATGCGCATGTTTGAGAGAAGGAAGAGGGCGCAGCAGAAAAATACTAGAGAGGGGAGGAGGAGAGAGCGAGAGAGGGAATAAGAAATGGCAAATTCTTTAGTTTCAGCCAATTAGGCTGAGAAGCCACTGGTAATTAACTCTCGAGGGAGCCGCTGAACAGTCATGCACCTCGTTTACATAATGAGGATGAGAGGAGAGAGGCTGCCTTCCTCCTCTTCCTCCTCCTCCTCCTCGTCCTCCCGCTCGCCCGCGTGCCGCCTCTCTCTGGCCTGTTGAACCAGAGCAGAGCGCCATGTCGACACCCCACTGCCCCTCCCCCGCCCCCGCTGACCCACCGGGGGGAGCCGGCCGGTGGAGGTCGTCCTGAGCCCAGACCTCCCTCCCTCTTTACATCTCCACCAACCCTGGAAGGAGCACGAGGCACGCAAACTTGCAATTGCATCCAGCAGCCAGTCAGCCAATCGGCCAATCACACGGCAGGAACTCATTTTCATCAGTGTCACGACTGCATGGTTTGAGTTTTCGTGACCGTCCGGAATAGAAAGCCAACTTCTTGTCGGACCTGTTTTGTTTCTTTTCTTTTCTTTTCTTTTCTTTTCTTTTCTTTTCTTCTTCTTCTTCTTCTTCTTCTTCTTCTTCTTCTTCTCTACTTCATACACATTTCCAAACTTACTGCATACAGCAGAGTTTTGATCATGTAAATTTATGATAATCCCTGCGACTCCTCCTGGCCTTTGCCCCACACCGATACCTTTCATTTCCCTCTTCTCAGATATGGAAAGTGATGGAGTCAGACGTGAGTCACACAGCGATGGGGAAAAAAAAAAAAAAAAATTGCAATATGAGAGAAAGCTGCCAAGTGTTGAAGGGCATTCTTCTAGTTCTCATAGCCAGAGGTTAAAGGGCCGCTTCCCCCTTTAATACTCTGAATAGGCTAAATTCCTCCAGCCACACCTTCTTTTATCTTCCCTTCAGGACACTGTTTTCCAAATTGTATTTCTTTTTTCTTCCCTGGCTATTAGGATTAAAGGATCTTTTTTTTTGTCCTGATCTCAAACTATTCAATATTTAGTTGGCATCTCCCTCTCACAAAACACAAGACGTTCCCTACACAAATCTGCCGGTTTCCTCAGTCGGAAAGTCGAAATGTGCCGAAGCCATTTCGCTGTAAACACGCAGGATTTCGAGTGACGACATCCTGGTGTTGGAATACTTGAGAGGCCATTAAATTAGAAGAGGAGACACACAAACGCGCACCTTCCATACAAAATATGCAAGGTTTCATGCAGAAATAATTAGAAAAGACGTCTCTGGGTTGCAGGACCAGAAAAGTTTCTTAAGATTTCTGGTCCTGACAAACTCTTCCTCTCTTTAAAATAATATGTTTTCTTTGCCCCCCTCTTCCCCCCACTGCGCACTGCTGAATGTAGCTCAGGGGTAACGCGACCGTAGCGTAACAGGAAGAAATTCATATCTTCAGGTTGTGTGTTTTCCCCCTTCTGCCGCCTTATTTTTTTCTCCCCCCCCCCCTCTTTCCTCTGCCTTTGATGGCGGAGTTGGGATAAAAGCGTTAAGTTGGCTTCCTCTTTTATTAAAGGAGGCTTAATTTAATTAGTTTGCACTGCGTGAGCCTGCTATCAGGCCCTTCTGTTCCCGTGCCCAAGGTTTCTTTAAGCTCTGAGGAAGAGAGGTGGAGAAAAAACGGGAAACTGTTGGGTGGTCTCCAAGGAGGAAGTGTCCCTTTAATCAGACTTCTGCTAAGATCCCATTACCATCTCCTGAGGGAAATGCAGGGCATCGCACAGACAGATGGACGGACACGGGAAGGAAAAAAAGGGAGTCTGAGAAATTTATTCCAGAATATGCAACATTTAGCACAATTAGATCAGAGGGAAGCTCGGATGGAGAGAACTGGCTTCAGCTGAGCAGTTATAATAATAATTTGAGATACTAATACTGGGTCACTGGCCTCAATATTAACTACTATATATTTATTTTTTCATTTTTAATGCTGTTTATGGCAGGGCTCTAAATGAATCGTGAATTTCTTGCACCTTTTTCACCAGGGATCCGTCGGGTCAGAGAAATCCGTTGGTGTTTGCCGGCAAAACTCATCCAATGCCTCTTCAGTGTAACTGAGAAAATAACAGCGCTGCGACAAACCACGTCTCTGTAAATGATATGATATTAGTGCAGTCATACTCGCCCTGACTCGTCAGCTTGTAAAACTCCTTGATGGCTTCTTGCATTTATTTTCTTCTTCTTCTCGTATCTGGGAAGGAAACAGAGGAGTGTTTTTTTTCCAGTGGACCAGTGGCGCTAACCGCACCAGTGGAAATTCAGGTTGTCAGTTTGTTGTAACATCTGGAGGCGATTTGACATGACATATTTGAAATAAGCTGAGTGGTAAGGAAAAACGGAATAAAAATACCCTCCTATTGTCCGTCTATTGAATTTATATGTTGGCAAGAGAGATGAGTGAGATTAGGTTTAGATTCCAGAGCAGTACTCAAGATCTCTTTATATCTGTTTTTCTTTTCAAGGATTCAGGGAAACTTTATTGTCATACCGTTTTGAGCCGAGTAAATTAAAAATGAAAACTAAGTACAGAAATGTTAAAAAGAAATATACGAAATATAAAATTTGAACAGAAGTATAAAAAAGTATATAAAAAAAGTGATAAACAGTAATAAAATGAACAGTATAACATATAAACAGTGTATCAAGTTTAAATATTGCACTTTTTTGCATTAAGTAAAGTCATTAAATATGAGTTCAGACAAATTGGCATCTGTTATATTGTTCTCAATGCTGGTCAGGATTCACCATCCACACGGCATGTAACGGCCTGATTCTGTCTGTCCAGGTGTCATTCTTAGCTCTCACACTAGTCCAGCTGATTACCATACCTGCTCTGTCCTGCTGCTGCTCTGCTGCAGAGGAGGTGGGACACTGAAATGGCAAGAGGCCAAAGAGAAGTGAAAAAAAAAAAAAAAACAAGATCAGAAGGTTTTGCAGCGTTAGTAGCGCCTCATCAGGATCATGGGGTCATAAAGTTTAATTAACTGCTGCCAGGTTTTTCTTTTCTTGGAAAGAAGTGGTCCTGTGTTTAAAGTTGGCAAACCAGTTTGATGCATCAGTCTGATCTTGTTTGAAAGGAGCAACGGCGTCCCAGCTTATCTCGCTAATAATTATAGCCATTATAAAACGACTCTGCATGAACTCAACAATTAAAAAGACATCTCGGAAGCCCTCCGTGTTCTTTCCCTCTGTCACTTTCAAAACACTCTGTTTGATGTCTGTCCGTCTTTTTTCCTGCCGCCTAACTGGGAAAAAAAAATATGGTGGAAAATTAACACCCTCTCTTTGTACGATTATGCAGGAGAACGTTTTACCCGCTCGTATTTCAGTGTAAAGAGTTATTGATCCTTAATGAGAATGAATTCGTCCTCGGAGCGACGCCACTGAAGGACTCTATGTGTTAATTAAAACTTAATGGAACAAGGATTAGAAAAGGGAAAACAAAACACGACAAAAAAGGCCATTCTTGACTCTCATTGCAGGAGACAGTCAGGAAATTGAGGTGCTGAGTTAATTAGACGTTGTGTATATA